>NC_092384.1:82027515-82372127 GCF_030028105.1 Mobula birostris
AGTTGCTTGATTCTTGATTAGTCAGGGCATCAAAGGTAACGGGGAAAAGGCAGGAGAACGGAGATGAGAGGGATGTGGCGTTGTGGTTAGCACAACCCCTTACAGTGTCAGTGACCCCGACGCTGCCTGTAAGGAGTTTGTACGTTTGCCCCATGACCATATGGGTTTCTTCCAGGTGCTCTGGTTTCCTCCCACAGACCAAAGATGTACCAGCTGATAGGTTAATTGGTCATTGTAAATCGTCCCGGATTAGGCTAGGGTGAAACTGGAGGTGTGGCCTGAAGGGCTGGAAGGGCTTGTTCCATACTGCAGCTCAATAAATAAACAAATAATGGGAAGGCAGCACAGACTCAATGGGTCGAATGGCCTAATTTGCTCCTATATCTTATGGTCTTATTTACCCCTCAGATCTCCTTTGTACCTCCTCTCTCTCAGCCTGGGCCATATAGTTTTTGACACTGGAGCAAACACTGACTATAAAACCCACCTATGCTTCTCAGAATGTGACAGAGCTCCATTATATCACCTCTCAGCCTCCTTCCCTCCTTCCTTCCAAGGAAAACAGTCCCAGTCTATCCACCTCTCCTTATAACTCCAGCCCTCCAGTCCAGGCAACATCCTTGTGAATCTTTTCTGCAACCCCCGAAACGCCTTCCTTTTCCTGAACTGTGGCGGTTTCCTTAAGGTTGCTAGAGCCAGGGTGGGGTGGGGAGGGGGGTAGTGGGATCAGCTCCACTACCTATTACATGCTCCCAATGGTTTGTGTTTCAAATTGCCTCCAACAACCAAGTCCAGCTCCTGGCCTTCATGTGTGGCTTAGCTTCTAAGCCTGGCAGAACTGTTTCTACCGACAGAAGAAGGTACAAGGGCGGGTTACTGACACTTTAAAACCAGCTGTTTTGGGGAAAAAGGGGCTCGTCAGCCGTGATTGGCAGCTTATCTAGAAGGAAAACTCAGATCTCAAACTTCCACCACTTTACGGCTATACCCACTCATGGGGAAGGCTTCGAGACTAACCCTGAGGAAAAATCCAGAGCTGGAATCCCTAAGGCAGCCCAACATTGAACTTAACGCTAACTGGCAACTCCTGCAAAGCCACTGGTGTCAAACTGTATTGGTCTCCGCCTTTCCTTTGGATTCATCAGCTGTGTGGAGAGGGGGAGCCTGCTACACAGGCAACAGCTTACTCTCCATATCATACCACCCAGGCTTTCGTATTGGCCTGTATATTGACACATCTATAGTCAACCCCGACTAATGGAGGCCTAGGGTAGGTGATGAGAACTGCATAAGATAGTGCGTGAGGCTTGCAGCTCTGCAATGTGTCAGCAGTCAGCTGTTCAGTCCAGCTGATGCAGAGTCTGCAGGTGAGACTGTGCCTCTCTGGTCAGAGTGTCTCAGACCCTAAAGAAAAAGTCCAGCTTTATTTGTCACATGTACATCGAAACAGGCAGTGAAATGCGCCATTTGTGTCAATGACCCACACAGTGCGAGGATGCGCTGGGGGCAGCCTGCTACTGCCAGCATAGCATGCCCACAACTTACTAAACTTAACCTGTAAGTCTTCAAAACGTGGGAGTAAATGGGAGCACCTGGAGGAAACCCACGTGGTCACGGGGTGAGAGTACAAACTCCTTTAGACAGCGGTGGGAATTGAACACGATCGCTGGCGCTGTAAAGCATTTTGATGAGCGCTTTGCGACTGTGCTGCCTGCTGTATGCATCAAAGACAGCTGCATTGCCCCAGTCAGCCTCACCCAGGAGTGACAACACACTACCCAATGACCTGGCACCTGATCCACAGGCACTCAATAATGTGGGGGAAGATTAGGTGAGAGCCTAATGGAATAAGTTCTTGAACTCAGAGGACAGAGAGCTGCCGAATGAGGTGGAAATCCCAGCCCAGTCTTCAGATTCTCAGCTCAGGGTCAGACGGAGGTGTGGTGTTTGAGGAGTACAGTAGTGCGAGGCCCAGGGGGTAGGCGGAAAAATTTGCCAATTTAAGTGAAATTCTGAGGCTGAACGGAGCTGCCCCATCTTGCCCCACTAAGTCCCTAGATCACAGGGCCAGTGGCCATAGGACAAAGGTGCAGAATTAGACCATTCGGCCCATCGAGTCAGCTCTGCCCTTCTATGATGGCTTGTTAAATATACCCAATATAACCCCATTCTCCTGCGTTCTCTCCATAACCTTTGATACCCTGATTAATCAAGAACCTATCAATCTCCACTTTAAGTATACCCAACGACTTGGCCTCCATAGTTGCCTGTGGCAATGAATTCCGCAGATTCACCAACCTCTGGCTAAAGAAATTCCTCCTCATCCCTGTTCTAAATGGACATCCCTCTATTCCGAGGTTGTGTCCTCTGGTCCTAGACTCCCCCACTATAGGAAATATTCTCTCCACATCCACTCTATCTAGGCCCTTCTATTTGTGGTAGGTTTCAATGAGATCCCTCCTCATTCTTCTAAACTCCAGCAAGTACAGACCCAGAGCCTTCAAATGCTCCTCACATATCCCGTCTCTCTCAGGACCCACCATTAGCTCTTGGGCTCTCAGAGACCCCAGTTTCCTCTCACCCCACTATCCCCAAACACTCCAAACCTCCCTTTCCCTAAGACACTACTAACCCTCTTACCCCTCCAATCCCAGCTCTCATCTGTGCCGGGTTTTCACTAACTCTCTGAGGCAGAATGTTCTATCCTTAGTAAGGGCCTCACCTTTGTCAATCATTCCCCCTGACCTTCCCCTCTCTGAGACAGAAGGTTCTGTCCTCAGTAAGGGTCTCACTTTTGTTCCCCTGCGCTCACACCTCAGTGAGTTCCGCGCTCGCCACAGCGCTGAGCTCTTCTTCCGCCACCTCTGTCTCCGAGCCTATTTCTTTGATAAGGACTCCCCACTCCACACAGATGACCCCTTCTCCCAACTTCAATCCTCCTCTTCTTCCTGGACACCCCTCCTTGGTCTTCTGCCTGTTCTGGACCTTTTCATTGCCAACTGCCGACGGGACATAAACTCTCTAGACTTCAACACTCCTCTCTCCAAGCCAAACCTCACTCCTTCCAAACGCTCTGCTCTCCACTCCCTCTGCACTAATCCTAACCTCACCATCAAACCCGCAGATAAGCAGGGTGCTGTTGTAGTCTGGTGGACTGACCTCTACCTTGCTGAGGCCCAGCACCAACTCTCAGACACCTCCTCTTACTTACCCCATCAAACAGGACCCCACTAAGGAGAATCCAGCCATTGTCTACCACTGCCACCAACCTCAAAGTTCTCACACCCCACACCTCCCATTTCTACCCAAGATCCACAAACCTGCTTGTCCAGACCCATTGTTTCAGCTTGTTCCTGTCCCACAGAAACTCATATCAGCATACCTCGACTCTGTTTTATCCCCCCAGTTCAGTCCCTTCCTACCTAAAACCACAACACTTCACACGCTCTGGATCTTTTCAATGATTTCAGGTATTTTTACTACAGAAGTACGGTACCTATACACCTCCGTCCTCCACCAGGAAGGCCTCAAAGCTCTCATTTTCTTTATGGACAACAGACACCAGTTCCCCTCCACCACCACTCTCCTCTACCTAGCGGAACTTGTCCTCACCCTATACAATTGTTCCTTTGGCTCCTCCCACTTCCTTCAAACAAAAGGGGTTGCCATGGGTCCCAGCTATTGCCTGCCTGTTTGTCGGCTAGGTGGAACAATCTATGTTCCAAGCCTACACTGGTGACCATCCCGCACTTTTCCTACGCTACATCGATAACTGCATTGGTGCTGCTTCCAGCACCCATGTGGAACTTGCAATTTCATCCACTTTGCCTCCAACTTCCACTCTGGTCCATTTCTGATACTTCCCTTCCCTTTCTCAATCTCACTGTCTCTAACTCCCGAGACAGCTTATCCACCGATGTCTATTATAAACCAATCAACTCTCACAGCTACCTGGACTATACCTCGTCCCACCCTGCTACTTGTAAAAACACCATCCCCATCTCTCAATTCCTCCGTCTCCACAGCATCTGCTCTCAGGATGTGGCTTTTCATTCTAGAACAAAGGAAGTGTCCTCCTTTTTCAAAGAACCCAGCACCCTACCAGGGACAGGGTTCTTCTTGTCCACACCTACCACCCCACCAGCTTCTGCATCCAGCACATAATTCTCCGAAACTTCCACCATCTCCAACGGAATCCCATCACCAAGCACATCTTTCCCTCTCCCCCACTTTCTGCAGGGATCACTCCTTACGCGACTCCCTAGTCTATTCATCCCTCTCCACTGATCTCCCTCCTGGCACTTATCCTTGCAAGCGGAACAAGTGCTCCACTTGCCCCTACATCTCCTCCCTCACTACCGTTCAAGGCCTGAAACAGTCCTTCCAGGTGAGGCGACACTTCACCTGTGTGTCTGTTGGGGTTATCTACTGTGTTTGGTGCTCCCGTTGTGGCCTCCTATACATTGATGAGACTTAACATAGATTGGGAGACCGCTTCGCTGAGCATCTCTGCTCCTTCCACAGGAGCAAGTGGGGTCTCCCAGTGGCCACCCATTTTAATTCCACTTCCCATCCCCATTCCAATATGTCCATCCATGGCCTTCTCCACTGTCGCGATGAGGCCACACTCAGGTTGGAGGAACAATACCTTATATTCCATTTGGGTAGCCTCCAACCTAATGGCATGAACATCGATTTCTCAAACTTCCGGTAATGCCCCCTCCTCTCCTTCTCCATTTCCCATCCCCTTTTCCTTCTCTCATGTTATCTCCTTGCCCACCCATCACCTCCTTCTGGTGCTGCTCCCCCCTTGTTTTTCCCTTCCATGGCTTTCTGTCTCTTTCACCCGTCAACTTCCTGGCTCTTTGCTTCATCCCCCCGCCCCCCCCCCCACCGCTTCAGGTTTCACCTGCCTCCTGGTGGTTCTCTCTCCACTCCCCCACCTTTCAACTTTACTCCTCAGCTGTTTTTTCTCCAGTCATGAAGGGTCTCGGCCCGAAACGTTGACTGTGCTTTGTTCCATGGTTGCTGCCTGGCCTGCTGAGTTCCTCCATCATTTTGTGAGTGTTGCTCATACATTAACCCATTAATTTCCAGGACCATTCTCATAAACCTCCTCTGGACTCTTTCCAATGCCAACACATCCTTTCTTCCAGGGCAGCCCACTCTCTCCCCCATACGGAGCAAGGCTTCTCAAAAATGTTGGAACGGCAAGTAATCTCACTCATTCCCATAGATCCACTTGTCACCAGTCTGACTCTGAGAGATCCCTGTCTCCATAATCCCTCCATGGACTTCTATTTTCACTTGGTTGCCACGAGCAACAGACAAGCTGGTGAGGAGTGGGCAGATGTAAAGTGCTTCTCAGTCCAAATCCTCTTCTGAGGATCGTGCTGAAGTTTTAAATTTTAATTGAATGCTCAGAGGGTTGGAATTTGTTTAAATCTCCGATGAATAATTGAAGAATAGAACCCAGTGGTGACAATAATAATGAAAAAGTGCAAAGCAATATTTGTCCTTAATCTACTTCTACAGTTTCTGGGAGCCTTACTCTGAATCCATTCTATCCCTGAGCTGTAACTGTGCAATAGGACAGTGTACAGGAGCTTTACTCTGTAATTAACCAGATTCAGAATCTGATCAGCTTCATTAGCAGACTTATGTCCCAAAATTTGTTGTTTTGCTGCAGCAGTAGAGTACAATACATAAAATTGGTATAAATTACAACAAGAATATATAAAAAAAGAATCATAAAAATAATAGCAAAGTTACAATAACAACTATAAAATATAATAAATGGTGCAAAGAGAGAGAGTCAAATAGTGAGGGTTTATGGACCATTCAGAAATCTGACAGCAGAGGGGATGAAGCTGTTCTTGAAATGTTGAGTGTGTGTCTTCAGGCTCCTGTATCTCCTCCCTGGTGGTAGCAACGCGAAGAGGGCATGTCCTGGGTGATGGGGGTCCTTAATGATGGATGTTACCTTCTTGAGGCATCACCTTTGAAGGGGTCTTTAATGGTGTGGATCCTAGTGTCCGTGATGGATCTGGTTGAGTTTACACCCCTCTACAACCTTTTTCTACCAGTACATTGGAGCCTCCATATGCAACCAGTCAGAATCCTCTCCACAGTACATCTGTAGAAATTTGCTACAGTCTTTGGTGACATACCAACCTCACTCCACTCACTAAGAAAACAAAGCAGGCAGAAGAAAGAAAATCATAGGCCAATTAGCCTGACGCCAGTTGTAGGGAAGTTGTTAGATTCGATTGTTAAGGATGTGGTTTCAGGTTACTGGGAGGCACGTGATAAAATGCGCCAAAATCAGTATGGTTTCCTGACAAATCTTCTGGAATTCTTTGAAGAAATAGCAAGCAAAGGAGAATTGGTTGGTGTTGTGTACTTGGATTTTCAGAAGGCCTTTAAGAAGGTGCCACACATGAGGCTGCTTATCAAGGTAAAACCCCATGGTATTAAAGGAAAGATTCTAGCATGGATAGCAGATTGGCTGACTGGCAGGAAGAATGAATAAAGGGGGCCTATTCTGGTTGGCTGCCAGTGACTAGGAGTGTTCCGCAGGGGTCTGCTTCTATTCAATGGTTTGGATGAAGGAATTATTGCTTTGTGTCCAGGTTTGTGGATGACATGAAGATAGGTGGAGGAGCAGGTCGTGCTGAGGAGGCAGGGAGTCTGAAGAAGTGCTGAGACAAGTTTGGACAGTGGGCAAAGAAGTGGCAGTTGAAATACAGTGTCAGGACGTGCACTTTAGTAGAAGGAATAAAAGTGTAAACAGGGAAAACGTTCAAAAATCAGAGGTGCAAAGGGACTTGGGAGTCCTCATGCACGACTCCCTAAAGGTTAATTTGCAGGTAGAGTGGGTGGTAAGGAAGGCAAATGCAATGTTAAGCATTCATTTTGAGTGGACTAGAATACAAAAGCAAAGACATGATGCTTAAGCTTTAAAAGGCATTGGTCAGACTGCACTTGGAGTATTGTGAGCAGTTTGTGCCCTTGATCCAGGAAAAGATTTGCTGGCATTGAAGAGACTCCAGAGGAGGTTAACAAGAATGATTCTGGAAATGCAAGATTTAATGTATGAGGAGCATTTAATGGGCCTGTACTCACTGGAGTTCAGAAGAATGTGGGGGGGGGGGGTCTCATTGAAATCTATCGAATATTGAAAAGCCAAATAGAGTAGACATGGGGAGGATGATTCCTATAATGGGGGAGTCCTGGACCAGAGAGCACACCCTCCATTTAGAGCATAGATAAGGAGGAAATTCTTTAGCCAGAGGGTGGTGAACCTGTGGAATTCATTGCCACCGATGACTGTGAAGGCTGAGTCATTGGATATACAGTATTTAAAGCAGAGGTTGATAGGTTCCCTTGTCTTCGAGTCTCCTCAGAATCCCAGTGGAGTCTAGCTGCTTGTGAGCCTTCTTCATAATTGTCTCAATATGTTGGGCCCAGGATAATCTTACCAACCTAATGTTAGATCAAATCTTTACCATCAGGAGTTTTGCTTTTATCAGTAATATTCAGCCACTGAGCACTTGAGGGAAAAGTGCTTAAAGGTCCCGTCCTCCTTCTCAAAATAGTACACAGTATCTACCCGCCTCAGTACCACACTTCCCACGGTGTGACCATCTCTCATTAACACCCCTCATCCCACAGTGTGACCCTCCCTCAGTACTACCCGTCCCACAGTGTGACCATCCCTCATTATCACCCCTCATCCCACAGTGTGACCCTCCCTCAGTACCACCTCTCCCACGGTGTGACCCTCCCTCAGTACCACCCCTCCCACAGTGTGACCCTCCCTCAGTACCACCCCTCCCACAGTGTGACCCTCCCTCGGTACCACCCCCCTCACAGTGTGACCCACCCTCAGTACCACCCCCCCACGGTGTGACCCTCCCTTAGTACCGCCCCTCCCACAGTGTGACCCTCCCTCAGTACCGCCCCTCCCACAGAGTGACTCTCCCTCAGTACCGCCCCTCCCACATTGTGACCCTCCCTCAGTACCACCCCTCCCACAGTGTGACTCTCCCTCAGTACCACCCCTCCCACGGTGTGACCCTCCCTCAGTACCACCCCTCCCACAGTGTCACCCCCCGTCGGTACCACCCCTCACAGTGTGACTCTCCCTCAGTACCACCCCTCTCACAGTGTGACCCTCCCTCGATACCTCTCTCTGTGGCTATCCATCCCACAGGATGACGACGGTTCCTTTCAGTCAGTTAGTGGGGTTTGATATGTGCATCCTGGAGTGACTGTACAGGCCGATCCTTGACGGGCACTGCTTGCCACATACTTGGCAGGTGAGGCCTGGAGGGGCAGCAGGGGAAGAAGCTCTGTTGTGGCGCTTCTTGTGCCTTTCCTCTGTTGCCTCATTGAGCTTGTTCTCAGCAGCGTCCACACCTTTTCTGATGGCGTCCCTCCATTGTGAGCCATCTTGAGCCAGATCCTCCCATGTTGATGGGGCAATGTCAGCTTTCTTGAGGCTCCTGTACAGAATATTCTTGTACCATAGTCGCTGGCCTCCTCATTTTTGGGTACGACTGGACAGTTGGCCGTACAAGATGTCCTTGGGCAGTCTTCCGTCAGGCATTCTGACAACATGTCCTGCCCAGTGCAGTTGGGCTGACATCACCAAGGTTGAAACTGCTGGCATTCCGGCTCGAGAGAGGACCTCGGTATTGGAGACCTTGTCTCGCCAGGTGATCTTCATCAGAGAACGTAGGTGACGCTGCTGCAGTTGGTCAAGCTGGCGTAAAAGTCTCTGACATGGGCACCATGTCTCACATCCATATAACAAGGTTGATATGGCAACGGCCCTGTATACCTTGCACTTGGTGGCCAACCTGATGTCCTGTGACCAAACTCGATCTTTCAGCTGACCAAAGGCAAAGCAGGCTTTTCTGGTTCTTGACTCAATCTCCACTTCCAGAGAAGCTGAGGATGTTATTATGCTGCCCAGGTAGCAAAACTTGTTGACAGCATTGAGACGAGAGTCATCAATGAGGACAGTTGGTTCTTCGTAGCTTGAGCCAGGAGCCGGTTGGTACAAAACTTCTGTCTTTTTCAGGCTGATTGTCAGTCCGAAGCTTTTGGCTGCACTGGCAAAGCGACTGGTGATCTCCTGTAAGTCTTCGAGAGAGTGAGCAACCAGTGCACAGTCATCAACAAACTGTAGCTCATGCGCCACCATGTCCCTGCCTTTTGATTTTGCTCTCAATCTTGCGAGGTTGAGGAGCCCGCCAGCAGTCCTCATTTGTAGGAAGACCCCTGACCTCAGGTCTGATGTGACATCCTGAAGAACAGCAGCAAAGACTAGCCCAATCAGAGTAGGAGCCAGAACACAACCCTGTTTTACACTGTTGCTGATGGAAAATGGGTCTGACAACTCACCACACATGTTGTTGAAGCCTTCCATGCCTTCGTGGAACTGACGGATGATGATGGTTAGGTGTGGGGGGGCAACCGAATTTTGGTAAGATCTTCCACAGTCCATCTCTACCAACAGTGTCAAACATGTCCACTGTACTACGGCCTGTTCAAAAAGCACACTGGCTTTCTGGAAGGACGTGTCACTGATGTTGGACACCAAGCGTCTAAGGATGATCTTCGCGAGGCATTTTCCCGCAACTGACAGAAGACAGATGCCACAGTAATTGTTGCAGTCTCTCTTGTCTCCCTGTTCTTGTAGATGGTCACGATTGATGTGTCTTTGAAGTCTTGTGGTAGTTCTGCAGCTCCCCACAACTTTGTGAACAGCTGGAGCAGGCATGATGTCAGTGTGTGACCACCATACTAGTAGATCTCGGCTGTGATACCGTCAGACCCTGGTGCTTTGTTGGGTTTTAGCTGTTTGTTGGCTTTGGTGACCTCATGAAGAGTAGGGGGAGCATCTAGCTCGAACAGTATGGATCGAGGGGTTACTCTTTCCAGTGCTTCATCGGTGATGGTTCCTGGTCTGTTCAGCAGCTCATGGAAGTGTTCTTGCCCTCTTTTCATGTGCCCTGACTTCTCAGTGAAGATGGATGTACTGTCCTTCCTCAGAAGTTGTGAGATGCCTTGTTTTGATGGACCATACACAACGTTGATTGCTTCTTTCTTTCTTTCTTTTCCAATATTTTTATTAGTTTCATAATAATAAACATAGCATAATATTGGGAATATATTGTTGTAATTGACATAGTTAAATATAAGCCCAGTTGACACTTAAATGTTAAATCTCCTAATCATACAGGATACAGATGAACAATATAAAACAAAGAAAAATATCTAAAAAAAATCATGAAAAAGGAAAAAAAAATATAAATATAACCCCCCCCAAACAAATTAACCTTAACAGTGTTAATCAACTAAACTAAAAAAAAGACATGGGCTGTTATGTAACATCATAAAAAAAGGAACCATTAGTATCGATGACTCTATTCCTCTCAACAAATATTACAGAGAAATAGAATAAGTTTGGAAAAGGTCAAATTACATATGAAAATGTTGAATAAATGGCCTCCAAGTCTTTTTGAATTTAATAGAGGGATCATAAACAACACTTCTAATTTTTTTTCCAAATTTAAACACAGCATAGTTTGAGAGAACCAATGAAATGTGGTGGGAGGATTAATCTCTTTCCAATTCAGCAAAATGGATCTTCTAGCCATCAATGTAAGAAATGCAATCATCCGACGAGCTGAAGAGGTTAAATGACTTGATTCTATCATTGGTAACCCAAAAATGGCAGTAATTGGGTGAGTTGTAAATCAATATTCAAAACAATATCAAAAATATCTTTCCAATATTTTTTCAACAAAGGACATGACCAAAACATATGAGTTAAAGAAGCTATCTCGGAGTGACATCTGTTACATATGGGATTTATATAAGAATAATAACGAGATAATTTATCTTTAGACATATGAGCCCTATGCTCTACTTTACGTTGATTGCTTCATAGAAGCTTCTTGAGTCATTACAGTCAGCGAAGGCTTGTAACTCCTCGGCCTTGTTCGCCCACCGCTGGTCTTTCATAGCTCTGAGCTGCCTCTGCAAAGTTGATTTTGCACTCAGAAAGGCACGTTTTTTGGAACTTGAGTTTGGGTGTCGAAGAAGAGCCTGGTGTGCAGCTGCCTTAGCTCTTAGAAGGTTTTGCACAGATTGGTTCTCTCACCAAACCAGTCCTGATGCTTGTGCTTGACTTTCCCCGAGGTGTCCTGAGCAGTGCTGTAGACCGTTTCTTTGAAGGCATTCCAGTGCTCAGTATATCGTCTGATGGATTCTCAACCAGTCTGCTTAGAGCAGTTTCCATAGAGGATTTCAGGGCATCAGCACACTCGTGATGTTTCAATTTGGTGGTGTTCAGCTTTTTGGGTGGTTTGGCAGCATTCAGTCTGCACGGAGGTTTGATCGATAGACATAGATCCAACTGCACCAATTTGATGATCATTTGAGCACTCAGCTCTACGCTTAACTCTGGTGATATGAATGTCAGAGATGTCTCGTTGTCGGGTGATGACGTAGTCAATGACATGCCAGCTTTTAGATCATGAATGCATCCATGTGCATTTGAGCTTGTCTAGCAATCTGAACAGTGTGACCCTCCCTCGGTACCATCCCTCCAATGGTGTGACCCTCCCTCAGTACCACCCCTCCCACAGTGCGACCCTCCCTCACTGCCACCCTTCCCACAGTGTGAGCCCCCCCTCAGTACCACCCCCCACAGTGTGAGCTCCCCCTCAGTACCACTCCCCCACAGTGTGACCCTCCCTCAGTACCACCCTTCCCTCAGTGTGACCCTCCATCAGTACCACCCCTCCGGCAGTATGACCCCCCCTCAGTACAAACAACCCCTCCCAGTGTGACTTTCCCTCAGTACTACCCCTCCTACAGTGTGAGCCCCCCTCAATGCTACCCCCCCTGCAGTGTGACCCTCCCTCAGTACCACCCCTCCCACAGTGTGACCCTCCCTCAATACTACCCCTCCCGCAGTGTGACCCTCCCTCAGTACCACCCCTCCCACAGTGTGACCCTCCCTCAGTACCACCCCTCCTACAGTGTGAGCCCCCCTCAATACTACCCCTCCCGCAGTGTGACCCTCCCTCAGTACCACCCCTCCCACAGTGTGACCCTCCCTCAGTACCACCTCTCCCACAGTGTGACCCTCCCTCAGTACCACCCCTCCCACAGTGTGACCCTCTCTCGGTACCACCCCTCCCTCAGTGTGACCCTCCCTCAGTACCATCCCTCCCTCAGTGTGACCCTCCCTCAGTACCACCCCTCCCACAGTGTGACCCTCCCTCAGTACCACCTCTCCCACAGTGTGACCCTCCCTCACTGCCACCCTTCCCACAGTGTGAGCCCCCCCTCAGTACCACCCCCCCACAGTGTGACCCTCCATCAGTACTACCCCTCCCGCAGTATGACCCTCCCTCAGTACAAACAACCCCTCCCAGTGTGACCCTCCCTCAGTACCACCCCTCCCACAGTGTGACCCTCCCTCAGTACCACCCCTCCCACAGTGTGACCCTTCCTCAATACCACCCCTCCCACAGTGTGACCCTCCCTCAGTACCACCCCTCCCACAGTGTGACCCTCCCTCAGTACCACCTCTCCCACAGTGTGACCCTCCCTCAGTACCACCCCTCCCACAGTGTGACCCTCCCTCAGTACCACCCCTCCCACAGTGTGACCCTTCCTCAATACCACCCCTCCCACAGATTGGCGCCCCCTAACTGCCTCTCTGTATGTGCGACTTCCACTCAGTACCTCCCCCTATTGGTTGTAGTGTTGGAGCCCATGAGCGGCGCGGTGCGCTCTGGGATCTGTAGTCTGAAAGCTTTTAGGAGAGACCGGCGACTCCGCCCCGTCGGATCTGATTGGTTGTTGAATGCCGAGGGGGAGCGCACCTGCAGAATTAAGCACATGACAGGTCAAATGACCTGTCACATGAGAGAGCGTATAGCAAGATGGCGACAGATGAGCGGTGAGTTGTTTTTGGTTGTTAGGCTGTGGAGTTTGTGTGAAAGCAGATATCGTTGTCACGGGGTCGAGAACAGGGAACAGTGATCAGGCCATTACCGGGGTTCCTGGCCGCGCTTGTAGCCGGGATTTGGGGAAAGGGGATGAGAGGTCGGAGTGTGGGGGACAAGCCGAGGTGGGGTGGTCGCCCGGTGTATGGGCTGCGTGTGAGGTAAGGCGGCCAGGCTTTGTACGGGCCATGGCCCACGGGCTTTTACCAAGATAGTTCTGACTACACGGCTGCCGTCTGAAGGTTTGTAAAACTCAGCCGCAGGTTGTGTTAAGTCAACGTTGTCCTCGTGCGGAAGTGCTGAACCCTCTGGAGAATGAAGAGCCTCTGTCAACCTCCAGCATTTAGTGCTCTGATGCCAAATTTGTATTTATGTTCAGTTCTTGGTTATTGACAATTCCAGTAGAATTTGCTAGGGTTGGTGAGATACAGAAAAAGCCCCAACGTTATTGTATGTTGGTTGATCTCTGATTGACTTGGGTGCCCAATTTGTTGTGCTGGCCCTTTAACCTAAGATCAATCTAACCCTTCCCTCCCAACATAGCCCTTCATTTTTTCTTTTTTCTAGGTGCCTAAAGAGTCTCTTAAATGTCCCTGATATATCTGCCTTCATCACCACACCTGGCAGTGGTTTCCATGCGCTTACTGTGTAATTAAAAAAACTGCCTTCTGACATCGCCTCTGATATTCCTCTAGTTACCTTAAATAGTCAGCTTCCTAATGGCCTTTGTCATCCTGGAGAAAAAGTGCTGGCCAGCTTGTACACCTCTCTCAAGTTATTTTCTTTAATCTGGGCAGAAACCTGGTAAATGTTCTTTGCTCCCACTTTTTAAAATTTCTGCATCCTTTATAATGTGGTAACCAGAATTGAGCACAATACTCCCAGTGTGGTGAAAGCAGAGTTTTATAGAGCTGCAACAATGTTTTCCAAAGTGGGCATGCCTTCTGGGCAAGTAGAAGTGTGGTGAGCTTTCTTGGCTGTGGTGTTTAATATGACCAGAGCAGGGTATTGGTGATGTTCACATGTAGGAATTTGCAGCTCTCAAACCTCTCGGCCTCAGCTCTGTTGATGGCCCATGAATGTGCACCACCCTCCCTTTCTGAGCTCAATGACCAACTTTTGTTTTGCTGACAGCGAAGAATGTTGAGATAATGCCATGCCTTTCTCAGCTGTCAAAAGGGTGGGTGTAGTCTACCTAATTTTCTAAAAACATTTACTTAAGGTTGACAAAATAAGGTTTGGTGATTAATGGTTGGGAATAGTTAAAGGATTGAAGTGAGTTAAGGATGGTTGGCTTTGTTGGGGGGGTCTCCACTGACATCAGTTGTTGGTCCTTTGGTATTTGTGCTCTGTATTTCTTCTCTATTCTTGTAAACTCCTCATCCACACTCTGCATCTGTCAAAGTAAAATTTGTTATCCAAGTTTCTATGTTGTCGTACCTGAGATTCATTTTCTTGCAGGCATTTATAGCGAACTAAAGGAATATGCTGGAATCTACAAAGAAAACTATGCATACACACTGACAAACAACCAATGTGCAAAAGAAGTCAAACTGTGCAAATAAAATTAACTGAGCGCTCGAGTTGTTGAAAGTGAGTCTGGTCAGAGTTGAGTGAAGTTGTCCATGGTGGGAGAAGCCTTGCAGAGATTCAGCAGGAGTTTGGTGAGGCCTCAGTTGTGACAGTCTGCAGGCTTGAACTTATCTCTGCTGTAAAGTATAGCTGCTTTGCCTGTGCAGAATTTGAAATGGTTGTCTTCAGAGAGGGTAAGGGTGGCTTCCACATGGTGGGTTAAAAAAAAGCATCAGTGTGATAGGGTTTCACTGTAACACCCCAGATTAGATACAAAATTCTGCAGACATAGTGAAATCTGTTTTGTGGCAGAAGTACAGTTGTAATACACAAATACTGTAAGTTACAATGATAAATATTAAATAAGTAGAGCAAAATAGTGGGAAGCAACACACGTTTTGTGCCTGAATGTCGACTGTTTATTCCCCTCCATAAATTGAGTTTCTCCGGTATTTTAAGGTCAGATTTAACTTTTTATGTGTATTAAACATTTGTAACAGTAAGGCTCTAGGACATAACCAGCAGGGCAGACCATAAGACAGGAACAATTGGGCCACTTGACCCATCAAGTCTGCTCCAGCATTCCAACCTGGCTGCTTTATTATCCTCATTCTCTCCTGCCTTCTCACTAAACCTTCTCCCTGTCTAATCAAAAACCTATCAATCACCACCTTAAGTATACCCAATGACTTGGCCTCCACAGTAGTCTATGGAATTAAAATCACATAAATATGATTTTAATTTTAACTGGCATGAAATGCACTTAATCCCCTGTCTTGGAAAGTGGAACTGGAATCAGTCCCTTGTACTGTGCCCAAGTTCCTTTTATCAAATAGAAACTTATCATCTGCTCTTTGGTGTACCTTTACACAATGATTATGGGCAATACTCTAGGTTTATGGGGTGAGATAATATCTGATAAGAGACATTCTTGGTAATGAGTCCAGTGACTGAATCTTGCTGATCTCTTACGATTGTTCATTGCCCTAGTGAACCTCATTCCAAACTCTGTCATACCCATTACCTGGGGTGGAGACCAAATGTCTGAAAGTCTGGAGCCAAGGACTTGAAGGTGGCCTGTCTTGAGATTAGAGACCTATCTGATGGGTGGTTAGGAGAGTGGGAAAGGGGCTTGTTTTTGCTGTAGTTGCTGCTTGTGGTGTTTACAGGCCCTGTGGCCATGTGTTGTTGGTGCCAGAATGTGTGGCAACACCTGTGGGCTACCTTGCATGTGTTGATTGTTACTGCAAACATTGTTTTGATGTACATATGATAAGTTGAATCGACTTTATTTCTTGCATCCTTCACATGAGTAAAA
Source organism: Mobula birostris (assembly GCF_030028105.1). NCBI lineage: Eukaryota > Metazoa > Chordata > Chondrichthyes > Myliobatiformes > Myliobatidae > Mobula > Mobula birostris. The sequence goes on from NC_092384.1 coordinate 82,043,440, forward strand.
ATCTTTGTTACGTCTCCTCTAAATGTACAATGTGAAATCACAGTAATTTATAATGAATAGAACAGTCAGTGTAACATAGAGTACACTCAAATCAGCAAGAGTTAATCAATTTGATGGCGTGGTGGAAGAAGCTGTCCCGGAGCCTGTTGGTCCTGGCTTTTATGCTGCGGTACCGTTTCCCGAATGGTAGCAGTTGGAATAGTATGTGGCTGAGATGACTCAGGTCCCCAGTGATCCTTCGGGCCCTTTTTCACACCAGGCTTTGTAAATGTCCTGAATCACAGCTCTGGGCTGTCCGCACCACCCTCTGCAGATCTACAAGGATGTTGCCTGGATTTGGAGCATGCCTATGTGAATAGGTTGAGTGAACTCGGCCTATTTTCCTTGGAGCAGTGGAGGATGAGAGGTGACCTGATAGAGGTGTACAAGATGATGAGACATTGATCGTGTGGATAGTCAGAGGCCTTTTCCCAGGGCTGAAATGGCTAACATGAGAGGGCACAGTTTTAAGGTGCTTGGAAGTAGGTACAGAGGAGATGTCAGGGGCAAGTTTTTTTGTATGCAGTATGTGGTGAGTGCGTGGAATGGGCTGCTGGCGATGGTGGTGGAGGTGGATATGATACGGATTTTTAAGAGACTCCTGGATAAGTACATGGAGCTTAGAAAAAAAGAGGGCTATGGGTAACCCTAGGTAATTTCTATGGTAAGGACATGTTTGGCACAGCATTGTGGGCTGAAGGGCCTGTATTGTGCTGTAGGTTTTCTATGTTTCTGTACAGAGTCCTGCAATTAAGGGAGGTACAGTTCCCATACCAGGCAGTGATGCAGCCAGTCAGGATGCTCTCAATTGTGCCCCTGTAGAAAGTTCTTAGGATTTGGGGACCCATACTAAACTTCTTCAACCGTCTGAGGTGAAAGAGGCGCTGTTGTGCCTTTTTCACCACAGCTGATGTGTACAGACCACATGAGGTTCTTGGTGATGTGGATACCGAGGAAGTTAAAGCTGTTTACCCTCTCAATCCCAGTTCCAAGGGGTTAGCCTGTCTTCATTCCTCCTGTAATGAAGTAAATACATTTGGGAGGGGAGGAGAAGATGGCAACACGACGCAGTGCGTGCGGCCGCTTCGAAATGATATCGTATTTGTAAGTAGGGACCGTGCACAATCCTGATTTGATGGAGACAGACATGAGAAGCACGGAGGAACATCTGGAGAAACTTCTGAAATGCCTACTTTGCTGCAGCTGCTACTGTGCGATCGAGAATCTCCGGAGGGGAAGGCCCCAAATCCTCGGCTTTGCCTGTTGCCAGGGCCAGGGTCAAAGCGCTCAACAGAGATGGTGCTCGGTGTTGGAGGGCTAGTCGGAGGCTCGAAGTTTTTGGACGGACTCGAGTCGGCTGTGGTCGGGTGCTTCCAGGGTGCTGCATCAGCAAGTTTGTGGCGCTGGAGGTTCATGGCAGGAAGAGAGTTTCTCTTCCTTCTACCGTCTGCGTGAGATGATGGGACTTTCGAGAGACTTTGAGACTTTTTTTTACCGTGCCCGTGGTCTGTTCTTTATCAAATTACGGTATTGCTTTGCACTGTTGTAACTATATGTTATAATTATGTGGTTTTTGTCATTTTTTTTAGTCTTGATTTGTCCTGTGTTTCTGTGATATCATTCTGGAGGAACATTGTATCATTTCTTAATGCATGCATTACTAAATGACAAATGACAATACCCATGATTGTGTAGCAAAGTTTCCATCAAACTCAATATATAAGTTTGCTGATGACACAACAGTTGTAGGCCGTATCTTGGGTAATGATGAGTTTGAATACAGAGAGGAAATTAAGAACCTGGTGGCATGGTGCGAAGACAATAACCTTTCCCTCAACGTCAGCAAGGTGAAAGAATTGGTTGTTGACTTCAGAAGGAGTAGCGGACTGCACGACCCAATTTACATTGGTGGTGCGCAAGTGGATCAGGTCAAAAGCTTTAAGTTCCTTGGGGTCAATATCACAAATGACCTGACTTGGTCCAACCAAGCAGAGTCCACTGCCAAGAAGGCCCACCAGCGCCTTTACTTCCTGAGAAAACTAAGGAAATTTGGCCTGTCCCCTAAAACCCTCACTAATTTTTATAGATGCACCGTAGAAAGCATTCTTCTAGGGTGCATCACAACCTAATATGGAAGTTGTCCTGTCCAAGACCGAAAGAAGCTGCAGAAGATCGTGAACACGGCGCAGCACATCACACAAACCAATCTTCCGGCCTTGGACTCACTTTACACCGCACGCTGTCGGAGCAGTGCTGCCAGGATAATCAAGGACACGACCCACCCAGCCAACACACTTTTCATCCCTCTTCCCTCCGGGAGAAGACTCAGGAGCTTGAAGACTCGTACGGCCAGATTTGGGAACAGCTTCTTTCCAACTGTGATGAGACTGCTGAACGGATCCTGACCTGGATCTGGGCCGTATCCTCCAAATATCTGGACCTGCCTCTTGGTTTTTTTGCACTACCTTACTTTCCATTTTTCTATTTATAATTTATAATTTAAATTTTTAATATTTAATAATTTTAACTATTTTTAATATTTAATATTTGTAATCAAGGGAGTGGGAAGCGCAGAATCAAATATCGCTGTGATGATTAAATGTTCTAGTACCAATTGTTGGTATAAAAGAGGACTGCGTGTCCTCATAATCTAATCTAATCTAATCCACAACCAGCACCTTTGTTTTCTTGACATTGAGGGAGAGGTTGTTTTCTTGACGCCACTGTGTCAGGATGATGACTTTTTCCTTGTAGGCTGCCTTGTTATTGTTTGAGATGATAGCTGAATCTGAATCTTACCAGCAGGGCAACTGTTTTGCTGGCATGGTCCCAGGTTTATTTGGAGGCCATCTGATTCTGGGTGCTTCCTCACCACTATCTGCTTTTGCTGTGTGTGCCAGCAGTGGGTGAGGAGAGAGGTAGTGGGTGCTGGTGGTCAATGTCACAGATTTCCTGTTTTATCCTTGCTCCCATCCCCTGGGTTCTAGATTGTGCTTTGGCCCAGAGGGTTCTTGTTTCCATGTCAGTCTCAGGTTGGGCACTGCCGAGTGCGGAGTGACAAATGGATCCAAAGTGGTGTCTAGGGGAATTGAGTTGCAAAGAAAGCTTTTGGCACATTGGCCTTTGCGAATCAGGGAACTGAGTACAGGAGTTGATGTTATGTTGAATCTGCATAGGAATTTGGGGCACTTCTCGCTTACCTACAAGAAAATCATAATATTGAAAGTTTACAGAGAGAATTTGCAAGGATGGTACTGAGACTTGGAGGGCCTGAGTTATAGGGAAAGGTTGAATAGGTTAAACCTTTATTCCCCAAAGTGTCGGAGAATGAGGGAAGATTTGATAGAGGTGTACAGAATTCTGAGGAGTAAATAAGGTTGGGTGAAGTTAGAGGTCATAGGTTAAGGGTAAAATTAAGGATAACCTGAGGATGTTGAGAGTGTGGAACGAGTTGTCAGCACAGTGGTGCATGCGAGCTCAATTGTAACGTGTAAGAGGAGTTTGGATAAGTGCATGGGTGGAGGCCTAGGGTCCAGTTGTGAATTGGTGAGACTAGACAGAATGGATTAGATGGGCCAAAGGGCCTGTTTCTGTGCTGTAGTGTTCTGGTCCAGAAGGATTTTGGTTTTGAGGTCCCAAGAAATCATGTTTGTCATGGAGTGTTGGAGGCAGTTGAGGAAGGGCTACAGAAGGCAGGAAGAGGAATGGCCTGAAGACCCTCAAGAGTGGAAGTGCAGGAAAACGATGAACACGAATTTTGGAAGAAATGAAAGACGGGAGACTGAAGGCTAGAGATGAGATGCAATCTACCAATGAGGTTCATTTCTTTGTTTCTGGTGCAAGTATCAACATCATAGGCGAAAGGGCCTGTACTATGCTGTAGTGTTCAATGTTACGGTGGGGCCAATTCTGACCAGAGTGTGCTCATAGAAGTCAGGGGTTCATGCCTAATCCAGGAAGCCGGAGTACCCCAATGTACAGAGAGGCCAGTCCCTCTGGGCACAAACCACAGCACTGCACCATAGGAGCCCCTGTCAGAACAGACACTTCTAGTGCAGGCTACTGTCTGGTTAGGAAGATAATCTGATGCTGTGCCTGCAAAATGTCTACAAGCAGGGGAGTTGACCTTGTCTCTACGAACAATCATACCACAATAAGCAAACAATCTCCCATTGCCTTTGTGTCCGTTAGAAGTTTGAGGTTTGGTATGTCACAACTTCCTGCAGTGGAGAGCATTCTGACTGGTTGTGTCATTGGTCCTGAGGCTCCACTGCACAAGAGCACACAGAGGGTTGGAGACTCAGTTGGCTCCATCGTGGGCACAACCCTCCCCAGAGGAGATCAGCAGGTGAAGGCAGCACCCATCATGGGCACAACACTGCTACCATCAGAGAGGTGGCACAGAAGCCCGACGACCCACACTCAACCTTTTAGAAACAGCTTCTTCCATTATTAGATTTCTGAGGGGTCCATGTGCCCACAACATTACATGCATCTTTCTGGAGCTTATGGTAATTAATGCCCCCCCCCCACACTTTTCTATCATCCTATTTAAGTTTCTTAAACGCCTTTAATGTACCTCCCTCTGCCACCAGCCCTGGCAGTGTGTTCCAGGCATCCACCACTGTGTATTAAAGAAAATGGCTACCTCTATTTGCCCCACCCCTGGGCATTTTACCAATCACCTTAAAATTGAGGGATATTAGCATTTTCCATCTCTGAAAGATCTCTGGCTATCCACTCTAATGTGCCTCTTGTTGTCTGGTACACCTCTATTTCTACAAACCAATAGACTTGTAAATTCACATGTCTATACATTGCCATGGAGTGATAAGGCAAAGATTTTTACTCCTCACATTGTGGGGTGGATGTAAGGTTTAAATAAATTCAATCTAGGCACCTGTCAATCTTCGCTTCAAAGAAAAATGCCTTGGCTCGCTCAACCTATTCAAATATCAATATTGAGTCTTTCTGTTCCTTAGCCATCTTGGAATTCCAACCTTTTCCTCAAAACATCCCTTTTTGGTCTTTCTCCTTTCTCCTACCCTTTTTCTCCAGCCTGCATCTGCCCTATACCTGGGCCTGTTGCATGTGTCTTTCTGCCTGCTCTTCTCTTTGCTCCTCTCCCCAACCCGGTCGTGCTGAGCTTGCTTCCCTGATTAGATATTGCACTGTGAGAGCTGCATCAGCGGAATCACTGCAACGAGGTGCAATTAAACCTGCAATCTCTTCCAGGCATTTTTCCCAGCTGCTTACGGTAGGTCAATGTTTAGTCTAAGCATTAAACTCTTCTGCTTACGGTAGGTCAATGTTTAATCTAAGCATTAAACCCTTCTGTTTGATTTTGTATTGATAAGAGTTCATCAAAGATGAAGATGAGTTTTATTTATCATATGTACATTGAAACATGCATTGTTTGTGTCAGCAACCAGCACAGTCTGAGGATGTGCTGGGAGCAAGTGTAGCCACGATTCCAACAGCGACATAGTATGCTCACAGCTTGCTGACCCTTATCCCTACGTCGTTGGAATGTGGGAGGAAACAGAAACCTCCAACAGGATCCCTCACTGTCACAGGGAACGTACCAAATCCTTACAGATAGCGGCAGGAAGCGAACCTTGATTGTGATCGCTGTCTCTGTAAAGTGTTGTGCAAGCGGCAATGCTCCCACACTGCCTGATCAGGGTATCAAGACAGCTTATGAAAACACAAATCTCTTGCAGGTTGTGCTGGGGAGGTGCCTTGTCACTGAGCAGTGCTCAGTTATGGCTGACCATTCATCCTACCCCAAGTAACTCTCCCTGAACCTGGAAGGCGAGTCCTGAGGCTCCTGTATCTTCCTGATGGCAGAAGCGAGAAGAGAGCACGGACTGGGTGGTGGGGGTCCTTGATGGATGCTGCTTTCCTGCGACAGCATTCCTTATAGATGTGCTCTTTGGTGGGGAGGGTTTTACCCGTGATGGACTGGACTGTATCCACGATTGCTTATAGGATTTTCCATTCAGGAGCATTGGTGTTTCCATACCAGGCTGTGATGCAACCAGTCAGTATACTTGCCAGCACACATCTGTAGGTGCCTCTAGATGTCATGCCAAATCTTCACAACTCCTAAGGAGTTAGAGGCCTTGTCGTGCTTTTTTCATAAATGCACTTGTGTGCTGGGCCCAGGACAGGACCACAAAAATAATAACACTGAGGAACTTAAAATTTCAACTGTGATTCCCCTGATGAGGACCTCAGATTTCCTCTTCCTGAAAGTCTCTAATCAGCTGCTTGGCTGTGCTGACATTGAGAGGTTGTTGTGGCACCACTCAGCAAGATTTTGTCTCCCTCCTGTATGCTGATTCATCCCGATCTTTGATTCGGCCTCTAACAGTGTGGTCGGCAAACTTAAATGTGGCATTGGAGCTGTGCTTAGCCGCACAGTGGTAAGTGTAAAGTGAGTAGAGCAGGGGGCTGAGCTCACAGCCCTGTGGTGTACCAGTGCTGATGGAGATCGTGGAGGAGATGTTGCTGCCAGCCTGAACTGACTGGGGTCTGCAGGTGAGGAAATTCAGGATCCAATTGCACAAGGAACAAGCATTCATTCCTGGGGGAGGCAACGTTCTCCCCTTTCCCCTTCTGGGAATACAGGTTCATAATTCCTTGAAAGTGGTATCATAGGTAGATGAATTGCAAAGATAGCTTTTGGGACTTGGGCAAGGTTTAATTAAAGTGGTTCGTGGATTGGACTCTACATGTTACTCCTTGTTGCTGACTGGCTGACCGGACATGAGATCAGGGGATGCTGTGTGCTTGTTGTCAGAAATGAGACTCCAGACCCACATACATGCTCCAGCAATCTACAAGCCAGGACACTCAGGGACTTGTGCTAATGCTATTTGGTGACTATGTGTTGGATCTAATGATATGTACTGTGTGTGACAATGTAGTGTTTTGCACCTTTGGCCCCGGAGGAACGCTGTTCCATTTTGACCACAGAATTAGGCCATTTGGCCCACCAAGTGTGCTCCAGCACTTCATGGTTGATTTTATTATCTGTCTCAACCCATTCTCCTGCCTTCTCCCTGTAACCTTTGCTTCACTAATCAAGAGCCTGTCAACCTCTGCTTTAAATATACCCAATGACTTGGCCTCTGCAGTTATCTGTGGTATAAAATTCCACAGATTCACTGCCCTCTGGCTAAAGAAATCCTCATTGCTGTTCTAGGATGGACATCTCTCTATTCTGGGACTGTGAGCTTTGGCTGTAGACACGTGTATGTTGGGTGACAGTTAAACAAGGCATTTAGAGAGATGGACGTGGGGTTAGCTTACGTTGGTCAGCACTGATTGTGGGCCGGACAGCCAGTTCTGTCCTGCTTAGTTCTGTCACCGCTTGCTGCTCTCTCTCTTCCCCTTTGTCAGCAGATTGCTCAGCAGTGGTGTGTGGTGTTTTTATTGTATTCATAAACCATTGTTCCTTGCTGACGGTTGCAGAATGGTCACTGGCATTTACTGCCTGTCAGATAATGAAGCAGTTGGTATGCTGCACAACATGTCAATATGAAGAACTCAGCAGGTCAGGCAGCTTCTGTGGAGATGAAAAACAGTCGCTGTTTTGGGCTGAAACCCAGTCACAGACATGCGTACTGCACTAAGCAACATAGTTTTACGAATTTAATTTTTTTAAATGTATTTTTATTGTAATTTATAATTTTTTATAATGTATTTGTGGTAAACCATGTATATATGTTGTAACTCGGTTACCTGTCTGGACACACCCCTCTGCTGACTGCCCCTGTGGCTCCTCCCACAGAGTCCTGTATAAAGGTGTTCGCCTTGCCCCTCCCCCTCAGTCCGGGGGCAGACACTCACTGTGGAGGTCGTATTGTACAGCGAATAAAAGCCTTTCAGTATTTTACCAAACCTCAGTCTTTTGGAGTAATTGAAGGTGCTTCAATTTTATTGGCTGTACGTTTTAAAACATGGAACAGTCCCTGAGACCAGAAAAATTGGACCTCGATCCGCAAACACCTGACGCTGGAAACGCTTTCGAACTCTGGCTGGCCTGCTTCGAAGCGTATCTAGAGCAGATTAAAGCAACCGACCCCGTAGCGAAGCGCAGAGTTCTACTCTCCAGGGTCAGTCCACGGGTCTATTCGCTGATCAGAGACCAGCCGAACTACGATGGCGCGATGAACGCACTCAAAAGACAATACCTGCGGCCGATAAACAGTGTCTTTGCTCGGCATCGCTTAGCGACACGGCAACAACGGTCCGGGGAATCGAGTGCTGAGTTTGTCCAGGCCCTACGGACACTCGTGAGGGCCTGCAATTGCCAGGAGCTGACAGCGGCGCAGCATGCAGAACTCCTAGTGAGAGACGCCTTCGTTACGGGGACCAGGTCAGTGTACGTGCGCCAGCGGCTGCTGGAAAAGGCCGATCTTACCCTAAGTTCGGCGATCGAGCTGGCTGATACGTTGGAGGCCGCTCTGCATAACTCCGAGGCTCTCCAGGCACGCGATCCCCCGATGGCCTCGTGGGTGCCGCAGACTCCGCAACCTGCCGGCGAATCGACCTCGGCTGCCGCCAGTCGTGAGTCCGCGAAGTGCTACTTCTGCGGACTGGAGAAGCACCCCCGGAAACGCTGCCCGGCCCGACAAGCTGCCTGCTCCAGCTGCGGAAAGAAGGGCCACTTCGCCAAGGTCTGTAAGTCAAAACCGCGAGCGGGATCGAGCAGCGCCGCGTGCGAGACGTGGGGGTCGCCATCTTGCCTGTCGCCATCTTCCCTGCACGCCACCACCACGTGCAAGACATGGGGGTGGCCATCTTGGTGGGCACCACCTCCCACCACCTACGACCAACCGGTGCTCATGGGGCACTCCACCGCGCCGGACCAAGACCGCGACCCTACCCTGGCTTCCGTGACCCTCGACCAAAGCGCTCCCCACCAGCTCACAAGGTCAATGATGGACATCCTGGTGGAGGGGCACAGGACAAGCTGCCTGTTTGACACAGGCAGCATGGAGAGTTTTATCCACCTGGCCACGGTGCAGCATTGTGGACTCATGATACGGCCGGTAAGTCGGAGGGTCACCATGGCCTCCAGGTCACATACAACAGACGTCTGGGGGGGGTTGTGTAGCGACACTAGTGGTGCAGGGCACAGAATATCGGGACTTTACGTTACTGGTCTTGCCTCAACTGTGTGCCCCTGTGCTGTTGGGGTTGGACTTCCAGAGCCACCTGAAAAGCGTGACAATGAAGTATGATGGGCCCCTCCCGCCAATTACTGTCATAAATCCCCTGTTTTGTAGAGATATGTCACATACCCCGCTACTGACCACACACACACACCGACCCGCGCACCCCACCCAACATCATGCCAACTGCCACACTACCGACACCACTTGCGGCCTCTCCACCCTCAGGATCCCTCCCCCACCGCTGTTCGCCAACCTGACCCCCGACTGTAAACCTGTGGCAACTAAAAGCAGGAGGTACAGCGCGGGGGACAGAGCCTTCATTAACTCAGAGGTGCAGCGGCTGCTCAGGGAGGGGATCATTGAGGCAAACACAAGTCCTTGGAGGGCGCAGGTGGTGGTTGTTTGGAACAGGGAGAAGAATAGGTTGGTTGTGGACTATAGCCAGACCATCAATAGGTTCACGCAGCTGGACGCGTACCCTCTACCCCGCATTGCGGATATGGTCAATCAGATAGCACAGTACAAGGTGTACTCGACCATAGACCTAAAATCCGCTTACCATCAGCTCCCCATCTGCCGGGAGGACCGCCCTTACACTGCCTTCGAGGCGGATGGCAGGCTTTATCAATTCCTGTGCGTCCCCTTTGGTGTCACGAATGGTGTATCTGTCTTCCAGAGGGCAATGGACCGGATGGTGGACCAGTGCCAACTGAAGGCCACGTTCCCATATCTGGATAACATCACCATCTGCGGTCACGACCCGCAGGATCATGACAACAACCTCCAAAAATTTCTCCAAGCGGCCAAATCTTTCAACCTCACCTATAACAAGGACAAGTGTGTATTTGAGACCACCCAACTTGCTATCCTTGGGTGTGTCGTGGAGAATGGAGTCATTGGCCCTGACCCCGACCGTATGCGCCCCTTGTTGGAACTCCCTCTTCCCAATACCCTCAGAGCCCTCAAATGGTGCCTGGGCTTCTTTTCATATTACGCCCAATGGGTCTCTAACTATGCAGACAAGGCCCGCCCCCTGGTCAAGTCCACCACATTCCCCCTCTCTGCCGAGGCCCACGCGGCCTTCAACCGCATAAAAGGGGACATTGCCAAAGCAGCAATGCATGCGGTGGACAAGGCCATTCCCTTCCAAGTAGAGAGTGACGCCTCCGACTTTGCGCTGGCTGCTACCCTCAACCAGGCAGGAAGACCAGTGGCGTTCTTCTCCCGTACCCTTCAAGGCCCTGAAATTCGGCACTCTGCGGTAGAGAAAGAGGCCCAGGCCATAGTGGAAACTATAAGGCACTGGAGGCACTATCTTGCCAGCAAAAGGTTCACCCTGCTAACTGACTAGCGCTCAGTTGCATTCATGTTTAATAATCAGCAGTGGAGCAAAATCAAAAATGATAAAATTCTGAGGTGGAGAATCGAACTCTCCACCGAGAACTATGACATCATGTACAGGCCTGGGAAGCTCAACGAGCCCTCCGATGCCCTATCCCGGGGAACATGCGCCAGCGCGCAGATCGACCGGCTATACGCCCTATATGTAGATCTTTGCCACCTGGGAGTCACCCGGCTTTTCCACTTCGTGAAAGCCCGGAACCTGCCTTACTCCCTTGAGGAGATCAGGATGATGACCAGGGACTGCCAAGTCTGCGCAGAGTGCAAACCGCACTTCTACTGACACGAAAAGGCACCACTCATCAAGGCCACCCGCCCTTTTGAGCGACTGAGTGTCGACTTTAAGGGCCCCCTTCCCTCCACCAACTGCAATGTGTACTTTCTTAACGTAATTGACGAGTACTTGCGGTTCCCCTTCGCCATCCCCTGCCCTGACACCACTACCACGTCAGTTATAAAAGCCCTGCGCAAGTTCTTCACTCTGTTCGGATACCCATGCTATATCCACAGTGACAGAGGGTCCTCGTTTATGAGTGACGAGCTGCGCCAATATCTACTGGCTAGGGGAATTGCGACCAGTAGGACCACGAGCTATAATCCCCGGGGGAATGGACAGGTGGATAAGGAGAATGCCACGGTGTGGAAAGCCACACTCTTAGCCCTCAGGTCAAAGGGACTGCCGGTCTCCCACTGGCAGGAGGTCCTTCCTGAGGCACTCCACTCCATCCGCTCCCTGTTATGCACAGCCACCAATGCCACCCTTCCTGAGCGGCTCTTTTCCCAGAAAATCGACCACTGGAACCACCCTACCATCTTGGCTGACGTCCCCGGGGCCAGGGCTGCTCTGGAAACATGCGAGGAGCAATAAATACTCCCCAATAGTCGAGAGGGTTCACTTACTTCATGCGAACCCCCAGTATGCCTACGTGGTTTTACCTGATGGGCGGGAGGACACGGTCTCCATCCGCGACCTGGCGCCCGCAGGAGCTCCGGGCCCCTACCCTGAACACTCCGTGGTGACTATTGACCCCGTACCCACCAATGTATGTACCCACGAGACACCGCGCACTCCAAACCCTATACAGACACCACATGACACTCCCACACCGGGCGCGTCGCACACGCACGAGAGGTTACCGACGTCTAACGTGCTGGCACCTGAAGTCAGGCCGGAGCCAGCACAACCGCCATCGCCGGTGCTACGTAGATCACAGCGACGGACTCGACCGCCTGATAGACTTGACCTGTAAATATACTTGTAAATATTGTCAGTCACTTCACCCCGCGGGACTCTTTTTAAAAAGAGGGGTGAATGTGGTAAACCATGTATATATGTTGTAACTCGGTTGCCTGTCTGGACACACCCCTCTGCTGACTGCCTCTGTGGCTCCTCCCACAGAGTCCTGTATAAAGGTGTTTGCCTTGCCCCTCCCCTTCACTCCGGGGGCAGACACTCACTGTGGAGGTCGTATTGTACAGCGAATAAAAGCCTTTCAGTATTTTACCAAACCTCAGTCTTTTGGAGTAATTGAAGGTGCTTCAGTATTGCTGCCCAAAACAAATTTGACACTATGCCCTCTCTCCCATGATCCTCTTTCCTCTGTTAGATTCCTCTTGCAGCCCTTTGCTTTTCCCACCTATCACCTAGCTTGCTGTCCTTCCCCTTCCACCACCTTCCTGTTCTGCATCTTCCTCCTTCTTTCCCAGTCCTGATGAAGGATCCCGGCCCACGACATCGACTGTTTATTCATCTCCACCGATGTCACCTGACCTGCTGAGTTCCCCCAGCATTTAGTGTGGGTTGCTCTGGATTTCCAGAATCCCTTGTGTTTAACAAGCTGATGAACCTGCAGAAACAGTTGTTACAGGCCGTGACTATCCAGTGAGACCCTAACCCCACCCCCAATGAATGTCAATGACATTGTGACAGAGACCCAATGTCCTGATGGGGCAGCATGGTAGTGTAGGGGTTAGCACAACTGCTCTACACTGCCAGGGATCATGGCTCAATTCCTGCTGTCGTTTGTAAGGATTTTGTACTTTCTGACTGTTAGGGTTTCCTCCAGATGCTCCGGTTTTTCCCCACATTCCAAGGGCACGGTCAGGTTAGTAAGTTGTAGGCTGAAATGTTGGCGCCAGAATCAAGGTGACACTTGGCTGGCCCCAGCACATCCTTGCACTGGTCATTGATGCAAACAATGCATTTCACTGTACACAAGACAAATAAAACTCTTCTTTGAAAAGAGCAACTTTTCCCAAGGATATCCTAAAGAGGAAATGTACCTCTTTAGCCTCGTTGCTATCCTTGCACCATGCTTTCAGGCTTTTGCATCTTCTGCCCAATGGGAGAGGGGATGAGAGAACATCCGGGCTGGGTGGGTGCTGTTGGCTGCTTCGCTGAGGCAGTGAGAAGTGTAGTCAATGTCCATCAAGAAAAGCACAAAATAGGGGAAATTAACAGGTCAGGCAGTGTCTGTAGAGGTAAATAAAGAGTCGACATTTCGGGCCAAGACTTTAATCAGGATCCTTCCTGGTCCCATGAAGGGTTTCGACCTGAGACACCGACTGTTTATTCATTTTCAAAGATGCTGCCTGACCTGAGTTTCTCCAGCATTTTGTGTGTTGCTTTGGATTTCCAGCACCTGCAGAGTCTTTGTTTACCATAAAGAACATGCACTCCAAAATAGGCTTCGGAGAGGGAGACTGGAAATGTATAGACAGCAGTCGTGCAAACCAAACTAATAGGTGGCACATCGAGTCCCACTCCGAGGAGAAGGGAGCATGGCCTGGGTGGTGAGGACCCTGCTTGATGATGGATGTAGATACATTTGGTTTGCTAGTGCCATTGACATACCAAATCTCCTCAAACTCCTAATGAAGTACGTGTTAGGGATGAGGCCCAGGTTTATGTCTCATCGGAAAGACGTGTTTGGTCACCTGGTGCTGAGTACTGCTCCTGAAGGGCCACATCTGCTATCCAGGTCGTGTTGTTTCAAAGGTACATTTAATGTCAGAAATGTATATAGTCTACATCCTGAAATTATTTTTCTTCGCAACCATCCACAAAAATAGGAGTGCTCCAAAGAATGAATGACAGTTAAATGTTAGAACCCCCAAAGCCCCCCACGCTCCCCCACCAGCAAAAAAGCATTTTCCCCCCCACCAAAAACTCTCTCTCCCTAATAAGGGAAAGAGGTGTCCCTGTTTCACAGTGAGAGGGAGACATAACAAAACAACTCACTGATTCATGATATTAATAGTCTGTTGCATTGCTCTTTCCGAGCTCTGTGCCCAAAGAACTCGGGTGTCTGGCACACAGCCAGCTAGCTGCTTTCAGGTATCGGACTCCCACAACACACCAGGTTCCTGCGGAGGCACTGACCTTGAGTGTCCCTGCCAGGGCCACGAAATCCCCTGAAACCCCAAAGGCGCGCTGGTCTTCCAGGCCGTGTCCTTGGTATGTCGAATAGCGGCCAGTCATGAGATCCCGAGGGCGGGTCCCAATCTCGCAAAGAACCGAAGTCAGCATGTAACTCCAGATCAGGGTCTTCAAAAGAACGCTGAAAGGGAAAAATAGAAACAGTAAAGATGGAAATAGAGCTGTTTCCAAAGATGCAAGCAAAGAAGTCGCTGTTAGGCGCCATCATCTCCTAAGCTCCTCCTGTTTATTGTGAATTTTGGGAGAGATTTAATAAGAACCCGAGCGTGGTCAGTATATGGAATGTGCTGCCGCAGGGTGTGATTGAGGCAGGTACATTAATAACTTTTAAAGGATACTTGTACAAGAACATGAATGTGCAAGGGTAGGTATGGACCAAACATGGGTAAGTGAGATGGTCATCCAGGTCATCATGGCCTGTTTCCCTGCTGTGTGACGGTTACTCGTTTTTGTTGGGTTTTGATGTTCAGCCACTAATGCATTCCCTTTTTTTTCAGGCCCTCCTTCTCGATGGGAAACGAGACCCTCAGGGTTCCCATGGCCCTATTTGCCTTGAACAGGCAGCGGCTGTGTGAAAAACTGCGGAAGAATGCGGCGGTGCCAAAGAAATCAGTGTTGGTTCTGCAGGGGGGAGAGCAGACGCAGCAATACTGTACTGACACTGACGTTGTTTTCCGTCAGGTGGGTCTGGGGAATGGCAGCTCTCTTAGTCGGGTTGGTGCTGAATCAAAGCACATCCAACATGCAAACAGTGTACTTATCCCGACTGGGTTACACTTCAGGATACAGGATTCTTAGCAGTGTGGAGGAACAGGAATCTTGGGATCAAAATTTTCAGAATTCTATGGTTGGGGCATTAGATTATCAGGTTTTTCATTTATTTACCTCTAGTACAGGTTAAAGCCACCTCAGTCAATTTCTGAAACTGCTTCCGCTGTACAGTGTTAATATGGGACCCTCCTTGTGGGGCAGGTGCATGTTGATGAATATTCCAAAGAACAATATGGTCTCTGCATCTGCCGATGTCAATAAATAACCCACTGCCAACTTGTACACATGCAGAATGGACCTGAGTTCATAAAGAAGGATAGATTTAAATCTGAGCAGATGCTAGAAATCCAGAGTCTCTCACACAATGCTGGAGGAACTCAGCAGGCCAGGTAGCAGCTATGGAGAGAAATAAACAGCTGACGTTTCAGGCTGAGATCTTTCAACAGGACTCCGGATCGGGAAGATTCTGATGAAGGCTCTCGGCCCAAAGCATCGACTGTTCACTCCTCTCCATAGATGTTGCCTGACCTGCTGATTTCCTCCTGCAGTTTGTGTGTTACTCTAATTAAAATCTGGCATTCTGTAGGCAGCCAAGGTGGATCCAATGGAGTGTGAGAGCCCAGAGCTCTGTCTCCTGGTCAAATATTGTGCCATGGAGATCTGGGAAAGGCTGCTGCCATTGCTAATGACTTGTCGTGTGGATGAATCAGGACATCACGATCCTTTAGCATTGGCAGGTGAGATGCACAAGCTAATGGGAAGAGACCGTAGAGTTCAGAATGAGTAATAATGAGCCCATTGGTTCAGAGGCAGGTACATAGCAAGCCATCTGCCTTCTGTCAGTCTGGACAGTGAGAGAATTTATCTGCCAAACTACAGAGAGCCCTCCCAGTAAAGGCAGGTTGATTTCCTCAGCGACTGAAAGGCGCGACCGAGTTGAAACACTGTGAACTCGGTTGCTGTTCCCCAAGAGGTCCCAGAAGACACAGGAGAATTAAGCCATTTGGCCTATCGAGTCTATTCTGCCATTCTATCATGACTAATGTATTATCCTCAGCCCCATTCTCCTGCCTTCTCCCCATAACCTTTGATACCCTGACTAATCAAGAATCTTTCAACCTCAGCTTTAAATATGCTCAATGATGGCCTCCACAGTCATCTGTAGCAATGAATTCCACAGATTCACCATCCTCTGACTAAAGACATTCCTCCCATGTCTGTTTTAAATGGATGACCCTGTATTCTGAAGCTGTGCCCTCTGGTTGTAACTCCCCCATTATAGGAAACATCCTCTCTATCGAAACCTTTCAATATTTCTCTAAACCCTCCTCCCCTTCATTCTTCTAAACTCAAGTGGGTACAGGCTCAGAGCCTTCAAACGGTCCTCACGTGGAGCTATGTCATTTGAAACTCAGCTGCCA
Source organism: Mobula birostris (assembly GCF_030028105.1). Classification (NCBI taxonomy): domain Eukaryota; kingdom Metazoa; phylum Chordata; class Chondrichthyes; order Myliobatiformes; family Myliobatidae; genus Mobula; species Mobula birostris. Next base: position 82,059,699 of record NC_092384.1, read on the forward strand.
GGGAGGATGGAGAGCAGAATGCAGTGTATAATCCGGTCTCATAGACTTGGATGGTAGTTGACACCTGATCCCTTCTGTCAGTGCAGCTGCAGTAATTAAAAGAGAAAAGTGTTACAGGAGAGTCTGGCATTTAATTACCCTTATGGATAACTTAGTATTGCATGTCTTTGAGCGACAGTGCGACAGTAATGAGAGAAAGAGGCTCTGAGTCTGGCTCTTGGCCGTGCTCTGCTCTCAGTGTGTTGTGGGAGATGTTGGAACTGCTGTGTGTGTGAAGTAGACATGTTTGTTGCGTAGGAGGGTTGACTGGAAAACTCCAGAGGTACAGGAACAGGTATCCAAAATTGAGGGGTAGAGAGGGGGTGAATAGGTATTCAAAATTGAGGGGTAGAAGGAGAGTAGATGGGTTTCAAAATTGAGGGGTAGAGAAGGTAAATTGGTTTCCAAAATTGAGGGGTAAGAGGGTAAATGGGTTCCCAAGTCTGGGGGGGTATAGATAGGATAAATCCAGGCTTTTTCTGCTGAGGTGGGGTGGGACTACAACCAGAGGTCACGGGTTAAGGGTGAAAGGTGAACTGTTTAAGACCGTGGGGGAGGGGAGTGAGACTTAGGGTGGTCGAGTGTGGAATGAGCTGCCAGCATTGGTGGACGTGATTTCGATTTCAATGTTTAAGAGAAGTTTGGATAGGTACATGGATGGGAGGGCTTTGGTCTGGATGCAGGTCAAGGGGACGGGGCAGAGTAGTAGCTTGGCACTGACAAGTTGGGCTGAGTGATCTGTTTGTGCTGTGGTGTTTTATGACCCTTCAGCCCATCGTTACATCCCTATCCTTCTATTAAAATTAAAGATAACCGTTATTTGGCACATGTACATTGAAACAGAGTGACATGCATCGATTGGGTCAATGACCATCACAGTCTGAGGATGAGCTGGGAGCAGCCCATGAGTGTCGCCATGCTTCCAGTGCCAACATAGCTTGGCACAGCTTACTAACCTGCGTGACTTTGGAATGTGGGAGGAAAGCAGAGTGCCCAAAGGAAACCCAGGCGGTCACAGGGAGAACTTGCAAATTCTGATCGTTGGCACTGTAAAGCGTTAAGCTACTTAAATTTCTGTCTAAGTACTCCTTAAACACCATGCTTGCATTTGACTCCCATCTCCCCTGGCAAGTGAGTCTCAGGTATTATCCCCTTTATTTTGGGGGGGAAAAGTAATTGGTCCTGGGTGTCTTTTTAAATCTTCTCCGATCTCTCCTGTAACCAATGTCCTCCAGTCCAAGAAAGATCCTGCACTCCAGCACAACCACATCTTTCCTAAGTGTGGCGTCCAGAGTTGCAAAGCAGTTGCCGAGTGGGGTCTGTCAAGTTACAGTATAACATCCCAGCTCTCGTGTTCTCCCCACCATGCCGCACTTTCACCACCACGTGTTACCTTCCAGTGGCACCTCGTTCAGGAAACCATGGACTGACCCAGAACCTCATAACAGAGAACATGCATTTCAGGTGAAAGGCAGTAATTTCAAAGGAGATGTGAGGAGCCAGTTTTCTTTTACACGGAGTGGTGGGCACCTGGAAAGTGCTGCCTGGTAAAGGGTAGTGGTAGAGGCAGAAACGTTTAAGGGACATTTAGGTAGACACATGAACGTGAGAGAAATGGAAGGATATAGATACTGTGTAGAAGGAAAAGGTTAGTTGGCAATTGGTCCAGCACACCATTGTGGGCATATGCTGTATGTTCTATGAACCCCTAGATCTCTTTTTTTCAGTGTTATATTGCTGTGTGGACAGGTCAGAGGAGGGAAGTGTAGGCCCTTGGGCCCACAATGTGCTGACATTTTGACCTACTCTATGGTCAATTTAACTTTTCCCACCCATCTAGCCCTCCCCTTTTCTATCAAGTATGTGCCTACCGAAGAGTCTCTGAAATATCCGATACCACCATCTCTGGCCGCGTGCTCCACATACTCGCCACACTCTGTAGTTTTAAAACAAAGTTTGCCTCCGACGTCCCCCTACACTTTCCTCCAAGCGCCTTAAAAAGATGCCCCTTCCACACTGGGGAAGTCTCTGGTTGTCATTGGAAACACGAGAAAGGATACATCGCATGAATGTCACAAATATTGGGATGAGCTTATGAAAATTAAAATCAATGTTCATTATGGCAAATGTAGGTCTGAATTAAAATTTCCAAGCCTGCCTATGTTGTCTGCCACTTTGCCATGTTGATGTCAGAAACCTTTGCTTTTTTTTATGTGGGGAGGGGAGGGTTAGCTGGAAAGCGATGGGTGAAGTCAGATGTGTGGGAGAAAGTAAAGGTCGAGACTGGGTGAGTACGTGGTTGAGGTCAGAGGGTGAGCAGTGAAGACTCACTGAACTCCCGTCAAAGATGATATAACCTTCAGGGTTGGCATCCCTCAATGCCCCATCTTCAACAGGAGTTCACTGAGACCCTTTCTCACTGCTCCTCCTCTGAGACCTCTGCTGCTCTCTGGCTCTTCGAGCACCTACTCATCCAGATTCGACCTTTACCTTCCTCACCTACCTGGCTTCTAGCTGATCCTTCCCCTCCCCCATCTTATTCTGGTGCTTCTCCCTTCCTTTCCAGCCCTGATGAAGGGTCTCGGCTTGAAACATCAACTCTTTATTCCCCTCCATAGATGCTGAGTTTCTCTTGCCTTTTGGATGCATTGCTCTGGATTTCCAGCATCTGCAGGATCCCTTGTTTGTTTTTCTGTGTTCTGTATGTGATATATGTACTGTTTTGCACCTTGGTCCCTGGGACACATTTTGTTTAGCTGGGGTGCCGTGGTAGCAGAGCAATCAGTGCAATGGCTGCTCGGGGTGGTGGAGTTCAGAGCTGAATCAGTGTCCTCTGCAAGAAGTTTGTAAGTGTGTTCCCTTGTGTGTTTCCTCGGGGTGCTCCAGTTTCCTCCCACAGTCCAAAGAGGAACCACTTAGTAGGTTAATTGGTCATTGTAAATTGTCCTGTGATTAGGCCGGGGTTAAATAGGTGGGTTGCTGGGCAATGTGGCTTGAAGGGCCTTTTCTCTCATTAAAATGAATCCATGTGTACAATTGAATGGCAGTAAACTTGAACTTGTTTTAAATGTGTATTCCTTGTTCTAGGAATCTTACTTCCACTGGGCATTCGGCGTGGTGGAGGGTGACTGCTATGGTGCTGTGGATGTTGCTACTGGCAAGTCCTTGCTGTTTGTGCCAAAACTACCAGAGAGCTATGCCGTGTGGATGGGAATGTAAGGAACTGTTCACTTCTCTTCAGCTTGTTCTTCCTATCCCTGACTCGTGCTGACAGTCGTCCAAGAATCACAGTCTTGTATTCAAATCCTCCCACTTTCACTCCTCTCTCTCCTGTAATATCCTCCAGCTCCTCCAGAGTTAAAGATTGAATAGGTGAGGACTTTATTCCCTGGAGTGTAGGAGAATGAGGGGAGATTTGATAGCAGTCTACAAAATTGTGTGGTATACAGAGGGTAAATGCAAGCAGGCTTTTTCCACTGAGGTTGCGTGAGTCTAGAACTGGAGATCATCGGTTAAGGTTGAAGGGTGAAATGTTTAAGAGGAACATGGAGGGGAGGAGACCTTACTCAAAGGGTGGTGAACGAGCTGCTAACAGGAGTTGTGGATTTGGGTTCAATTGCAACATTTAAGAGAAGTTTGGATAAGTACATTGATGGGAGGGGTATGGAGGGCTATGGTCTGGGTGTAGTTCGATAGGACTAGGCAGAAAATCAGTTTAGAAATGACTAGATGGGTTGGAGGGCTCTATAACCCTGTGACCAAGCTTTTGACCATCTTCATTCTATCTCCAGATGTGGCCAAGTGTCACTTTTGTGCTTGGTAAATTCACAGCAGCTGGGTCTTGTGATGTTTGTATTAATAGTTTTAGTTCTATCGTAACTTCTAATTTCTCTTTGCAAGCTGATAGCTAAATTCGCAATGATGTTTGCATCATTCCTGTGCAGCTGCTGTTTCCATTTAGCACGGCCACAGTATCATGACAGCAAGGACACAGGTTCTTGTGCAGGGACCCAGAGGGGCCGTTTGCTGCTGTCAAGCTTGCTTGCAGCATATTAATTGGAATGTTTGATGTTGGCTGTTCAGGGCTCACATCCACTCTCTGCACTTCTCTCTAAAGTACACTGACATGGAAACTTATTTCACCTCTCCCCCCCCCCCCCCCCCCGTCTGCCCTCCTCCTTTCTCTCATGGTCCACTCTTCTCTCGTGTCAGATACCTTCTCAAGCCCTTGCCTTTTCCTCCTTCACCTCCCAACTTCTTATTTTATCCCTCTCCCCTCCACCATCCACCTTGGTTCATCTATCACTTCTGGCTTGACTTCCTTCCCCTCCCCTCCACTGCCTGCCCCCCCCCCCCACCTAATCCTGGCATCTTCCACCTTCCTTTCCAGTCCTGATGAAAGGTCTTAGCCCAAAACAACAGTTTGTTCCTCTCCATAGATGTTACCCGACTTGCGGAGTTCCTCCATTTTGTGTGTTGTTCTGGATTCCCTGCATACCCTGAATCTCTTGTGCTGTCTATGTAATCTCCTTTAGAGAACTTGAGATGTTCAGACTAGATCCTGATTGAAAGGAATTGGTGCAAGGCCTGGGGAGAGGCAACAAAGGATAATTATCTTTATCTGTGGTGCATTTAGCCTCAATTGCTTCAGCAGTGGCTGCTTTTTTTTAAAAACTCCTTTAAATCAGCAGAGCTGGCATTGACAAGTGTCTTGTAAGCCAGTGTTGTCAGACACTGGAGACAGCAGAGTCTGCAACCTGAAAGAACAAACAATCTGCTGGAGAAACTCAGCAGGTCGAGCAGCATCCGCGGGTAGGAATGAAGTTGTCAAAATCAGGTTTATTGTCACTGACTTGTATGTCAGGAAATCTGCTTCATGTCAGGAGAGATAACAACTTCTATTAATGTCAGAATGAATAGTCCAAATAAAGTGAATGTAATGGACATAACATAAGGACTCACTTTCAAAGACTTCATCTCGTGTTTCAATAGTTAATGCTCATTTATTAATCTCTCTATTTGCAGCTTCTCTTCTGTACTCAATGTAGTTTTACCTCAATTCTGTTATGGTTATTCTATTGTGACGAGAATACACATAAATTAAGATGTTTGCTGGCCTGGGTTAGCACCAGTGGCATCAGCAGTTGGTCTGTCACCTGTCCTCAGGGGAGGGAGAGATAAGGAACAATGAAGCAGCATGTGGAGATGTTAATGAAGGAGCCATCAGTCTGGGTATTGTCAAGATCGGCTCCCCCTTTGAACCCTGAACTGTTTGAAGTGATGGACAGGCGATCTGGAGATGTGTAATGAAGGGACGGTAGAGAGAGCTGTCTGGAGCGGCTCCCCCTTTGAACCCTGAACTGTCTGAAGTGATGGACAGGCGATACCCCAGCAGGGGGATAAAAAGGGACAGGTTCGCTAAGGCAGGACACACAGGACACCCGAGGTAACGAGACCCTGGAAGCGGTGCGCCTCTCACGAGTCGGTGGGAAGTACCGGACAACGCACAGGGTGGAAAGGTACGATCAGCGGGAACCCGGTGTGTGTCCGCCCTTGCTTGGGTGCCGGGTTCACTGCAGAGGATCGACCGCATCTGCAGGGAGGGGTCACAGTCGGTGGCCTCAGGTGACATCACCAAGGACCTGCCCAAAAAGCTGCTTGTGAGCCATATCGCCGGTCTGTGAGTGGAAGCCGTGCTTGAATGATCAGTCGTTCCCGTTCTATCTCTCTCTCCCCCCACGTTGTCCATCGCCATGGCAACGATTACTGCAAACTGAACTAAATTGGACTGAACTTTTGTGTCACTTTGAAATTTGGTCATTTACCCCTAGACAACGATAGAGCTTGATTGATGCTGTTATCTTAATTCTGTGCACACGTGTGTTTATCATTGCTGAACTGTTGCATTTATTATCCTTTCGATTACTGTGTTGCTTGTTTCTTTAATAAAACTTTCTTAGTTCTAGTAATCCAGACTCCAACTGAGTGATCCATTTCTGCTGGTTTGGCAACCCAGTTACGGGGTACATAACACTATATATTGAGTAAGCCCACAAGAAAATGAATCTCAGGATTGTATATGGTGACATGTATGTTCTTTGTTATAAAATTGAACAATGCACATTTAATGACGGCCCTGTTGCATAATTCGATGTAACCTTGTCTCAGCATGCTGTGTGTGTGTGTGTGTGTGTGTGTGTGTGTGTGTGTGTAGAAGAAAGCCACAGAGAAGACAATGTCAGCTCAAGGTTCCCTGTGTACAGGAAGCAGGTTCTTGAGATTGACAGAAACATTTCCTCTTTATCACATCACTTTCATTAACAAGGCAGATGGAGTTCATTCTAGAAAAGTGTGAAATCATACATTTGGAAGATCAAATTTGAAGGCAGAGTTAATGACAGGATTCCTAATGTGAGGAAAGAGAAGGATCTTGGGTCCCATGGCCGTGGACCCCTCAGTTGATAGAGTTGTTAAGAAGGTGTATGGTGTGCTGGCCTTCATTAGAAACATAGAAAACCTAGAGCATAATACAGGCCCTTCGGCCCACAAAGCTGTGCTGAACATGTCCTTACCTTAGAAATTACCTGGGGGTACCCATAGCCCTTTTTTTTCTGAGCTCCATATACCCGGATAGGAGTCTCTGAAAAGACTCTATCGTATCTGCCTGTACCACTGCCGCTGGCAACCCATTCCACACTCTCACCACTCTCTGCGTTTTTTTTATAAAAAAAAACAACTTGCCCCTGACATCTCCTCTGTACCTACTCCCTATCACCTTAAAACTGCGCCCTCTCGTGCTAGCCATTTCAGCCCTGAGGAAAAAGCCTCTGACTATCCACACGATCAGTTCCTCTCATCATCTTGTACGCCTATCAGGTAACCTCTCATCCTCCATCGCTCCAAGGAGAAAAGGCTGAGTTCACTCATGCCCTGCAATCCGGGCAACATCCTTGTAAATCTCCTCTGCACACTTTCTATGGTTTCTACATTGTTCCTGTAGTGAGGTGATCAGAACTGGACACAGTACTCCAAGTGGGGTCTGACCAGGGTCCTGTATAGCTGTAACATTACCTCTCGGCTCTTAAACTCAATCCCACGGTTGATGAAGGCCAATGCACTGTGTGCCTTCTTAACCACAGAGCCAACTGCTGCAGCAGCTTTGAGTGTCTTATGGACTTGGACCTCAAGATCCCGCTGATCCTCCACACTGCCAAGAGTCTTGCCATTAATGCTATACTCTGCCATCATATTTGACCTACCAAAATGAACCACTTCACACTGATCTGGGTTGAACTCCATCTGCCACTTCTCAGCCCAGTTTTGCATCCTATCAATGTCCTGCTGTAACCTCTGACAGCCCTCCACACTATCCACCACACCCCCAACCTTTGTGTCATCACCAAATTTATTAACCCATCCCTCCACTTCCTCATCCAGGTTATTTATAAAAATCATGAAGAGTAGGGGTCCCAGAACAGATCCCTGAGGCAGACCACTGGTGACTGACCTCCATGCAGAATATGGCCCATCTACAACCACTCTTTGCCTTCTGTGGGCAAGCCAGTTCTGGATCCACAAAGCAGTTTCCCCTTGGATCCCATGTCTCCTTACTTTCTCAATAAGCCTTGCATGGGGTACCTACCAAATGCCTTGCTGAAATCCATATACACTACATCTACTGCTCTACCTTCATCAATGTGTTTAGTCACATCGTCAAAATATTCAATCAGGCTCGTAAGGCATGACCTGCCTTTGACAAAGCCAGGGTCAGGGTGTTGAGTTCAAGAGCCCCAAGGTAACTTTGCAACTCTAACACCAGTTCATTCAGACTTAGTGTTCAGTTCTGGTTACCTGATAAAGAAAGAATGCAGATTCTGTGGAGAGGGTGCTGAGGAAGTTTACCAAGATGCTGTCTGGATGAGAGAGCATGTCTTAAGAGGAATGCTGGAGTGAGTTAGAATGACTTTGGAATGAAGGTGAGAAGCAGTTTGGTGGACGGGTACAAGATGAGAGGCACGGACAGAGTGGGCAGTCTTTTTCCCAGGTGGCAATAGCCAGTACCAGAAGATGTGTTTAAGAAGAATGGAAGAAAGTTGAGGTGGGATGTCAGTGGTAAGATTTTACAGAATGGCGGGTGCCTAGAATGCATTGCTGGGGGTGTTGGCAGAGGCTGACACAATAGGGATATTTAAGAGGCACTCAGGTACCTGGAAGTAAGAAAAGAGGGTTATGTGCTATATAGAAGGGAAGGGATGGATTAATCATGGTGTAGGTATATAGAAAGGATGGGCCTGTATTGGGCTGTACTGTATGTTCTGAGGTATTCTTGGGTTCGTGGACCATTCAGAAATCTGGTGGAGGGGAAGAAACTGAATGTCTTCAGGCTCCTGTGCCACTTCTTGCTCCACCTTGATCTCTTCACTTGTGCAAGAAGATCTCACTGACCTGTGCAGGAGCGGTGTTTGCGGTTTGCTGGTCGTACCGTGGCAGGTGGCCCCGTGACCCTTGGTGGCTTATTGTTTCTGCAGTACTTACTGAATTGTGTAATAGATTAATTAGATTCATTTTTCACGTGTACAGTGAAAAGCGTCACTTTGTATCTCTGACTATCACGGTTTGAAGATGTGCTGGGGGCAGCCCACAAGTGTTGCAGCATTTCCTGCGCCGACATGGCATGCTGACAAATTGCTAACCCTAACCTATATATCTTTGGAATGTGGGAGAAAACGGGAGCGTCCGGAGGAATCCACGCGGTCATGGGTAGAAGTGCAAACTCCTTATGGATGGCAATGGGGATTGAACCCTGACTACCGGTGTTGTAAAGCACACTGTTACTGTGCCACCCGTACTGGAATCTCCCTGTAGTTTGAGCCTGCTGTGCCACCCTGTGCCTGCTGGGGAGTGGGCTGCATGGAGCTGGGTTCAATGCCATAGCCTGGACTGTTCACTGACTCAGCTGATGAAGTGAGTCAGAAATTGCACCTTTTCTTACAACTGAAGTTGTCCTTCCATGCTATAGCTGGGTGACCATTTATTTTAATGAAAATCAGCATTATCTTCTCCTGTGCCTCTGGTATGGGTCCTGAGGGTCCTGTATCACCTTCCTGATGGCACCAGCAAAAGGGAGCATGGCCTTAATTGAGGGGTCTCTGATGTTTGATGCTACCTTCCTGCGACAGTGCTCCATGAAGATGTGCTTAATGATTGGGAGTGCTTTACCCATGATTGTCTGGACTATGTCCACTACTTCTTGTAGGCTTTCCAATTCAAGGGCATTGGTGTGCCTATATCAGGCTGTGATGTAACCAGTCAATATACTCTCCACTACACATCTGTAAAACTTTCTCAGTGTTTTCACATGCAGCTTAAACCCGAGAAAGAGATACATTATTATGATGCCACAGACACACGAGGCAATGAAAGCACATCTTCATGGCATTTGTATGTTATGTCCTTGACGACAGACTTGAAACTGGAACAACTTGCATGAGTGAGACAGGAAAGTGGTAGTGCTGTTTAAACTATCAATGTAGTTACGAAGAAGGCACAACAGCAGCATTAGGAGTTTAAGTAGGATTGGTATGTCACCAAAGATGCTCGCAAATCTCACAGATGATCTTGGAGAGCATTCTAACCGGCTGCATCGCTGTCTGGTATGGTGAGGGAGGAGGCACTGCACAGGATGGAAAAAGCTGCAGAAAGTTGTAAACTCAGCCAGCTCCATCATGGGCACTGCCCTTCCCAACATTGAGAACATCTTCAAAAAGCAGTGCCTCAAGAAGATGGCATCAATCAGTAAGGACCCCCACCACCCAGGACGTTCCCTCTTCTCATTGCAACCCTCAAGGAAGAGCCACGGGAGCCTGAAGAGAGACGCTCAATATTTTAGGAAGACTTTCTTCCCCTCCAGCGTAAGATTTCTGAATGGACATTGAACCCATGAACACTATCTCACTATTTTTGCTCTTTTTGTACTAAATTTAATTTCATATTGTAATTTGTAGTTTTGAAATTGTGTACTGAATCTGGTTATCTGACAAAATAAAGTTTGAGGATGTCTAGGATATTAACAAGCACAGGCACAGCAAGTGGAGATTGAATGCTGAAAAGAGTGCTCCTCCCTTTCCCCAACATTCTTATTCTGGCTTCTGTCCCTTTCCTTTCCAGTCCTGATAGAAACCATAGAAACTACAGCACAGAAACAGGCCTTTTGGCCCTTCTTGGCTGTGCCGAACCATTTTCTGCCTAGTCCCACTGACCTGCACACGGACCATATCCCTCCATACACCTCCCATCCATGTATCTGTCCAATTTATTCTTAAATGTTACAAAAGAACCCGCATTTACCACCTCGTCTGGCAGCTCATTCCATACTCCCACCACTCTCTGTGTGAAGAAACCCCCCCTAATGTTCCCTTTAAACTTTTCCCCCCTCACCCTTAACCCATGTCCTCTGGTTTTTTTCTCCCCTTGCCTCAGTGGAAAAAGCCTACTTGCATTCACTCTATCTATACCCATCATAATCTTATATACCTCTATCAAATCTCCCCTCATTCTTCTACGCTCCAGGGAATAAAGTCCTAACCTATTCAACCTTTCTCTGTAACTGAGTTTCTCAAGTCCCGGCAACCTCCTTGTAAACCTTCTCTGCACTCTTTCAACCTTATTTATATCCTTCTTGTAATTTGGTGTCCAAAACTGAACACAATACTCCAGATTCGGCCTCACCAATGCATTATACAACCTCACCATAACATTCCAGCTCTTATACTCAATACTTTGATTAATAAAGGCCAATGTACCAAAAGCTCTATTTACGACCCTATCTACCTGTGACGACACTTTTAGGGAATTTTGTATCTGTATTCCCAGATCTCTCTGTTCCACTGCACTCCTCAGTGCCTTACCATTAACCCTGTATGTTCTACGTTGGTTTGTCCTTCCAACATGCAATACCTCACACTTGTCAGTATTAAACTCCATCTGCCATTTTTCAGCCCATTTTTCCAGCTGGTCCAAGTCCCTCTGCAGGCTCTGAAAACCTTCCTCACTGTCTACTACACCTCCAATCTTTGTATCATCAGCAAACTTGCTGATCCAATTTACCACATTATCATCCAGATCATTGATATAGATGACAAATAACAATGGACCCAGCACTGATCCCTGTGGCACACCACTAGTCACAGGCCTCCACTCGGAGAAGCAATTCTCTACCACCACTCTCTGGCTTCTTCCATCGAGCCAATGTCTAATTCAATTAACCACCTCTCCATGTATACCTGGCGACTGAATTTTCCTAACTAACCTCCCATGCGGGACCTTGTCAAAGGCCTTACTGAAGTCCATGTAGACAATATCCACTGCCTTCCCTTCATCCACTTTCCTGGTAACCTCGTCGAAAAACTCCAACAGATTGGTCAAACATGACCTACCATGCACAAAGCCATGTTGACTCTCCCTAATAAGCCCCTGTCTATCCAAATGCTTGTAGATTCTGTCTCTTAGTACTCCCTCCAATAACTTACCTACTACTGATGTTAAACTCACCGGCCTATAATTTCCCGGATTACTTTTCGATCCTTTTTTAAACAATGGAACAACATGAGCCACTCTCCAATCCTCCGGCACTTCACCCATAGACAGCGACATTTTAAATTAAGGCCATGTTCCCTAACGCGGTTTGTCAGGAGCTGCAGCTGGATGCACTTCTTGCAGGTGTCGTTGTCAGGGACACCGGAGGGCTCCCTGACTTCCCACATCCTGCAAGAGGAGCATTCCAACATCCTGCCTGGCATTCTCTCTACGCTAGACAATCTGAACAAAAAAAAACTTACCAGAACCTACCCTGGCCTGTGCCTGTTTGAGCCAAAGCCGTCCCACTCTGACTCAGTCCACTCCGACGATGGCCGCTGTATATGGTGGTCTGATTTTTAAACCTTGGCGTGCTACGTCACGCATCTGCGCAGTGCAGACCCTTCTCCCCGAGCAGTGTTTAGAAAAAAACGACTTTTTTGACCCGAAATTCTTCCGCTCACTTCTTCAGGTACTTGCTTCGACTGAAACAAGAACCATTGAAATTTTCCCTGATGAAGAGTCTCAGCCCAAAACATCAGCTCTTTATTCCTCTCCATTGATGCAGCCTGAATTGCTGAGTTCCTCCAGCATTTTGTGCCTTGCTCTGGATTTCCTGCATCTGCAGAATCTAGTGTTCTCTTCAAGCTGCTTATGATTGTTGGAGCCGACTGCCTGCCATGCCAGTGCAGCTGGACGGTTTGCCATCTCTGTCTCCAGAGCAGTCACAGGGTGAGGTCTGCATCCCAGCAATGACGTGAGCCGGGGATGATGGCAGCCGCCTTTTCTGCAGCCAGTGTTGTGTCTCAATTATCTAAAATGTTCTGATACCTCCTAAAGCCAGGTAGTAAGCATTTTTCCAAACATGTTAATTGCAGGAAGCAATTATGTAGTTTTGGCAGTGTGACTAGGCTGAAAGTGCCAGTGACTACTATTGTTACAGCTGCACTTGTTTCTGCTGTAATTTGTGGCAACACTAATTCATTTCTTAATTGAAAAGCCTAGATAGTGGATGTGAAAAGGATATTTCCTATAGTTGGGAGTCTAGGACCGGAGAGCACAGCATCAGAATAGAGGGGCGTCCATTTAGAACAGAGATGAGGAGGAATTTCCTCAGCCAGGGGGTGTGAATCTGTAGAATTCAATGCCACAGATGCCTGTGGAGGTGAAGTATTTGGGTATATTTAAAGCAGAAGTTGATGAGTGTCAGCGTGTCAAAGATTATGGGGAGAAGGCAGGAGAATGGGGTTGAAAGGGTAATAAATTAGCCATAATAGGATAGCAGAGTAGACTTGATGGGCTGAATGGCATGATTCTGCTCCTATGTCTTATGGTCTAATGTTGAAATAGCTATTGTCGCGTTGTGGAACAAATGGGCAAAAGTTCAACTTTAAATAAAAATACAGGTTTCCCCCACCATCCGAAGGTACAGCGTTCCTATGAAACGGTTCGTAAGCCGAAATGTCGTAAAGCGAAGAAGCAATTACCATTTATTTAGATGGGAAAATTTTGTGAGCGTTCGCAGACCCATAAATAACCTACCAAATCATGCCAAATAACACACAAAACCTAAAGTAACAGTAACATATAGTAAAAGCAGGAATGATGTGATAAATACACAGCCTGTATAAAGTAGAAATACTTTTCCACAATCATTACTGAACTGTTCTCTGAAGTGAAAATCTCATGCAAGCGCCGTCGGCAGAAAATCTCACCCATGCGCTCTCGGCAGAAACACTCTCTCCAGTCACCTTTAAGCTATGAAGCTGCCAAATCATACCAAATAACACGTAAAAATACACAGCCTATATAAAGTAGAAATAATGTATGTACAGTGTAGTATCACTTACTGGAATTGGTTCAGTGCCGAGCACACTCCTGATGGTGTGTTAGACTGAGTCATCGCAGGTTGGGTGGTGCAGTGGCCCCCCCCCCCCCCCCAGGCTGCCGACCGATACATTGCCGCGAAGCATGCAGGGATGCAGCGGTAGCCGGGAGGTACTCAGCACATCTTTAAGAAAAAAGTATGCTAATTAATTAGGTGCCGCCAGTAATTGTCAGCCCAGATCAGTACCAATTTCCGATTGCGTCGTCTCTGATCTGGGCCGACAATTACATGTTGGCGGCACCTAATTAATTAGCATGTTTATTTCGGCTTCTTTCTTAAAGATGTGCTATGTGCCTCCCGGCTACCTTTGCATTCTCCGCGAATCGGTATCTGTCCGTGGCCTGGGGGTTGGGGTGGTGGGACACTGGGGTGTCATCTCGTCGCCTATTTCCATTAGAGCAGGCAGCTCATCTTCTCCTATGACTGGCCGCCTCGATGTTGAAGGTCGAGGCGCCAGCAAGGAAGCAACGCCACATAACCTCTGGCGTTTCCTCTCCTGGACAGCTACTGCTGGCGACGGCGGCATGATGGCCTAGTCATGCTACATCTGTTGTGAAGCTCCCCACGCCGTCGGTCCAGTGAACCAAACTTGCAGTATTCTACATTAAACAGGAAGGGGAGGGAGCCTCTGCCAGAGGGGAGAAAAGGGATTCTGGGCAAAGGCAGGATCTTGGCATCATTTGAAATGAGTGAGTCAGGAGTCTCCCTGGCAGCCATGGAGCCACAGGAGATATCGAAATGTGGAGGTGGACAGCTCACCTGCTCCAGGTGAAGGGAGACGTGCTCCTTCAGAATATCTGCAATATTGCCTTCCTGACTTCCCCTTGACAGAGGTGTAGATAGGGTGGACAGCCAGAAACTTTTTCAGAGTATGAGAAGGATAGTTTGAAGATGATTGGGGGGAGTATAGGGGGGATGATAGGGGTAAGCTCTTTTTTTAAACGGAGTGATGAGTGTGTGGACCTGCCAGAGGTAGAGGCAGATACATTAGAGATATTTAAGAGACTTTTAGAAAGGCACATGGGTGATACAATAATGGGGGATTACGTGGGAAGGAGAGATTAGATTGACCTTGGAGTAGGTTTAAAAAGTTGGCACAACATTGTTGACTGGAGGTCTGATATTGTCTATGTTCTGTTATATTGGAGATTGAACCAGGAGTGTGTCTGCTCTGTTGTTCTACAAGGGGCCTGTGCTGTGTTGTAATGTTCAGTTTTCTCTCTCACTCTCTCTCTGTAGGATTCACCCCCGTGAGCACTTCAAACGTAAATACGCTGTGGATGAAGTTCACTTTACCTGTGATGTAAGTCTGACTCTTCGATCGCAAGGGGTTGAGCAGTGCGGAGTCTGAGGGAGAGTCACAGGGCTGGAGGGGATCAGCCACTGCGGGGATGGTAGCTTGCAATGGTGTCTGATTGGAGGGGTGGATGGGGGAGTTGTTGGTAGAAATTTGCATGGATGGAGTGTTGCATATTGATGACTCTGCTGTGGAAAGAGTGAAGAGCACAGTTTCTTGGTGTGTGCATAACAGACAATCTAACCTGGTCCCACAACACCACCTCACTAGTCAAGGCACAGCAGCATCTACTCTTTCTGAGGCGATTGGGCTCCTCGCCTATATTCTGACTCCTTTCTAAAGGAGCGCCATCGAGACCATCCTGTCTGGCTGCATCACTGTGTGGTACTGAGCTGCAGGGCATCGGACTGCAAAACCCTACAGAGGACAGTAAACAGCACCGAGAAGATTATTGGAGACTCCCCGCACCTCCACCCATTTGTGACTTTTACTGGGAGTGTTGTAGATGAAAGGCCCAAAGCATTGGTCAGGATTCCTACCACCCATTCCACAATCTTTTTGACCCACTACCATCAGGAAAGAGGTACAGGAGCTTCAGGACTAGGACCGTCAGACTGGGTAACTACTTCCTCCCTCGGGCTGTGAGACTACTGAATACCCTGCCACCTCCAGGATGTTTACTGTTTACCTATGCTGTGCACTGTATACATTTTGAATTGTATTTTATTAACTTGTGATAATATTGTTTTACGTGCTATGTGGAGTATGTTATGTGGGTGCACCATGGTCCAGAGGAACGTTGCTTTGTTTGATTGTCTATACATATAGTCAGATGACAAACTTGACCTTGATGAAGGGTTTCAGCCCAAAACGCTGTCTGTTTATTCATTTCCATAGATGCTTCCTGATCTGAGTTTCTCCAGCATGTTGTGTGTGTGTTTCTCTAGATTTCTGGCATCTGCAGAATCTGTTGTGTGTTAGTGCTTCCTAATGTTTGGCCATCTGCTTCCTGGCAAAGGTGATGTGGACTCTGTCCCTCTACCCAATCAGAGCTGACCGTGTCTGAGTTAAAGCATGTCTTGAACAACAGCCTGGTTTTTCTGAATGGTTTAGAAGGTGGGCTATGAAAACAAGGAGACTCGGGCAAATTGGCTAAATCCTGAGAGGTCTCTGGGGGTGGGGAGGCCTCCAGTTAACTAGAGAAGTGGATGACATGGTAACGTGTGAGGTTGAGTTGAAAGAAATCTGGTAAATGCAAGAGATTTGCTGCCAGAATTATCTGGAATATTCCATGGTTGAGCTTATTCCCTCAAACATACAGATGAATGTGAGCACCAAAGACTTACTGCTGTTCCACCTTCTGCCCCTCCTGAACCCTGCTCGAATTGCTGACAATCGGTGCAGTGGGTGAAGGACTGTTTGCGGGAGATCTGACCTGAAGCAGAGATTTATTTATTTCGAGATACAGCGAAGAACAGGCTCTTCTGGCACACTGACCGCTTTGCCCAGAAGCCCACCAACTTAACCCTAGCCTAATCAGAAGACAATTTACAATGAACAATTAATCTACTAATCGTTAAGTCTTTGGACTGTGGGAGGAAACCCATGTGCTCACGAGTTGAACATACGAACTATTTCCAGATGACACCGGCTCCCCAAAGGTGGCATCCATTATTAAGGACATTTTCAACCTCTCACTGCTACGGGTGGAAGTTCCCACTTACCAGTGCTTAAGAAGAAAAAAGAATAATGTGAGCTGCCTTAATGACTATCACCCAGTAACACTCACATTAATGGTGATGAAATGCTTTGAGAGGTTGGTCATGACGAGACTGAACTACTGCCTCAGCAAGCACCTGGACCCATTGCAACTTGCCTATTGTCACAATAGGTCGACGGCAGATGAGATCTCAATGGATCTTCACACGGCCTTAGACCACCTGAACAATACAAATACCTACTGTATGTCAGGATGCTGTTCATCGACTATAACTCAGGACTGAAAGAAGCTGTAGAGGATTGTAAATTTAGTCAACTCCATCTTGGGTACTAGCCTATAAAGTACCCAGGACATCTTCAAGGAGTGGTGTCTCAGAAAGGCAGCGTGCATTATTAAGGACCTCCAGCAGCCAGGGCATGCCCTTTTCTCACTGTTACCATCAGGTAGGAGGTACAGAAGCCTGAAGGCACACACTCAGCAATTCAGGAACAACTTCTTCCCCTCTGCCAACCAATTCCTAAATGGACATTGACCCCTTGGACACTACCTCACTTTTTTTAATATATATTTTTTCTGGTTTTTGCCCGATTTTTAATCTCTTCAATATATGTATATTGTAATTAATTTATAATAATTATTATTTTTCTCTGCTAGATTATGTATTGCATTGAACTGCTGCTGCTAAGTTAACAAATCTCACATCACATGCTGGTGCTAATAAACCTGATTCCAATTCTGACTCACTCAGAAGGTTGTGAGAATGTGGGACAAACTGCCAGCACAAGGGGTCCGTGTGAGCTTGATTTCAAGGTTTAAGTGAAGTTTGAATAGATACACAGATAGTAAGGATATGGAGGTTGATGGGAGTGGCAGTTTAAATAGTTTTGGCATGGACTAGATGGGCCGAAAGGCTTGTTTCTGTACTGGTACTTCCCTAGACTCTACAAAGCCTCATTTGATGGCGGTATTTCTACCTGCATTCTCTCCTCACTGAATTGGTTCCTTAAGGCTGTCATGGCTGGTGGGGGCAGGGAGCATCGCTGGTGTAGTGGGAATAAGCTCCCACTATCTATTAAATGTCACCAGTGGCACGCATCTCAAATAGCCTCTGACAACCAAGTCCAGCACCTGCCCTTCAAGTGTGATTTAGCTACTAATCCTGGCGGAACCGTTTCTTCTGACAGAAGGAGGAAAGACGGGTTACTGGCACCTTAAAACCAATCGCCTTGGGCAGATGGGGTTCGTCTGGGAGAAAGAAAACTTGGATCTTAAACCCCTTGCTCCCTCATGGCTTTACCCACTCATGGGGAAGGCCTTGGGAGTAAACCCCGAGGGAACAATCAGGACCTGGAGTCTCTGAGGTAGTCAGTCCGACGTTGAGTTCAACGCTGACCGGCAACTCCTGCGATGCCACTGGTGCTGAACTGTATCGGTCTCTACCGTTCCTCTGGATTCATCAGCTGCGTGGAGAGGGAAGCCTGCTGTACGGGCAACAGCTTGCTCTCCGTATTATACTGCCTTGGCTTGCGTAAACAACTGGGACACAACATACATGGTCGACACTGACCAACAGAGGGGACCCATGACTTGCGCTTTCTGTGTTTGCGGAGAAGGTTTATGTTCGTTTCCAGATACCTTTAATGTGCTTCTGAAGCTGCTGGAATTTAAGATGGTTATTTGAGATTTCACATCCTAACCCAAGACCTTGCAAGTCCCACTTGACGTGTTCCAGAATAAGATTAAACCTTTCACGACTCGACATCGCTGACAGCTGGTGAACAGGCTGCTGTGAAGTAAGTATCTGTGATTCTGCATTTCAAACAGATTCATCCTAGGATTGTCCCTGGAGAGGCCGAGTTTAAGGGCAGACCACAACACCCAGGATGAGTGCTGAATGCCAGTCAATAGCATCTGTGTCCCTTCCTCTGCAAATATCTGTCGACCGAATCCCTTCAGAGTTGGGCATTGGGATTGAGGGATGTATCCCGAATCAGAATCAGGTTTAATATGACTGACATTTGTGGTGAAATTTGTTTTGTGGCAGCAGTACATTGCAATACATTAAATTACTGTAAGCTTCAATGAGAAATAGCTAAAAAAAAAAAAGTAGTGAAAAGAGCAATATAGTGAGTTAGTGTTCATGGCAAATTTCAGGTCACATGCTGGTGATAATAAACCTGATTCTGATTCTGGACTGTTCAGAAATCTGATGGCAGAGGGAAAGAAGCTGTTCCTAAAACATTGAGTGTGTGCCTTCAGTCTCCTGTTTGTGTTCAGGCCCACTATGTAGTTGCCACCCCTTTGCTTCACACCCTCTCCCCAGCATATGGGAGCTGTTTCTGACTTGCTTTTTTAACCAGTGCAGCCTATCTCATTCCACAGTAACTAGTGATAGACTCCCGGTTGCTCCAATCTACTAGATATATCATCATGGGCAATGCTATAGTGTATACAATGCTGGCAGTCAGGGCTCAATCCCTGCCACAGTATGCAAGGAGTTTTTTTTTGTTCTCGATCGCATGGGTTTCCTCCCACATTCCAAAGGTGTATCGGTTGGGGTTACTAAGGTGTAGGCATGTTATTTTGGTGACAGAAGCATGGCGATACTTGGTGTGAGTGAAGTTGCCCTCTGATTCGAGAGCCTGGTAGTTGAGGGATAATAATTGTTCCTGAACCTGGTGTTGTGGGTCCTGAGGCTCCTGTATCTTCTTCCTGATGGCAGTAGCGAGAAGGGAGCATGGCCTGGATGATAGGGGTCTTTGATGATGGATGCTGCTTTCCTGCAACAGTGCTTCATGTAGATGTATTCAATGATGGGGAGGGCTTTACACGTGATGGACTGGGCCACATCTACTCGTTTTTATTGGATTTGCCATTCAAGGGGATTGGTGTTTCCATAAAAGGCTGTGATGTAACCAGTCAGTGCACAGAGGCATTGGTTTCCTCAAAACTTAAAGGCAAAGAGAGACATGGGACTGAGGGATTGAGAATATTTTCCGTTATCTGAGACCAGGAAGCCTCTGCCAGAGTTATCTGTACTAAGGATCCCCACGTGAAATGCCAACCAGTTCTTTGCCTCCAGCAAATGCTGTTCAATAGGCTGCTGCCTGTGGGACAGGGTGGAGGTCTCGTCACCGCTGCCTGTGGGACAGTGTGGAGGTCTCGTCACCGCTGCCTGTGGGACAGTGTGGAGGTCTCGTCACCGCTGCCTGTGGGACAGTGTGGAGGTCTCGTCACCGCTGCCTGTGGGACAGTGTGGAGGTCTCGTCACCGCTGCCTGTGGGACAGGGTGGAGGTCTCGTCACCGCTGCCTGTGGGACAGTGTGGAGGTCTCGTCACCGCTGCCTGTGGGACAGTGTGGAGGTCTCGTCACCGCTGCCTGTGCGACAGTGTGGAGGTCACGTCACCGCTGCCTGTGGGACAGTGTGGAGGTCTCGTCACCGCTGCCTGTGCGACAGTGTGGAGGTCTCGTCACCGCTGCCTGTGGGACAGTGTGGAGGTCTCGTCACCGCTGCCTGTGCGACAGTGTGGAGGTCTCGTCACCGCTGCCTGTGGGACAGTGTGGAGGTCTCGTCACCGCTGCCTGTGCGACAGGGTGGAGGTCTCGTCACCGCTGCCTGTGGGACAGTGTGGAGGTCTCGTCACCGCTGCCTGTGCGACAGGGTGGAGGTCTCGTCACCGCTGCCTGTGCGACAGTGTGGAGGTCTCGTCACCGCTGCCTGTGCGACAGTGTGGAGGTCTCGTCACCGCTGCCTGTGGGACAGTGTGGAGGTCTCGTTACCACTGGAGCAGGCTGGTGATGGATGCACATACAATTTTGGTATTTGAGACCACTAGATAGGCACATGAGTATGTAAGGAATGGAGCCTGTGTAGGTGGAAGGGATTTGACAATAGACAACAGACAATAGGCCCTTCGAGCCAGCACCGCCATTCACTGTGATCATGGCTGATCATCCACAATCAGTATCCAGTTCCTGCCTTATCCCCATAACCTTTGATTCTGCTATCTTTAAGAGCTCTAGTCATCTCTTTCTTGAAAGCATCCAGAGACTTGGCCTCCACGGCCTTCTGAGGCAGAGCATTCCATATATCCACCATTCTCTGGGTGAAAAAGTTTATCCTCAACTCCGTTCTAAATGGCCTACCCCTTATTCTTAAACTGTGGCCTCTGGTTCTGGACTCACCCATCAGCGGGAACTTGCTTCCTGCCTCCAACGTGTCAGTGCCGATTTCCGACTGCGTCGTCTCTGATCTGGGCCGACAATTACTGTCGGCGGCACCTAATTAAATAGCATGTTTATTTCGGCTTTTTTGTTAAAGATGTGCTGTGTGTCTCCCAGCTACTGCTGCATTCTCCGCGAATCGGTATCTGTCCGTGGCCTGGGGGTTGGGGTGGTGGGACACTGTGGTGTCATCTCGTCATCGTCTGTTTCCATTAGAGCAGGTGGCTCATCTTCTCCTATGAACGCCTGCCTCAATGTCGAAGGTCGAGGTTCGTTGTCTGCTGTGCCTGATGTGAAAGGCTTGCCTGACTGCTGAGCCTCGCGCATTTTTCTATCACACAGTTCTTTGTAAGGTCTCAAACCATCCTGCAAATATCCCCTAAACCGACGTACCCTATCAAAATTAAAGTCGTACTTTATCATTGCTCACTCGGTTTCGATTGTTATCCTTTTCTCTTCCAATTGCATCAGCTCTTCATCTGTCAGTTCTTGGTCATGGGATGCCAAAACCTCTTCAACATCATCTTTGTCAGATTCCACAAGCCAAACTCACGTTGTTCTTACTTGGTTCACCACAATCAAAACACTTAATTATGTCTAGTCTAACGCTAAGTGCAGCACTCTTATGAGCTCTTTCAGGCTTTTCCGATACCTTAGAACTCATCTTCCAAATGGCTGCTCACAGGCATGTGTTTAAGCAATGCTGGCGAGAATGCCGTTCCGAATCCAGGGGAGAGCAGCTGCTTGGGGCGCGCGCTGCCTTTTATCGCGCGCTGATTTTATTGTGCACTGTTTTTTTTTCGTAACAGTGAAAACACCTTCTGAAAGCAAAAACAGGGTACTAATGTAGGTCTTCCGTAACAGTGAAGTTTCGTAAAGCGAACATTTGAAAAGCGGGGGACACCTGTATCCTTTGTATCAAAAAGGACAGGCAGGAAGGCATAGGCGGTGGAGTGGCTTTGTTGGTAAGATATGGAATTACATCTTTAGAAAGAGGTGGTATTGGGTCAGAGAATGTTGAATCTTTGTGGATGGAGTTAAGAAACTGCAGGGGTAAAAAAACCAATATGAGAATCATATATAGGCCTCCAAATAGTAACGAAGATGTGGGGTTGAGATTGCAAAGGGAGCTGGAAAAGGCATGTAAAAAGGGTAATGACACAATTGTAATGGGGGACTTCAATATGCAAAGAGATTGGGAAAATCAGGTTGGTGTTGGATCACAAGAGGAAATTTGTTGAATGCCTGCGAGGTGGCTTTTTAGAGCAGCTTGTGCTTGAGCCTACTCAGAGAAAGGCTATCTTAGAGTGAGTGTTGTGTAATAGCCCTGATCTTAGTAGGGAGCTTAATGTAAAGGAACCCTTAGGAGGCAGTGATCATAATATGATTGAATTAATACCGCAGTTGGAGAGGGAGAAGCACAAATCAGGTATATCAGTATTGCAGTGGAATAAAGGAAATTACAGAGGCATGAGAGAGGAGCTTGGCCAGGTGGATTGGAGGAGGATACTGGTGGCTGAAGTTTCTAGGAATAGTTCACAAGGTGCAGGATAGATATGTCCCACAGAAGAAGTTGTTCTCAAATGGCAGGGGTAGGCAACTGTGGCTGACAAAGAAAGTTAAGAACTGCATAACAGCCAAGGAAAGGGCATATAAGGTAGCAAAAGTGAGTGGGAGTTGGATGATTGGGAAGATTTTAAAATCCAACAAAGGGCAATTAAAAGAACTACAAGAAGGGAAAAAATGAAATGTGAGGGCAAACTCGCCAATAATATAAAACAGGATACCAAATGTTTTATTAGTTATATAAAGAGGTAAAGGAAAGTGAGAGTTGATGTTGGACAACTGTAAGGTGATGCTGGTGAGGTAGTAATGGGGGACAAAGAAATGGCAGATGAACTTAATAGGTACCTTACATCTGTCTTCACTGTGGAAGACACTAGCAGTGTGCCAGAGGTCCGTGAGCGTCAGGGAGCAGGAGTGAGTGCCATTGCTATTACAAAAGAGAAAGTGTTGGGCAAAGGTGGATAAGTCACCTGGACCACATGGACTACATCCCAGAGTCCTGAGAGAGGTCGCTGAAGAGATGAAGGATACATTGGTCATGATCTTTCAAGAATTACTTGATTCTGGCATGGTCCCGGAGGATGGGAAGACTGTAAATGTCATTCCACTCTTTAAGGGAGGAAGGCAAAAGAAAGGAAATTATAGGCCAGTTAGCCTAACCTCAGTGGTTGGGAAAATGTTGGAGTCTGTTATTAAGGATAAGGATTCGGGGCACTTGGAGATTAATGATAAAGTAAGTCAAAGTCAGCATGGTTTCTGTAAAGGGAAATCTTGCCTGACAAATCTGTTAGAGTTCTTTGAGGATATAACAAGCAGGGTGGACAAAGGAGAGGCAGTGGATGTCATTTACTTGGATTTCCAGAAGGTATTTGATAAGGTGCCACATGAGGCTGCTGAACAAGATGAAGTCCTATGGCATTACAGGAAAAATACTGGCATGGATAGAGGAATGGCTGACAGGCAAGAAGGCAGTGAATGGGAATAAAGGGGGCCTTTTCTGTTTGGTTGCTGGTGACTAGTGGTGTTCCTCAGGGGTCAGTATTGGGACTGCTACTCTTCACATTGTTTGTGATAAAGTTTGCGGAGGATACGAAGATAGGTGGAGGGATAGGTAGTGCTGAGGAAGCAATACATTGCGAAGTTTGTGGGTATATTTAAGGCAGAAGTTAATAGTTTCCTGATCGGTCAGGGCATAAAAAGATATGGCGAGAAGGCAGATGTATGAGGTTGAGTGGGATCTGGGATCAGCCATGATGGAATAGTAGAGCAGTCTCAATGGGCTGAATAGCCTAATTCTGCTCCTCTATCTTATGGACCCCGATTGTCCTTACAGACAATTGAATCCCGATCGCTGGTGTGGTAAGAGCAATACACTAACCACATGCTGCCGTGACACCCCCGATTGTTGATGTTGATCGGTGGGCCAGTTGCTGGAACAGTAAAATGTGAGCAAGGAATTTGGAGCGAAGCTGACTGGACCTTCCTAATAGGCTGGATAACAGGCTGCTAGTTCAGTGACAACAGCAATTACTGACTGCTGCAAGGGAGCGGAAATTGAAATCCTGCTTGAATGGTCCTACCCTGTTAACTTGCCACAGTAACTATTTGACTCTGGTTCTCCAATTACATTACCACAATGCAGTGGGACGATATGTTTCCCAAGTATAATTAAAGCACCCAGTCCTGGATGACAGAATTATGAGATTCCTGATGTGTCACGGACAAGCTTTTGTGTTCTGGCCACTTAGAATTCCCACTGTCAGTCAAGGAAACTAATCAGCCTTGAAGTTTCCTTTCCAAAGATGTTGTAAGTGAGGAGGCTGAGGAAAGGAAGACGAGGCACGGTAGTTGAACTGGATGCAGCATTTTGCCTTGGATCCTACGCAGGTTTTGGGTTGAAGATCCATGCTCTCAGGGCTATGTGAGTTACAGGCAAGATTCCTAGCAGTGTGAAGGAGCGGGGGTAGTGGGGTTGCCTATTGAGGGGATACTAGAGGTTGCTGTATGCTGTTGGGTATGAAGTTGGCCCTTCCGATTGCTGTTCACTTAGTGGGAGACGAGCTGGACTGCGTTCGACTGCAGCTGCAGGAGTGTGTGATGAGTTGTTGCAGAAGCGTGACTCCAGGGCAGCATCCATGAACCATCAGTCTACAGGCCATGACACTCAGGGACTTGGGCTAGATTTTTTTTTTGATAACTATTTTCTGCTAACCACCTTGTATTTGCTCTGTGTGCTGTGTGTGACTGTTGGCACTGTGTTTTACACCTTGGCCCCAGAGGTCAGGTTGAATGACAATTAAAATTGAACTTGAAATCCACATCCATTGATCCCTCAAAGTTCAAAGCACATATATGTCAGTATAGTCAACCCTGAGATTCATTTTCTTCCCGGCATTCACAGTAAATCAGAATCAATGAAAATCTGCACCAACTTGAGCGTTCAACCACTGTACAAAAGGCTATGCAAATAAAACAAAGAAATAATAATAGCAAATAAATAGGCAAGAAGTATTGAGAACATGAGATGAAGAGTCCTTGAAAATGAGTCCAGAGAGTGTGGGAACCGATGGGGCAAGTGAAGTTGTCCCCTTTTGTTCAAGAGCCTGATGGTTGAGGGGTAATAACTGTTCCTGAACCTGGGTGGTGCTGGTCCTGAGGCTCCTGTACCTTCTTCCTGATGACAGCAGTGAGAAAAGTGCATAGCCTGGGTGGTGGGGGTCCCTGATGATGGATGCTGCTTTCCTGCAACAACACTTCGTGTAGATGTGCTCAATGGTTGGGAGGGTTTTACCTGTGATATCCTGGGCCATATCTACTACATTTTGTACGATTTTCTATTCAAAGGTGTCAGTGTTTCCATTACCAGGCTGTGATGCAGCCAGTCAATATACTCTTCACTGCACATCAATGGAAGTCTGTCAAGTTTTTTGATGTTGTGCCGAATCTTCGCAAGCTCCTAAAGAAGAGGTGCTACCGTGCTAGAGACCTTTCCCAGGGTGGAATGGCTAATGCAAGGAGGCGATTGGAGGGAAGTGTAGGGAGAATGTCAGAGGTAGTTTATTTTTTTTTGCACTGAGAGTAGTGATTATGTGGAACACCTTGCCAGGGGTGGTGGTAGAGGGACATTTAAGAAACTCTTTAGGCAGTCACATGGATGAAGGAAAAATGGAGGGTGATGTGGGAGGGAAGGGTTAGATTGATCTTGGAGTAGGTTAAAAGGTCAGCACAGCCTTGTGGGCCAAAGGGCCTGTACTAAGCTGTAATGTTTTATGTTCTGTGTTCTGTTCACAGGTGGCAGAGGTGCTGAAGAAGCTGCAGCCAGATGTACTGCTCACCTTGGTGCGTAACCATGGAGTGGTAACCTGGGCAACCAAGGGTTGCGTACTTTTCCTGCTGCCCGAGCCCCCCTCGCGGCCCCGTCCGACGCTCGCGAGCCCCCCTCCTGACCGTAGATGCATCCCACTCCAACCCTGAGACCCCACATGCTACCTTCATGACCACTTTCCTCCTGTGTCTGCAATCACCTGCGCAGCATTGAGGGCTGATGGGATGTTGTTATAATTTCAGCGTGGCCTCAACACTGACAGTGGGCACACCACACGAGAAGCCTCATTCGAAGGGATCAGTCAGTAAGTACTTGTTATACCTTTGCCATTCGTATCATTGGGGCTCCTACTGATTCGCTTGGTGTTGTCCTCCAGTGTTCACTCGATGGATGAACAAGCTGGACACTCAGGATCTTGGGCTTTTTCTTGCTGACTATGTTTTTCTGAAACTGTTACCATTTGTGCTGTGTGCTGTTGGTAATGTGTTTTGCACCCTGGCCCCCAGAGGAATGCTGTTACATTTGGTTGAATGATAACTAAACTTGATACTGAATTTAACTTAATAGTTACAGCAGTACTTCACTTCCAGTCTCTGAGCAGACTGCACTCAAGTGTGGAATGAGTGAAGGTTGGGTATACCTTGAAGCAGCATCACAGTGGAGTCTCAAAACAGAGGCTCGAATATTCTGGATTGAAAAATAAGCTGCTGTAGGAATTCAGTGGGTCAAGCAGCATCTGTAGGAGGCAGAGGGTCATAGCAAGTTTGGTTCCTTTTAATATCAGAGAATGTATACAATATTCATCTTCAAATTCTTACTCTCTGCAGACATCCACAAAAGAGAAGAAAAGCCCAAAGAACGAATGACAGTAAAACGTTAGAACCCCAAAGCCCCCCTCCCCCTCCTACGCAGAAGTAGCAGCAAGGCATTCACCTTTCCCCTCCTGCTCATCCCAATTATTCCAGCAAAAAGCATGAGCCTGTTCATCACCCACCACGCAAGCAACAGCAAAGCCCCGAAAAGATCCATCAAAAAACACTTTTCACCCACAGTTCGACATGCCACAGCCTGTCTCGCTTGGGGGAGAGAGAGGTGTCACTCTTGCCACAATGAGAGGAGAGATCGACAGCTCAGTTTCAGTGTTATAGTCTGCAGTGTCACTTCTTATTTCGAGTTCCCCAACTCGAGAATCGGCAGAAAGCTCCCTCCCCATCGAGAGAGAGAGAGAGTGATCGCTCAAGTGCAGAGGCCTCTGATAGCCACTGTCTTGATGTTCCAATCTCTCACGATGCTTTAGGTGGCTTCTCCAGTGAGGATTGGGTGCACAGGGCCGCAACCCAAGGGCAAATGTCTTCCAGGCTGCCCCTGGAGAAATCAAAAACGGCTGCATGGCGTGCTCTGAGAGTGGGAACCCGCAGCTGTGAAGAACCGCAGTTTGAGTGCAGCTGTAAATCATGAACTCCGACAGGACCCCAGCCACCTGGAAAAGGAAAGAGGAGGCAGTAGAGAGAAAGTTTAAACTGTTTTGCAGGCGAATGTATATGTCACTATATACCAACCTGAGGTTCATTTTCAGAGTCAGTCAGTTTAATTTCACTGGTATGTTTTGTGCAGCGGCACCAGTACGTTGCAATACATAATAAAATCTGTCAATTCCATTGTGAAAATTAATTAAGTAGTGAAAAGAGAGCAAATAGTGAGCTTGTGTACATGGATTCACTGTCCGTTCAGAAATCTGATGGGCAGTGGGGAAGAAGCTGTTCCTGAAACATGTGGCACTCACAGTAAGTACAGAAGGAAATTGAATCAGTGGTAACACTGTGCACAAATGGACGGACGGACAACTGACATGCAAAAAACAAACTGTTCAAATACAAAAAAAATTGACTAATAATAAGTATATAAATAATGCAGTGACTCATCACTTTCACCTGTTCCGGTCCATCCAACTCAAATCAGTTGATCTCACTTTATCCCAAACATGAGAAAGTCTGCACACGCTGGAAATCCAGAACAACACACACACCATGCTGGAGGAACTCAGCAGGTCAGGCAGCATCTATGGAGAGGAGTGAACAGTCGATGTTTTGAGCTGACTGTTTATTCAGATTTATCAGAACATTCCTATGAGCTAATTGTCATACAGAACAGTACAGCACAGGAACAGGCCCCTTGGCCCACAATATCTATACTGAACACAGTGCCAGATCAAATCAAATTCCTTCTGCCTATACACCTCCATCTCTACAATGCCTGTATAACTGCCCCTTAAGCACCACCATTGTATCTGCTTCCACACCACCTCTGGCAGCCTGGTCTTTATAAAACCGCTGCAGCACCCTCTCCAGTGGTAAGTGGACTTCCACGCTGTATCACAGTGTAGAGTTCTTGAAAGTGAATCTATAGGTTGAGATTGTGCATCTGTGTTGTTTCTGCAAGCGTGGAGTGTTTGTTGGATGTTTAGATATGGCTCCAAGCTCAGATAGCTTGTGGGTTGGTACTCCCGTGTAGAGGGACGAAACTGTTCCTAAAACGCTGAGTGCCTTTGGGCTCCCCATGAAGAGGGCATGTCCTGGGCAATGGGATTGGTAATGACAGAGACCACCTTTTTGAGACATCTCCTTCAGGAGATGTCTTCTGATGTGAGGTCAATGTCCATGATGGAGCTGACTGAGTTTACAACCCTCCAACACTCCCCCAGGGGTAGTGGTAGAGGCAGATACAATAGAGACATTACAGTACATGTAGGAGGTACGTGGGTGTGAGAAAAGTGAAGGGTTATGGGTTTGTGCTTTGGGCAGATGGGGCTCATCAGCCGAGGTTGGCAGCTCATCTAGGAGAAGGAAAACAGCTAGGACACAACATCGATCAACAGAGGACTTGTATGGGTTTGTGTTGGAGGGAAGGGGTAACTTGTATAGATTGCCACATTGTGCTGTGCTGTAGTGTTCTATGATGTGATCAGCACGCTGTTTCTCCACACTGCTCCCTTCGCCTAACATGAGTCTTATACTGATTCCTCTGTATGAAGTCTCAAAATAGTTCATCTTTGTTACTGTGTCCCTGAGGGGACCACGTATTCTGTGTCCCCGAGGAAAACATCACAATAGGCTTAGGACTGATGAATGATTTATTGTCTCTCGAATGGCCCAACCACAGCAAGAGGTTGTACTTTTCTACAGAAATTGCCAGTGTGATTTAATGCAGGGAGAAGGTTTAGCAAAGTGAAATTTAGTATCTGGATGACGCTGCCAGACTGAATCCTCCTCTTGATCAGAGGCAGTTAAAGAAAGAAGCTGCCTTTAGCTGGGAGAGGGGAAAGAATTTCTTAATTTAAAGAATGATACTCTATAAAAGCACACACAAATGATTCTCACTTTGCCGGGTGAGTGGCTCCTAGTGAGTGAGACTTCTAACCGATGCTTTGCCCAAAAAAGTCTGTATCTGTGTTTGTGATGCTACTGGTGACAATGAGGTAATGTTCTGTATTTAGATTCATCTTTCACACAAAATGTTCATCTTTCCTCAAACATTAGCTCTGTCACGTGTACATTGAAACATACAGTGAAAATGTGTCCTTTGCAGTTGCAAGAAAATGTTCGTGATCCTTTGCAATTACTGCACTAATTGCTCATACAATGTGGCTTGATCTGATCTTCTGGTCCAGATGGTGCCTGTGCACATGCCCCTTCGGCCAACTCCTTTTGGGTAGATCAGAAAGCCATCTATTTCACTTTTATCTTTTTTTGCATTTGTTTTTCACCTTCAATGTGACTTTGACTTAATCAGAATCATCTTCATTATCACCGGTATGTGTCATGAAATTTGTTAACTTAGCAGCAGCAGTTCAATGCAATACGTTATATAGAAGAAAAAAATAATAATAGTAAGTAAGTCAATTACTGTATATTTATATTGAATAGATTAAAAATCATGCAGGAAATCAGAAATAATGTATTTTTTAAAAAGTGAGGTAGTGTTCAAGGGTTCAATGTCCATTTAGGAATCGGATGGCAGAGGGGAAGAAGCTGTTCCTGAATCGCTGAGTGTGTGCCTTCAGGCTTCCGTACCTCCTACCTGATGGTAACAGTGAGAAAAGGGCATGTCCTGGGTGCTGGAGGGCCTTAATAATGGATGCTGACTTTCTGAGACACCGCTCCTTGAAGATGTCCTGGGTACTTTATAGGCTAGTTCCCAAGATGGAGCTGACTAAATTTACAACCCTCTGCAGCCTCTTTTGGTCATGTGCAGTAGCCCCCTCCCCCATCCCCATACCCATACCAGACAGTGATGCAGCCTGTCAGAATGCTCTCCATGGTACATCTATAGAAGTTTTTGAGTGCATTTGTTGACCTCACAAATCTCTTCAAACTCCTAACGGTATGGAGGGTGGAGCCTGTGATTTGCAGTCTGGAGATCATTTGGGTGTTTCAGCACCCTGCACTCTCCGAGAAGAGTCCGGGAGACAGAGGCAGCGTACGAGAACCTCGGGGCGAGAAGGTTGCAAGCTGATGATCGACTCCAGTTCACCAATTAAAGAGACGAGGGAGATTGAAACATTGAGGCAAATGCAGAAGGTGAACACAGGCTGCCTGCCCTTTTATCACTGGTGGGGGGGGGGGTGTTGCTCTTCTGCTGGAGAGGGGAGACTAACTTTTTATCGCTGGTGAGATCGCTCTGCTGCAGCTGTGCCTGGAGAATGTTACCAGGTTTTCTGTGTTTTTGGATATGGACTTGAACTATAAGCTTCTTTTCCTGCCTTATATTTTTTAATTTTCTGTGTTTTTCACCCAATCTTTGTTTTTTTATGTGGGGTGGGGGATTTTTTTGGGGTAGATGTCCCTGTTCTGTTTTTGTTCTTTTTGTGTGGGGAGAAGGGATTTGGGGGGGCGCGGTGGTGTCTGTGGTCATATTGCCATTGTTTCTTGGTTTCGTGGCTATCAGAAGAAGATGATTTTCAGAGTTGTATACTTTCATATTAAATGAGCCTTTGAAACTTTGATCTTCTAAGTCACCATAATAGCCAAACACGATCTGCCTAAACTAATAACACACAATTGTATTTTCATGCCTTTATTGAACACATTGTTTAATCATTCACTGTCCGGACTGGAAAAGGTATGTGAACCTTTGTATTTAATAACTGATAGAACCTCCCTTGGCAGGAATAACCTGTACCAAACATTTCCTGTAGCTGCTGATCGGTCTTACACAACAGCAAAGAGGAATTTTTGACCATTCCTGCATACCGATCTGTTTCAGTTCATCAGTATTTCTGGGATACCCCGCATGAACATCCCTCTTCAGGTCAGGCCACAGCATCTCAGTTGGGTTAAGGTCTGGACTTTAACTTGGCTATTCCAAACACAAATTTTCTTCTTTTTAAACTATTCTGCTGTTGATTTACTCTTGTGTTTTGGATCATTGCCTTATTGCATCATTCCAAGTTCTGTTAAGCTTCAGGTGATGGACTGCTACCCTGGCATTCTCCTGTAAAATGTCTTGATACAATTTTGAATTCATTGTCCCTCAGTGATTGCAAGCTGTCCAGGCCATGAGGCAGCAAAGTAGCCCCAGACAAAGTATGCCTGGAGTTTCTGCTCATGGGTGTTGTGAAGTGTCACGCTAGCCATACTGGCCTCTAGCATATTTCAAAGTTCTGGATGTGCTCTCCTATGTACTGGTATTTGTTGTTTATCCCAGGGCAGTTTCTGGGACCTGACTGGTTACTATGTTTACTACATTTGAGACTATACAGTAACACTGATAAACCACTATCCAATGATTGTGAAACCCCGGTGGTTTGACCTCCAGCTCAGCAGGTGATGCTCTCTGTCCCCTCACTGGGTGCCTGGTTCATGAGGGGAAGACAGGAAGCAAAGAGTGGGAATAAACGGGACCTTTTCAGAATGGCAGGCAGTGACTAGTGGGCTACCGCAAGGCTCAGTGCAGGGACCCCAGTTGTTTACAATATATATTAATGACTTGGATGAGGGAATTAAATGCAGCATCTCCAAGTTTGCGGATGACACGAAGCTGGGCGGCAGTGTTAGCTGTGAGGAGGATGCTAAGAGGATGCAGGGTGACTTGGATAGGTTGGGTGAGTGGGCAAATTCATGGCAGATGCAATTTAATGTGGATAAATGTGAAGTTATCCACTTTGGTGGCAAAAATAGGAAAACAGATTATTATCTGAATGGTGGCCGATTAGGAAAAGGGGAGGCGCAGCGAGACCTGGGTGTCATTATACACCAGTCATTGAAAGTGGGCATGCAGGTACAGCAGGCGGTGAAAAAGGCAAATGGTATGCTGGCATTTATAGCGAGAGGGTTCGAGTACAGGAGCAGGGAGGTACTACTGCAGTTGTACAAGGCCTTAGTGAGACCACACCTGGAGTATTGTGTGCAGCTTTGGTCCCCTAATCTGAGGAAAGACATCCTTGCCATAGAGGGAATACAAAGAAGGTTCACCAGATTGATTCCTGGGATGGCAAGACTTTCATATGAAGAAAGACTGGATGAACTAGGCTTGTACTCATTGGAATTTAGAAGATTGAGGGGGGATCTGATTGAAACGTATAAAATCCTAAAGGGATTGGACAGGCTAGATGCAGGAAGATTGTTCCCGATGTTGGGGAAGTCCAGAACGAGGGGTCATAGTTTGAGGATAAGGGGGAAGCCTTTTAGGACTGAGATTAGGAAAAACTTCTTCACACAGAGAGTGGTGAATCTGTGGAATTCTCTGCCACAGGAAACAGTTGAGGCCAGTTCATTGGCTATATTTAAGAGGGAGTTAGATATGGCCCTTGTGGCTACGGGGATCAGGGGGTATGGAGAGAAGGC
The DNA here is from genome assembly GCF_030028105.1 of Mobula birostris. Lineage (NCBI taxonomy): Eukaryota > Metazoa > Chordata > Chondrichthyes > Myliobatiformes > Myliobatidae > Mobula > Mobula birostris. The sequence continues at coordinate 82,092,175 of NC_092384.1, forward strand.
TGGTGCAGGGTTCTGAGTTGGATGATCAGCCATGATCTTAATAAATGGCAGTGCAGGCTCGAAGGGCCGAATGGCCTACTCCTGCACCTATTTTCTATGTTTCTATGAGCTCCTTTCCACTTGAGTTCAGTGGAAATATTGTTATGCCACTGTGTTACATCTAAAGGAAAACAGAATTAAATATATGTTGGTGCATAAGACATAGGAGCAGAATTAGGCCATTCAGCCCATCGTGGCTGATTTATTATCTCCCTCAATTCCATTCTGTTGCCTCTCCCTGTAACTGTTGATGCTCTGACTAATCAAGAATCTATCAACCTCTGCTTTAAATATACTCAATGACTTGGCCTCCACAGCCGTCTATGGCAATGAATTCCACAGATTCACCACCCTCTGGCAAATGAAGTTCTTCCTCATCTCTGTTATAAAGGGACATCTTTGTATTCTGAGTCTGTGCCCTCTGGTCATAGACTCCCCCACTGTAGGAATCCTCCTCTCCACATCCACTCCATCCAGGCTGATAGAGTGGACATGGAGAGGATATTCCTGATAGTCCAAAAATCCCACATATCTAACGCCACCAGTGTTGTGTCAATGGTAGGTTAATAGTTTTACTCTCTTTAATATGCATAGGGGTATCCTGAGGCTCTGTCATTCACTATAGAAACATAAAACTTTGTTAAATTTCTGAGAGGACAACCACAGCAAAAATTGTTCTCACCTGATGGACATTTCTAAACTTGAGACTGTGGTTGGCATGGATGTGTTCAACCTACACACTCACTTGCAAGGTCTCTACAATTCAAGTTTCTATTTGCACAATTTGTCACCTCTTGTACGTTGGTTGTTTGTCAATCTTCGTTTATGTTTAGTTTTTCATAAATTCGATTGTGTTTTGTTATTTTCCTGTAAATGCCTGCAAAAAAAGTATGTCAAGGGGGAATTTCTAAAATGCCTACGAGATGATTTTTTAGAGCAACTTGTGTTTGAGCCCATTAGGGGATCAGCAATTCTGGATTGGGTGTTGTGCAATGAACTGGAATTGATTAGAGAGCTTAAGGTAAAGGAACCCTTGGGAGCCAGTGATCATAATAGGATAGAATTCATCCTGTAATTTGAGGAGAAGCTAAAGTCAGATGTATCAGTATTACAGTGGTGTAAAGGGAATTACAGAGGCATGAGAGGAGCTAGCCAAAATTGATTGAAAAGGAACATTAGCAGAGATGACAGCAGAGCAGAAATGGCTGAAATGTCTGGAAGCAATTCATAAGGTCCAGAATTTACATGTCACAAAGAGTAACAAGAGTTCTAAAGGCAGGATGACACAACCGTGTCATAACTTTGAGAAGTCAAAGTCGACAGCAAAGCTAATGATAGGGCATATAATAGAGCAAAAATTAATGGGAAGTTAGAGAATTGGGAAGCTTTTAAAAACCAACAGAATACAATTTTTAAAAAAACAGAAGGAAAAGATAGATCCTACATCTCAGGATCTTCTCCATCAACTTACCAACCACTGAGGTAAGACTCACTGGTCTATAATTTCCTGGGCTATCTCTACTCCCTTTCTTGAATAAAGGAACAACATCCACAACTCTCCAATCCTCCGGAACCTCTCCTGTCCCCATTGATGATGCAAAGATCATCGTCAGAGGCTCAGCAATCTCCTCTCTTGACTCCCACAGTAGCCTGGGGTACATTTCGTCCGGTCCTGGCGACTTATCTAACTTCATGCTTTCCAAAAGCTCCAGCACATCCTCTTTCCTAATATCTACATGCTCAAGCTTTTCAGTCTGCTGCAAGTCATCCAAGATCCTTTTCCATAGTGAGTACTGAAGTAAAGTATTCATTAAGTACCTCTGCTATTTCCTCCGGTTCCATACACACTTTCCCACTGTCACACTTGATAGGTCCTATTCTTTCACGTCTTTTTCTCTTGCTCCTCACGTACTTGTAGAATGCCTTGGGGTTTTCCTTAATCCTGCCTGCCAAGGCCTTCTCATGGCCCCTTCTGGCTCTCCTAATTTCCTTCTTAAGCTCCTTCCTATTAGCCTTATAAACTTCTAGATCTCTAACATTACCTAACTCTCTGAACCTTTTGTAAGCTTTTCTTCTTGACTAGATTTATTACAGCCTTTGTACACCATGGTTCCTGTACCCTACCATAACTTCCCTGTCTCATTGAAATGTACCTCTGCAGAACTCCACACAAATATCCCCTGAATATTTGCCACATTTCTTCCATACTTTTCCCTGAGAACATCTGTTTCCAATTTAAGCTTCCAATTTCCTGACTGATAGCCTCATAATTCCCCTTACTCCAATTAAACGTTTTTCTAACTTGTCTGTTCCTGTCTCTCTCCAATGCTATTGTAAAGGAGATAGAATTATGATCACTATCTCCAAAATGCTCTCCCACTGAGAGGTCTGACACCTGACCAGGTTCATTTCCCAATACCAAATCAGGTACAGCTTCTCCTCTTGTAGGCTTATCTACATATTGTGTCAAGAAACCTTCTTGAACACACCTAACAAACTCCACCCTATCTAAACCCCTCACTCTAGGGAGATGCCAATCGATATTTGGAAAATTAAAATCTCCCATCATGACAACTCTGTTATTATTACACCTTTCTGGGATCTGTTTCCCCATCTGCTCCTCGATATCCCTGTTACTATTGGGCGGCCTATAAAAAACACCCAGTAAAGTTATTGACCTTTTCCTGTTCCTAACCTCTACCCACAGAGACTCTGTAGACAATCCATGTCGTCCACCTTTTCTGCAGCCGTGACACTATCTCTGATCAACAGTGCCACACCCCCATCTCTTTTGCCTCCCTCCCTGTCCTTTCTGAAACATCTGAAACCCGGCACTTGAAGTAACCATTCCTGTCCCTGAGCCATCCAAGTCTCTGTAATGGCCACCACATCATATCTATAAGTACTGATCCATGCGCTAAGCTTATCCGCTTTGTTCACAACATTCCTTGTATTAAAATAGACGCACCTCAAACCTTTGGTCTGAGCGCGTCCCTTCTCTATCACCTGCCTATCCTCCCTCTCGCACTGTCAACAAGCTTTCACTATTTGTGAGCCCTCCTCTTCCCCAGTCTCTTCAGTTCGGTTCCCACCCCCCCCCCAACAATTCTAGTTTAAGCTCTCGCCAGTAGCCTTAGCAAACCTCCCCACCAAGATATTGGTCCCCCTGGGATTCAAGTGCAACCTGTCCTTTTTGTACAGGTCACACCTGCCCCAAAAGAGGTCCCAATGATCCAGAAATCTGAATCCCTGCCCCCTGCTCCAATCCCTCAGCCATGCATTTATCCTCCACCTCATTCTATTCCTATTCTCACTGCCACATGGCACAGGCAGTAATCCTGAGATTACTACCTTTATGGTCCTGCTTCTCAGCTTCCTTCCTAACTCCCTGTAGTCTGTTTTTTCAGGACCTCTTCCTCTTTCCTACCTATGTCATTGGTACCGATATGTATCACGATCTCTGGCTGTTCTCCCTTCCACTTCAGGATATCTTGGACGCGATCTGAAACATCCCGGACTCTGGCATCTGGGAGGCAAACTACCATCCGAGTTTCTTTCCTGCATCCACAGAATCGCCTGTCTGACCCCCTAACTATATAGTCCCCTATCACTACTGCCATCCTCTTCCTTTCCCTACCCTTCTGAGCCATCGGGCTCTCTCTGCCAGAGGCGCGACCACTGTTGCTTCCCTCAGGTAGGCCAAGCCCCTAACAGTACTCAAACTGGAGTACTTATTGTCAAGGGGTACTCTCTAGTACCTGACTCTTCCCCTTCCCCTTCCCCCTCCTGACTGTGGCCCCGGTCTGACTACCTGCCTATAACTCCTTTCTATCACCTCCTCGCTCTCCCTGACCAGGCGAAGGTCATCGAGCTGTGTCTCCAGTTCCCTAACTTGGTCCCTTAGGAGCTGCAGCTCAACACACCTGGTGCAGATATGGCCGTCTGGGAAATTATAGACCAGTGAGTCTTACCTCAGTAGTTTGTAAGTTGATGGAGAAGATCCTGAGAGGCAGGATTTATGAACATTTGGAGATGTATAATATGATTAGGAATAGTCAGCATGGCTTTGTCAAGGGCAGGTCGTGCCTTACGAGCCTGGTTGAATTTTTTGAGGATGTGACTAAACACATTGATGAAGGAAGAGCAGTAGATGGATTTCAGCAAGGCATTTGATAAGGTACCCCATGCAAGGCTTATTGAGAAAGTAAGGAAGCATAGGATCCAAGGGGACATTGTTTTGTGGATACAGAACTGGCTTGCCCACAGAAGGCAAAGAGTGGTTGTAGATGGGACATATTCTGCATGGAGGTCGGTCACCAGTGGTGTGCCTCAGGGATCTGTTCTGGGACCCCTACTCTTCATGATTTTTATAAATGACCTGGATGAGGAAGTGGAGGGATGGGTTAGTAAGTTTGCTGATGACACAAAGGTTGGGGGTGTTGTGGATAGTGTGGAGGGCTGTCAGAGGTTACAGCGGGACATTGATAAGATGCAAAACTGGGCTGAGAAGTGGCAGATGGAGTTCAACCCAGCTAAGTGGGAAGTGGTTCATTTTGGCAGGTCAAATATGATGGCAGAATATAGTATTCATGGTAAGACTCTTGGCAGTGTGGAGGATCAGAGGGATCTTGGGGTCCGAGTCCATAGGACGCTCAAAGCAGCTGCGCAGGTTGACTCTGTGGTTAAGAAGGCATATGGTGTATTGGCCTTCATCAATCATGGAATTGAATTTAGGAGCCGAGAGGTAATGTTGCAGCTAAATAGGACCCTGGTCAGACCCCACTTGGAGTACTGTGCTCAGTTTTGGTCGCCTCACTACAGGAAGGACGTGGAAACCATAGAAAGGGTGCAGAGGAGATTTACAAGGATGTTGCCTGGATTGGAGAGCATGCCTTATGAAGACAGGGTGAGTGAACTTGGCCTTTTCTCCTTGGAGCGGAGGAAGATGAGAGGTGACCTGATAGAGGTGTATAAGATGATGAGAGACATTGATCATGTGGATAGTCGGAGGCTTTTTCCCAGGGCTGAAATGGTTGCCACAAGAGTTTCTAGATGGAATATGAAGGTAAATTAGCCAATAATATTAAAGAGGATAACAAGTTTCTTGAGGTACATAAAGTGTAAAAGAGAGGTGGGAATGGATATCGGACTACTGGAAAACGATGCTAGAATGTTTGTAATGGGAAACAAGGAAATGACAGTCAAACTGATACCTATTTTGCATCAACCTTCACTGTGGAAGACACGAGCAGTATGCCAGAAGTTCGAGAGTGTCAGGGGGCAGAAGTCACTATTACTAGAATGTTCTTGGAAAACTGAAAGATCTGAAGGCGTATAAGCCCAGGGTTCTGAAAGATGTAGCTGAAGAGATTGTGGAGGCATTAGTAACGATCTTTCAAGAATCAATTGATTATGGCATGGTTCTGGAGAAATAGAAAATTGCAAATGTCACTCCACTGTTCAAGAAGGGAGAGAGGCAGAAGAAAGGAAATTATCGGCAGTTAATCTGACCTCAGTGGTTGGGGAAAATGTTGAGCCGATTGTTAAAGGTGTGGTTAAAATACGTGATAAAATAGGCCGTGGTTTCCTCAAAGGAAAATCTTGCCTGACGAATCCGATGGAATTTTTTTGAAGAAATAACAAGTAGGATAGACAAAGGAGAATTGGTTGAAGTTATGTACTTGGATTTTCAGAAGGCCTTTGGCAAGGTGCTGCACTTAAGGCTTCTTTACAAGTTAAGAGCCCATGTATTACAGGAAAGATACTAGCATGGAATAAAGGGTACCTTTTCTGGTTGACTACTGGTGACGAGTGATGTTCGATAGGGGTCTGTGATGGGACTGGTTTTTATGTTGTATATCAATGAACTGAATGATGAAATTGACGGTTTGGTTGCAAAGTTTGCAGATGATATGAAGATGGGTGGAGGGGCAGGTAGTTTTGAGGAAGTAGAGGATACAGAAGGACTAGACGTAAGGAGAATGGGTTAAGAAGTGGTAGATGGAGTACAGTGTCGGGAAGTGTATGGTTATGCAATTTGGTAGAAAGAATAAAAGCATAAAATATTTTCTAAATAGAAAGAAAATTCAAAAATCAGAAGTGCAAAGGGACTTGGGAGTTCTTGTGCACGATTCTCGAAAGGTTAATTTGCAGGTTGAGTCGGTGGTGAGGAAGACAAATGCAAATCAGAATCAGGTTTATTATCAAAGGCATATGTCATGAAATTTGTTAACTTAGCAGCCACAGTTCAATGCAATACATAATAATATAGAAAGAAAATAAATAAAATAGATAATTGAATCAATTACGGTAAATTTATGTATATTCAGTAGATTAAGAATAGAGCAAAAACAGAAATAATATATTTTTTAAAAAGTGAGATGGTGTTCATGGATTCAATGTCCATTTAGGAATCGAATGGTAGAGGGGAAAAAGCTGTTCCTGAATCACTGAGTGCGTGTCTTCGGGCTTCTATACCTCCTTCCTGACAGTAACAGTGAGAAGAGGTCATGTCCTGGGTGGTGGGGGTCCTTAATAATGGACGTTGCCTTTCTGAGGCACCGCTCCTTGAAGATGTCTTGGGTACTATGGAGGCTAGTATCCAAGATGGAGCTGACTAATTTTATGACTTGGTGTAGTTTGTTTTGGTACTGTCCCGAAGCCCCCCACCCCCCAATACCAGACAGGACAGTGATGCAGCCTATCAGAATGCTCTCCACCGTACATCTGTAGAAATTTTTGAGTGTTTTGGGTGACAAAGCAGATCTCTTCAAACTCCTAATGAAATATAGCGGCTGCCTTGCCTTCTTTATTGCTGCATCAATTTGTTAGGACCAGGTTAGATCCTCAAATCTTAACACCCAGGAACTTGAAATTGTTCTCTCTCTTCAATCTGATCCCTCTGAGGATTGGTTCATGTTTCCTCCTCTTGCCTTTCCTGAAGCCAAAGATCAGCTATTTGGCTTTACTGACATTGAGTGCCAGGTTGTTGTTGTGACACCACTCAACTCGTTGGTATATCTCACTCCTGTACGCCCTCTTGTCACCACCTGAGATTCTACCAACAATGGTTGTATCATCAGCAAATTTATAGCTGGTATTTGAGCTATGCCTAGCCACACAGTCATGGGTATAGAGAGAGTAGAGCAGTGGGCTAAGCACACACTCTAGAGATATGCCAGTGTTGATTGTCAGTGAGGAAGAATATTATCACTAATCCACACAGATTGTGGTCTTCAGGTTGAGAAGTCGAGGATCCAGTTGCCAAAGGAAGTACAGAGGCCCAGATTCTGTAGCTTATCAACCAGCAATCTAGGAATGATGGTGTTAAATGCTGAGCTATAGTCATTGACATAGGTGTTTGTGTTGTCCAAGTGATCTAAGGCTGTGTGAAGAACCATTGAGATCGCATCTGCCATAGACCTGTTGTGGTGATAGGCAAATTGCAGTGGGTCCAGGTCCATGCTGAGGCAGGAGTCCATTCTAGTCATGACCAACCTCTCAAAGCATTTCATCACTGTAGGTGAGAGTGCTACCGGGCCATTGTCTTTAAGGTAGCTCACGTTCTTCTTCTTAGGCACTGGTATAATCGTTGCTTTTTTGAAGCAGGTGGGAAGCTGCGACCGTATAGTGAGAGGTTGAAAATGTTCTTGAATACTCCCGCCAGTTGGTTGGCACAGGTTTTTAGAGCCTGGTGAGGTACTGCCTCTTTGCGAGGGTTCACAGTCCTTAAAGGCAACCTAACATTGGCCTTGGGGGTCAGAGATCACCAGGTCACCATGAGCAGCAGTAGTTGTATTCTCCCTTTCAAGGCAGGCATAGAAGGAGTTGAGCTTGTCTGGCGGTGTATCATCGCTGCCATTCATGCTATTTGGTTTCGCTTTGTAGGAAGTAATGTCTTGCAAACCCTGCCAGAGTTAATATGCACCAGATATTGCCTCCGGCCTCGTTCAGAATTGTCTCTTCACTCTTAAAATAGCCTTTTGTAAGTCATACCTGGTTTTCTGGTGCCAACCTGGGTCGCCAGACTTTTAAGTGTCACAGATCTAGCCCTCAGCAGATGACGTACCTCCTGGTTTATCCACAGCTTTTGGTTTGGGAATGTACAGCAAGATTTCATAGGCACACACTACAAAGTTTTGAAGTGTGTGCACGCCTACTTTGTTAGCATTCATTTCCAAAGGATTAGAACAGAAAAGCAAGAATGTAATTTTGAGGCTTTATAAGGCACTGCTGAGGCCTCACTTGGAGTATTGTGATCAGTTTTATGCCCCTTTTATAAAAAAAAAGATGTGCTGACATTGGAGAGGGTTCAAAGTAGGTTTATGAAAATGATTCCAGGATTGAACGGCTTGGCATATGAAGAGTGTTTGATGGTTCTGGGCCTCTACTCACTGGAATTCAGACAAATGAGGGGTGATCTCATTGAAGGCCAAGTCTCTGGGTATGTTTAAGGCAGTGGTTGATAGATTCTTCATTTGCCAGGCATGCAGGGATACAAGGCTGAGAGGGAAAATGGATGAAATGGTGAAGCAGACTCAATAGGCGAAATGGCCTTCTGCTCCTCTAACTTAAGGTTATATGTTAACCTATAGAACTGCCGCATACTGGACATTTTTTTGTTTTTTGCACCGTCCTCTGTAAGCTGTAGAGACTGTAGTGCATGAAAATCCCAGGAGATCAGTGGTTCTGAGATTCTCAAACTATCCTGTCTGGCACCAACAATGATTCCATGGTCGAAGTCACTTAAATCGCATTTCTTCCCCATTCTGATGTTTGGTCTGAACAATAACTGAACGTCTTGACCATGTCTGCTTGTTTTTATGCATTGAATTGCTGCCACGTGATTGGCTGATGAGACATTTGGATTACGAGCAGGTGTGCAGGTGTACCTAATAAAGTGGCCACTGAGTGAATGCATACTTTGATAATAAATTAACTTTGACTCTGTGTGCAGAGTTAATTCTTTGCAAGAATTGAACTGTCCATCCTTATTCCTGAGGGTTAAAAATAACTGTGTGCTACAAGTATATTTCAGGGGAAAGAAAGAAAGAGTGATCTATTTATAACTGGTAGAACGCATTAGAGTCTGACTCATGCAGCCGATATCGTTACAGAGTCACATATACCATCTGAAAATCAATGTGCTCTCAGAATGGCCAATATATTTATACTGAGATAATAAAACACGATTAGACTGGGAACTGTTTGTGCAGAAAGGTTAACTAGCCTGGCAGAAAAAATTGCACATTGTGAAATGTTTTATTGACTGCTAATCTGTTGCCCCTTTACCCTCTAGTGAAATTAGATTTCATAAGTCAGCTCATAAAAGTACATCTGAAAGCTGCTAACAAGGCTGGCGCCGACCCCTTGCTCCAGACAGTGAACGTGACTCCTGTCTTTGGGGTGAGCTGCTGCTTCCTGACATTTCTCATCAACACCTTCCCATTATCCTGCGACTTGCCAGGCTCTGCATTCCCCTCCACCCCCCCCCCTCCTATTTCAGCCTCAGAAGGCAAAGACGTCCCTTTAGAACAGAGGTGAGGAGGAATTTCTTTGGCCGGAGGGCGGTGAATCTGTGGAATTCATTGCCACAGACAGCTGTGGAGGCCAAGTCATTTGGTCTATTTAAGGGGGAGTTTGATAGGTTTTTAATTAGTCGGTGTGTCAAAAGTTATGGGGGTGGGTGGAAGGCAGGAAAATGGGTTGAGAGGGATAATAAATCAGCTCTGATGGAATGGAGGGCAAACATGATGGGCTGAATGGCCTAATTCTGCTCCTATGTCTTATGGTCTTATTTTCATAAAGTCTGTGTTGGTCCAAAGAGCTATTCCATTCTCCCACCAATTATATCCCCACTCCCCCCGGATTGATAGCAGCAAAGATCAAGCTGACAGCCAGAAACTTCTTCCCAGGATGGATGAGGAAGCATCATTTTAAGGTGATTGGAGGAGGGGTGTGAGAGGTAGGTTTTAAACACCGAGTGGAGAGTGTGTGGTATGCTCAGACGGGTGCTGTTAGAGGCAGGTACTTTAGACGTTTAAGAAGCTCCAGCTGTCCACTCTATCGATGCCTGTTAACATCGATAGACTTCCAACAGGGCACCTCTCCTCCTCCTCCGCTTCAGACAAAAATGCCCTATCTCAACCCAACTACAGTGACTGTAAGACACAGAAGCAGAATTAGGCCATTCGACCCATCGACTCTGCTCTGCCATTCCATCGTGGCTGATTTATTATCCTATTTAACCCAATCTCCTGCCTTCTTCCCCCAACCTTTCACACCCTATCAAGAACCTATCAACCTCCGCTTTAAATATATCCAAGGACATGGCCTCCACAGCTGTCTGTGGCAATGAATTACAGATCTGTCAATCTGTGGCTGAAGAAATTCCTCATCTCAGTTCTAAATGGACATCTCTCTATTCTGAGGCTGTGCCCTCTGGTCCTACTCTCTCCTGCCAAAGGAAACATCCTTGCCACATCCACTCTATCTAGGCCTTTCAATATTCGATGGGTTTCAATGAGATTCCCCCTCTCATTCTTCTGAACTTCAATGAGTACAGGCCCAGAGCCATCAAATAATCCTATAGCCTAACCCTTTCATCCCTGGAATCCTTCTCGTGGATTTCATCCAGACCCTCTCCAAAGCCAGCGCATATTTGCTTGGATAAGGGGCCCAGAACTGCTGACTATAGTTCAAGTGTCTAAAAGCCTCAGTGTTGGTGGGGGCTGAAATTATGGTTCTCAATTTTCTGGAACAGTATAGCACAGGAACAGGCGTTTCGGCCCACAATGTTGTGCTGAACCAATTAAATTCGCAATCAAATGGCCAGCTAAACTCATCTCTTCTGCTTTCTCAATGTCCATATCTGTCCATTTTCCTCACCTTCATGTGCCCACCTAAATGTCTGTTAAAAATCTCTGATGTATCTGCCTCTACCACACCCCAGGAAGGGTACTTCAGGAACCCACCACTCTGTTTATTTAAAAAAAATCCTTGCCCTCACATCTTCATTGAAATTACTCTCTCACCTTAGATGCATGCCCTCTGGTATTAGACATTTCAAACCTGGGGGAAAAATACTCTCTGTCTATATGTCTCATAATGTTAGAACCCTCTTTCTGGAATGGGACCTGGATCCATGATTACTTATTAATAAGTCCGACGGGGAAATGTACTTATTGAAACAGATGGGCATGCAAAGCTTAGTCATGGACTCGAGATTCTGCAGAGCATCGTACACTACAGTCCGCACACAATGTCAGCTGTTTGTTCCTCTCCCTCGATGTTGCCTGACCTGCTGAGTTGCTCCAGCATTGTGTGTCTTGTCAGGCGTAGTGTTGCTGGGAGTGCTTGAGGCAATTGGGGTAATGTTTTCTCAAGGAGACGCGAGGTGTGTGTCCAGATCTGATGTCTGTCCCATTACCGCTGTTGACCCTTCACCCTCAGGACTGTTCAGTCTTTGCACTGTCATTGCTGTATTGTAGGAAGTTCAAAGCAAGTTTATGATCAAAGTACATAGAGTGTCAAAAAAAGTATCCACTGTGATTCAATGTTGTAAAACCAACACCCTGGGGTGAATACTTTTTATAGGCACTGTATGTCACCATATTCATAAAGAAACAAGAGAATCATTCCGAAAGACCGCACATACTAAGATGGACAAACTACCAATATGCAAAAGACAAAAACTGCAAATAAAAAAGAAAAAAAGAAACAATGAATATTGGGAACATGAGATGAAGTCTTTGAAAGTGAATCCATAGTTTGTGGGGACAGTTGAGTGTTGTGGTGAGTGAAGTTATTCCCACCGGTTCAAGAGTGCAGTGGTTGAGAGCTAATAACTATTCCTGAACCTGATGTGGGTCCTGGGGCTCTTGTACCACTTTACTGATGGAAGCAGTGAAAAGAGAGCCTGTCCTGGATGGTGAGGGTCTTTGAACGCTGCTTTCCTATGACAACACTCCTTGTAGGTGTGCTCAATGGTGGGGAGGGCTTTACCCCTGGTGGGCTGGGTTATATCCATTACTTTTGTAGGCTTTTCTGTTCAAGACTACTGGTGTTTGAGGAAGGTGATCAGGGTGATTGGAAGGGGGAAGCTGCACTGAATTTCAGTGAAATTGATTATCTTCTCTTCTCTCCAGGTTTAATGTGAACAACGTTGTGCTTCACCCGGAGATCGCAGAGTGGTGAGTACCTGTTTAACCTCGTCTCTGGGTAGGCAGTGCAGGTGTACCATTGTGTCAGGGCAACGCGAAGTCCTCGCCACTCTATGATGTCCCTGCCCCATTATAACAGCAGTCTGCATTCGCGCAGCACCTCAAATATCTCCTCTCAGTGGTGACCAGTGGTCTCACACCACTGGAGAGGGAGGGTTCTGCGTTGACCATTACAGCACAGTGCAGACCCTTCGGTCCACAATGTCGTGCTGACACTTTAACCTAGTCTAATGCCAATCTAACCCTTCACTCCAACATAACCCTCATGTGCCTATCTGAAAGTTGTTAACTGCCCTTAATGTTTCTGCCTCTGCCAGCACATTCCACACGCCCACCATTCTCATCCAGCGCATCTTGGTAAATCTCCTCTGCACCTTCTCTAAAGCCTGATGATCCCGATCCTTTTGGTGTCTCTTTGACCGATGGAAAGTGAGCCTGGGTGAGCTGTGGGAGTGGAGTTTTATACTGACTGCAGACTGCGCTAACGGGACAAGTAACGTATCCAGGGAATTGGCACCGGAACCTACTGGGTGAATCCGTGTAGCTTCATCCTCATTCCTCTGTTCTCTCCTGTGTCTCTGTCGATATTTATCAGTCTTATCCTCCTTGGGATTAAAAAAAATAATGAAATGACCTCGACCTGACCCACCTCAGGCAAGCTGTTCCAGCATCCATGTCTGAAGAAATTTCTGAGGAACACTCTCCCCAGTATTTTTTGTAAAATCAATCCCCGGCCATGCCTGGCTGGCATTCAGTTGGTTTTGATTTCCTGCGCTGTGCTTCTGCTCTTCTGCTATTACGTTACATTTGTCAAATGTAAAATCAGATTTGAATTTAGCAGAGTGAGATTTTGTCTTTGCTACATTGGTTCTGAGAGGTTTCTGACCTTGAATGTGGGTGGAAGGAGAACCAGACGAATCTGTTCAATATTGAGACTGTGCTGTGACTGAGATTGGTTTTACAACGCAGGCTCCAGTTATCAGGTATCTAAAATGTCAGAGATTTCACAGCCCAGTGATACGGTAAATTTAGTAACCAGTGAATGGGTTATAATTTTGATTGTGTGTGATTGGCTGGGATATCTGCCTCTGATTCCCAGAGCTCTGCTTTCCAGCTAGGGATCAATGGCTCCTTGTTGGGCATTCCTCCCTATTTCCCAGGAGTCAGTGGCTGCTTGTTGGACATTTCTCCTCAGTTCCCAGGAGTCAGTGGCTCCTGGTTGGACATTTCTCTCCTGTTCCCAGGAGTCGATGGTTCCATGTTGGACACTTCTCCCCAGTTCCCAGGAGTCAACAGCTCCCTGTTGGACACGTATGCAGTATGTGGGAAGTCAGGCACAGCACAATTGTCCCTGATGACTACACCTGTAAAAGGCGCATCCAGCTGCAGCTCCTGACAGACTGAGTTAGGGAACTGGAGCTGGATGAACTTCAGATCATTTGTGAGGCAGAGGCAGAAATAGCCAGGAGTTTCAGGGAGATAGTCACCCCTAAAAGTCAGGAGACAGGAAGCTGGGTGACTGTCAGGAGAGGGAAGGGGAATAGACAGAATGAGCAGAGCACCCCTGTGGCCGTTCCCATCAATAATAAGTATACTGTTTTGGATACTGTTGGTGGGGACGACCTACCAGGGACAAGTTGTAGTGGTCACGTCTCTGGCACCGGACCCTCAGCTCAGAAAGGAAGGAGGGAAAAGAGGAGAGCAGTAATGATAGTTCGATAGTTAGGGAGACAGATAAGAGGTTCTGTGGGAGAGATCGAGAATCCCGGATGGTCTGTTGCCTCCCTGATGCCAGGGTCCACAATATCTCGGATCGAGTTCTCAGTGTTCTCAGGAGGGATGGTGAGCAGCCAGATGTTGTGGTCCATGTAGGGACCAATGACGTGGGTAGGAAGGAGGAGGAGATCCTGCAAAGAGAGTTTAGGGAGTTAGGTGCAAAGTTGAAGGACAGGAACTCCAGGGTTGCGACTTCAGGATTGCTACCCGTGCCACGTGCTAGTGAGGCTAGAAGTAGGAAGATAATGCAGCTAAATACGTGGCTAAGGAGATGGTGCAGGAGGGAGGGCTTCATGTTTCTAGACAATTGGGCTTTGTTCCAGGGAAGGTGGGACCTGTTCCGACGGGACGGTTTGCACCTGAACTGGAGGAGGACTAACATCCTAGCGAGTAGATTTGCTAGTTCTGCTCAGGAGGTTTTAAACTAGATTTGCAGGGGGAGGGGAGCCAGAGTGTTAGAGCAGATAGTGAGGTGGAGGAGGAGAAAGGTCATGCGAGGACTGCATGTGTAGACAGAAATCAAATGTTTGTACGGGATAGAAATGTTCTCAGGTGCATCTATTTCAATGCAAGGAGTATTGTAGGTAAGGCAGATGAGCTCAGGGCATGGATTGGCATGTGGGATTACGACATTAGTGCTATTCGTGAGACTTGGTTACAGGAGGGGCAGGACTATCAGCTTAATGTTCTGGGGTTCCGTTGTTTCAGATGTGACAGAGGGGGAGGGATGAAAGGGGGAGTGGCATTACTAGTCAGGGAGACTATCACAGCTGTGCGTAGACAGGACAGCCCGGAGGGCTCGTCTATAGAGGCCATATGGGTGGAGCTGAGGATTGGAAAAGCTGTGACCACACTAATGGGGTTGTATTATAGATGGCCCAATAGTCAGAGAGAATTGGAGGAGCAAATCTGTAGAGAGATAGCAGACCGATGTAAGAAACAGAAAATTGTAATAGTAGGGGATTTTAACTTTCCACATATTGACTGGGACTCCCACACCGTGAAAGGGTTAGATGGCGTGGAGTTTGTCAAATGTGTTCAGGGAAGTTTTCTAAATCAATATATAGAGGTACCAACGAGAGAGGATGCAATACTTGATCTCCTGTTGGGGAACCAGACAGGTCAGGTGACAGAGGTATGTGAAGGTGAACATTTTCGGTCCAGTGACCATAATGTCATTAGTTTCAAGTTAATTATGGATAAAGATAGGTCTGGTCCTCGAGTTAAGGTTCTAAATTGGAGAAGGGCCAATTCTGAGGAAATGAGAAAGGATCCAGGAAGAGTGGATTGGGATAAGTTGTTTCCTGGCAAGGATGTGTTCGTATGTGGAAGGCATTCAAGGGCGAAATCTTGAGAGTGGAGAGTTTGCATGTTCCTGCCAGGATTAAAGACAAAGTTAACAGGTATAGGGAACCTTGGTTTTCCAGGGATATTGGCAATCTGGTTAAGAAAAAGAGAGAGGTGTATAGCAGGTATAGGCGACAAGGAACAAATGAGGTACTTGAAGAGTATAGAAAATGTAAGAAAATACTAAAGAAGGAAATCAGGAAGGCAAAAAAGAAGACATGAGGTTGCTTTGGCAGATAATGTGAAGGTAAACCCAAAGGATTTCTACAAGTATATTAAGAGTAAAAGGATAGTAAGGGACAAAATTGGTCCCCTAGAAGATCAAAGTGGTCGTCTATGTGTGGAGCCTCACAAGATAGGGGAGATCTTAAACAGTTTATTTGCATCAGTATTTACTCAGGAAACTGGCATAGTGTATATGGAAGGAACGGAAACAAGCAGTAGTGTCATGGAACATATCGAGATTAAAGAGGAGGAGGTGCTTGCTGCCTTACAGCGAATAAAGGTAGATAGATCCCCCGGGCCTGACATGATATTTCCTCAGACCTTGAGACAGACTAGTGTAGAAATTGCAGGGGCCCTGGCAGAAATATTTAAAATGTCCTTAGCCACGGGTATGGTGCCGGAGGATTGGAGGGTAGCTCATGTTGTTCGGTTGTTTAAAAAAGGCTCCAAAAGTAAACCAGGTAATTACAGGCCAGTGAGCCTGACATCAGTAGTAGGTAAATTATTGGAAGGTGTTCTGAGAGATCGGATATACAAGTATTTGGACAGCCAAGGGCTGATTAATAATAGTCAGCATGGCTTTATGCGTGGTAGATCGTGTTTAACGAATCTTGTATAGTTTTTCGAGGAGGTTACCAAGAAAGTAGATGAAAGAAAGGCTGTGGATGTTGTCTACGTGGACTCTAGTAAGGCCTTTGATAAGGTCCCACATGGGAGGTTAGTTTAGAAGGTTCAAACACTAGGTATCCATGGAGAGGTTGTAAACTGGATTCGAAATTGGCTGTTTGGGAGAAGACAGAGTGGTAGTGGATGGTTGCTTCTCAGACTGGAGGCCTGTGACTAGTGGTATGCCTCAGGGATCTGTGCTGGGACCATTGTTGTCTGTTGTCTAGATCAATGCTCTAGATAATAATGTGGTAAACTGGATCAGCAGGTTTGCTGATGACACTAAGATTGGAGGCGTGGACAGTGAGGAAAGCTTTCAAAGCTTGCAGAGGGATCTGGACCAACTGGAAAAATAGGCCAGATGGAATTTAATGCAGACAAGTGTGTGGTGTTGCATTTTGGAAGGACAAATCAAGGTAGGACATGCACAGTAAATGGTAGGGCACTGAGGAGTGCGGAGGAACAAAGAAATCTGGGAGTTCAGATACATAATTCCCTGAAAGTGGCGTCACGGGTAGACAGGGTTGTAAAGAAGGCTTTTGGCATCGTGGCATTCATGAATCAAAGTATTGAGTATACTTCTTCGGCAAGGACTCTTCCACCCCCACCGATGACCCCTTCTCCCGTCTTCAACCCTCCTCTTCTTCATGGACACCCCGCTCTGGTCTTCTGCCTGCTCTGGATCTCTTTATCGCTAACTGCCGACGGGACATCAACCGTCTCGACTTCACCGCACCTTGTCCCCATTCCAACCTCACTCCTTCGGAACGCTCTGCTGTCCACTCCCTCCGCACTAATCCTAACCTTATTATTAAACCTGCCGATAAGAGGGGTGCTGTTGTAGTCTGGCGTACTGACCTCTACCTTGCCGAGGCACAGCGACAACTCGCGGATGCCTCCTCTTATTTACCCCTCGATCGTGACCCCACTAAGGAGCACCAGGCCATTGTCTCCCACACCATCACCGACTTTATCCGCTCAGGGGATCTCCCATCCACTGCTACCAACCTTATAGTTCCCACACCTCGCACTTCCCGTTTCTACCTCCTACCCAAGATCCACAAATCTGCCTGTCCTGGCCGACCTATTGTCTCTGCTTGCTCCTGCCCCATCGAACTCGTTTCTGCATACCTCGACACGGTTTTATCCCCCCTTGTTCAATCCCTTCCTACCTATGTTCGTGACACTTCTCACGCTCTTAAACTTTTCGATGATTTTAAGTTCCCTGGCCCCCACCGCTTTATTTTCACCATGGATGTCCAGTCCCTATATACTTCCATCCCCCATCAGGAAGGTCTCAAAGCTCTACGCTTCTTTTTGGATTCCAGACCTAATCAGTTCCCCTCTACCACCACTCTGCTCCGTCTAGCGGAATTAGTTCTTACTCTTAATAATTTCTCCTTTGGCTCCTCCCACTTCCTCCAAACTAAAGGTGTAGCTATGGGCACCCGTATGGGTCCTAGCTATGCCTGTCTTTTTGTTGGCTTTGTGGAACAATCTATGTTCCGTGCTTATTCTGGTATCTGTCCCCCACTTTTCCTTCGCTACATCGACGACTGCATTGGCGCTGCTTCCTGCACGCATGCAGAGCTCATTGACTTTATTAACTTTGCCTCAAACTTTCACCCTGCCCTCAAGTTTACCTGGTCCATTCCCGACACCTCCCTCCCCTTTTTAGATCTTTCTGTCTCTGTCTCTGGAGACAGTTTATCCACTGATGTCTACTATAAGCCTACTGACTCTCACAGCTATCTGAACTATTCCTCTTCTCACCCTGTCTCTTGCAAAAACGCCATCCCCTTCTCGCAATTCCTCCGTCTCCGCCGCATCTGCTCTCAGGATGAGGCTTTTCATTCTAGGACGAGGGAGATGTCCTCCTTTTTTAAAGAAAGGGGCTTCCCTTCCTCCACTATCAACTCTGCTCTTAAACGCATCTCCCCCATTTCACGTACATCTGCTCTCACTCCATCCTCCCGCCACCCCACTAGGAATAGGGTTCCCCTGGTCCTCACCTACCACCCCACCAGCCTCCGGGTCGAACATATTATTCTCCGTAACTTCCGCCACCTCCAACGGGATCCCACCACTAAGCACATCTTTCCCTCCCCCCCCCCCCCCCGCTTTCCGTAGGGATCGCTCCCTACGCGACTCCCTTGTCCATTCATCCCCCCCATCCCTCCCCACTGATCTCCCTCCTGGCACTTATCCGTGTAAGCGGAACAAGTGCTACACATGCCCTTACACTTCCTCCCTTACCACCATTCAGGGCCCCAAACAGTCCTTCCAGGTGAGGCGACACTTCACCTGTGAGTTGGCTGGGGTGATATACTGCGTCCGGTGCTCCCAATGTGGCCTTTTATATATTGGCGAGACCTGACGCAGACTGGGAGACCGCTTTGCTGAACACCTATGCTCTGTCCACCAGAGAAAGCAGGATCTCCCAGTTGCCACACATTTTAATTCCACATCCCATTCCCATTCTGACATGTCTATCCACGGCCTCCTCTACTGTAAAGATGAAGCCACACTCAGGTTGGAGGAACAACACCTTATATTCCGTCTGGGTATCCTCCAACCTGATGACATGAACATCGACTTCTCTAACTTCCGCTAATGCCCCACCTCCCCCTCGTACCCCATCTGTTACTTATTTTTATACACACATTCTTTCTCTCACTCTCCTTTTTCTCCCTCTGTCCCTCTGAATATACCCCTTGCCCATCCTCTGGGTTTCCCCCCCACCTTGTCTTTCTTCCCGTACCTCCTGTCCCATGATCCTCTCGTATCCCTTTTGCCGATCACCTGTCCAGCGCTTGGCTCCATCCCTCCCCCTCCTGTCTTCTCCTATCATTTTGGATCTCCCCTTCCCCCTCCAACTTTCAAATCCCTTACTCACTCTTCCTTCAGTTAGTCCTGACAAAGGGTCTCGGCCTGAAACGTTGACTGCACCTCTTCCTAGCGATGCTGCCTGGCCTGCTGTGTTCACCAGCAACTTTGATGTGTGTTGTTTATTGAGTATAGGAGTTGGGATGTTGTGGGGAGGTTGTATAAGACATTGGTGAGGCCAAATTTGGAGTATTGTGTACAGTTCTGGTCACCTAACTATAGGAAGGATATCAGTAAGATTGAAAGAGTGCAGAGAAGATTGACTAGGCTGTTGCCAGGTCTTCAGAAGTTGAGTTAGAGGGAAAGATTGAACAGTTTAGGACTTTATTCCTTGGAGTGTAGAAGAATGAGGGGAGATTTGATAGATACACTTTACTGATCCCGAGGGAAATTGGGTTTCATTACAGCCGCACCAACCAAGAATAGAGCATAAATATAGCAATACAAAAACCACGAGCAATCAAATGCTAGATGGAAAATAAGTCCAGGACCAGCCTATTGGCTCAGGGTGTCTGACCCTCCATCGGAGGAGCTGCAAAGTTCGATGGCCACAGGCAGGAACAACCTCCCGTGACGCCCAGGGTTGTATCTCGGTGGAATATGGCCAGAGTCCAACAGCAAAAAGTTCAATATCCGGTCTACAAACACGTTCCTGGATCGTAATATGACCAGGATTGCACCATCCGTTGTTAACCAGAACAGTAAGCACTCAACTCCTTTACGCTTACCGCTCTCAGTGCACTTCTGGTCAGCCAGAACGGTCTGGAAGCCATCCATGGAAAAGTTTTGGTCGGGTATGTCCTCGTGCAGCCCCGTTCCAGTAAAACACATAACACTGCACTCCCGCAATGTTCTCTGACGCCTGGCTAGCGCCGTGAACTTGTCCATTTTATTATCCACCGAACTCTTCTTCTCCATAAGTCTCTGTGTCTCGACCCGGTCCTCTTTCCTCGCCTTTGTGATCCCCCTCTGCATCCTCTGTGTGTTTTCCTCCAGATTTCAGCAGGGGTGTCCGCCACTCTGTTCGCTAAACCGGCCGGCAGAAGCTCAGTCAGCTGGTCCCTGGAATGCACAATGCCACCATGCTTCTGCCCCGCTAATGAGACATGTCGGAATGTAACTATTTCCAGCGCTAAAAAGGATAGAGGTTTACAAAATTATGAGGGGTATAGACAGAGTAAATGTGAATAGGCTCTTTCCACTTAGATTGGGTGAGATAAATACGAGAAGACGTGGCTTTAGGGTGAAAGGGGAAAGGTTTAGGGGGAACATTAGGGGGAACTTCAGAGAGTGGTGGGAGTGTGGAACGAGCTGTCATCTGACGTGGTAAATGTGGGCTCACTCTTAAGTTTTAAGAATAAATTGGATAGATACATGGATGGGAGAGGTCTGCAGGGTTATGGACTGGATGCAGGTCAATGGGACTAGTGGAATAATGTTTTGGCACAGACTAGAAGGGCCAGATGGCCTGCTTTCTGTGCTGTAGTGTTCTATGGTTCTCCCCAATTCCCAGGAAACAGTTCCCTTGTTGGACACTTCTCCCTAGTTCCCAGGAAGCAATGGCTCCTGGTTGGACATTTCTCCCTCGTTCCCAGGAGTCAGTGGCTCCTGGTTGGACACTTTTCCTCAGTCACCCAGGAGTCAGTGTGCCTTGTTGGACATTTCTCCCCATTTCCCAGGAGTCAATGGCTGCTTGTTGGACTTCCTGGCACTTACGTTTCATGAGAAGGTGCAGAGGAGGCAACTAAAAAAGCTCTAAGAAGGGAAAAGATAAAATATGATGCAGACTAACCAATAATATAGAGCAGGATACCAGAAGTTTTCTCAGTTATATAAAGAGTAACAGGAAGGTGAGAGTTGATATTGGACCACTGGAAAATGATGCTGGTGAGGTAGTAATGGGGAACAAGAAATGGCAGATGAACTTAATGGGTATTTTGCATACGTGTCTTCACTGTGGAAGGCACTAGCAGTGTGCCAGAGGTTTGTGAGTGTCAGGGTGCAGGAGGGAGTGCCATTGCTATTACAAAGAAAAAGTGCTCAGCAAACTCAAACGTCTTAAGGTGGATAAGTCACCTGAACCAGATGGACTACATTCCAGAGTCCTCAGAGAGGTTGCTGAAGAGATAATGAATGCATTGTTCATGATCTTTCAAGAATCACTTGATTCTGGCATGATCCCAGAGGCTGGAAGATTGCAAATGTTACTCCACTCTTTAAGAAGGGAGGAAGGCAAAAGAAAGGAAATTATAGGCCAGTTAACCTAACCTCAGTGGTTGGGAGTCTATTATTAAGGATGAGGTTTCAGGGTACTTGGAGACTAATGATAAAATAAGTCAAAGTCAACATGGTTTGTGTAAAGGGAAACCTTACCTAACAAGTCTGTTAGTTCTTCAAGGAAGTAACAAGGCAGGGTGGACAAAAGAGAGGCAATGGATGGCATTTACTTGGATTATCAGAAGGCATTTGATAAGGTGCCACACATGAGGCTGCTTAATCCTGTGGCGTTACAGGAAAGATACTGGCGTGGATAGTGGAATGGATGACAGGCAGGAGACAGCGACTGGGGATAAATGGGGCCTTTTCTGGTTGGCTGACAGCGACTAGTGGTGTTTCTCAGGGGGCAGTATTGGGACTGCTGTTTTTCACATTGTTTGTCAATGATTTAGACAGCTGAATTGATGTCTTTGCGGCAAAGTTTGCGGATGATACGAAGGTAGGTAGTGCTGAGGAAGCAATGCAATTGTAGCAGGACTTAGACAAATTGGAAGAATGGGCAAAAAAATGGCAGATGGAATACGGTGTTGGGAAATGTATGATAATGGATTTTGGTAAAAGGAACAATAGTGCAGACTATTACCTAATTTGGGAGGAGGTTCAAACATCAGAGGGACTTCGGAGTCCTCATGCAAAACTCCCAGAAAGTTAATTTACAACTTAGTCTTTGGTAAAGAAGGTAAATGCTATGTTGGCATTTATTTCAAGGGCAATAGATTATAAAAGTAGAGAGATAATGCTGAGGCTTTATAAGAGACTAGTCAGGCCACACTTGGAGTATTGTCAACAGTTTTGGGCCCCATATCTCAGAAGGGAGGTGTTGTCATTGGAGAGAGTCCAGAGGAGGTTCAGAGGATGATTTCTGGAACGAAGGGGTTAATATATGAGGAGCGTTTGGCAGCTTTGGGCCTGTACTCACTGGAATTTAGAAGAATGTGTGGGGATCTCATTGAAACCTACTGAATATTGAAAGGTCTAGACAGGGTGAATGTGGAGAGGGTGTTTCCTCTGGTAGGAGTATCCAGAACTAGAGGGCACAGCCTCAAGACTAAGGGGCGATTTTTTAGAATGGAGATAAGGTGGAACTTTTATTCAGAAGGTACTGAATCTGTGGAATGCTATGCCACAGACTGTGGTGGAAGCCAACTCTGTGCATGTATTTAAGGTGGAAGTTGATTGTTTCCTAATGGGTCAGGGCATCAAAGGACACGGCAAGAAGGCAGATGTGTGGGGTTGAGTGGGATCCGGGATCAGCCATGACGGAATGGTGGAGCAGACTCGATGTGCTGAATGGCCTAATTCTGCTCCTGTGTTTCATGGTCTTATGACCATGACTACTTCAGTGCCTCGTCATACCCATTGCCCTCCCCAAAGCGTTGCCGAGCTACCTTCCTGATCGTGGGATCTCACTGTAGATCCCATCTGCCCAGTCCGCTGGAGCTGTTACGTACCAGCAGCAATAGATTATACATTGTCAGATTTTAATGTTAAAACCACTATCTTTATTAGTATCTACTCATAAAATAGAGAATTAAACGGAATAAACAGAAGTTAACAGTGTTATGCACGTGTCCGTGTCCCAAACAATCAAGATTAGGAACAGTTCTTAAAGTCTTAAGATGGCAAAGTAGAAAAGTGTCCAGTAATCCACGAAATAAGTGAGGGGAGAGATTTGGAAATCCACGTTAAAATGTAGAGAGAAGGCGATTACACAGGAATCCCACAGGTTCCATGCTGCGTAAACGAAATAACAGTCGCCGAAGGTCTTATCCATCGAGTCGTTCCGAAATCCACGTAAAACATCATAGGGTAACAGTCACAGAATATCCCTTCTTCCAAGTGGTTACCACATAACACACCCGAATCCAGGTAAGGGTTAATGAAAGTGATGCCACGGGATACTCCAACAAAATCCACATACGGATCATACGAAGTGACAGTCACACATCCAATCCATTAAACAACCCAATCTTTTGGGCATGAGAAAGTATCATACTTTACTCATTTTACAACAAACTCCTACTGGCAGTTTGCAATTCAAAGTCCTCCTTCTCACTCACTCTCTTGCTCTCTCGCTCTCTCTCTCTTCTTACTACTGAAAATCTCAGCGGTCCGTCGCAGCTTGTTATACTGATATCATAGTTCCGCCTCATCCAGGCGTCTCTTAAAGTGACACTCACAGTAAAGGAAGCGCGTGGGCACGTAACAGAGCTGACCTCACATGCTAGGACAAGCATGCCCCTATCTCACTGGGGTGTGGAGCCTGCTGACTACCCTTTGGTAACACCTGCACTTCAACCTTCTCATAGTGTCTAGCATTGCCAGTCAACGTCTAGAGGCTGAATCCCAGCCCAGCCTGCAAGTGTTGTCTGGACAGAGACAGAAAGAGTGTTGAAAAGCTGACAGGCTTGATTGTGGGAATGGGTGTGTGAGGAATTTGAGTGTTAGCGTCAAGAGCTGTGGTTCCCTTATCTACACTGTGGGCGTCTGTGTGAAATAGCTGTGAATCGTTACACTCCCATTGCCAGGCTCCTCTGGTTGACCCTTGTACTTGGGGTGGCCGTGCATTCCCATCCTGTTGATTTACCACCTCCCTCGGTGTAAACGTTTGGTGTGGTACTGATTCATTTTCCTGCAGGCATTTAAAAAAAATACAATAGAATTTATGAAAAACATAATAAATACATAATAACATAAAAAAACATTTAAAGTAAAGACTAACAATGTGTAAAAGATGACAAACTGTGCAAATATTGAGTTTGTGAGTGTAGAGTGCTTGAAACTGAGTCTATAGGTTCTGGAGTCAGTTCATGTGAGAGACGTTGCCCACACTGGTTCAGGAGTCTGGTTGTAGAGTAATAACCTGGTGGTGTGGGACCTAAGGCTGCTCCTGTATTACCTGCCTGATAGGAGTAGTGAGAAGAGGGCCTGCTCCAAGTGGTCGTGTGTGCTGGCGGAGCTGTGATATCACATGGTGACCGTGTCTTCTTTCTCTCCTCCTCTCCCCCCATCCCCACACCCCTGAAGCCGTGTGATAAAGACGGACATGGAACTGGAGCTCCTGCGTTACACCAACCGCATCTCCAGCGAGGCCCACAAAGAGGTGAGTGTCCAAAAATCTCCCAATGTATCTGTCAATGTTCGAGTCATAGAGCAATACAGCACAGAAACGGTTCTAGTGACCACCTCGTCCATACTGATATGATCTTCAAAGTCCCGTGGGCCTGCACCTCGATCGTAGCCCTCCAAACCTCTCTCATCCGTGTACCTATATAAACTTCTGTTAAATGTTGAAATCGAGCCTGTATCAACCACTTCTGCAGGCAGCTTGTTCCACACCCGCACCACCTTCTGAGTAAAAGAAAATTTCCTCTCGTTTCCATTAAATATTTCACCTTTCATCCTAAACCAATGACCTGTATTTACCCCTCATAATTTTGTATCTTCCATCAAGTCTCTAATTCTATCAAATCTTCCTTCATTCTGTGCAGTGCCTGCACTTGGAGTTTAGAAGAATGGGTGGGGGATCTCACTGAAATCTATTGAATATTGAAAGGCCTAGATAAAGTGGATGTGGAGAGGATGTTTCTCATACTGATGGGGTCTAGGACCAGAGGGCAGACTCAGAATAGGAGGTCCCATTAGAACGGAGATGAGGAGGAATTTCTTTTGGCAGAGGATGGCGGATCTGTGGAATTCATCGCCACAGATGGCTGTGGAGGCCAAGTCATTGGGTATATTTAAAGCAGAGTCATAGTCACAGAACAGTACAACGCAGAAGCAGGCCATTCGGCCCATCTGGTCCATGTCTAACCATTATTCTCCCTACACCCATTGACCTGCACTGGGATCATAGCTCTCCATACCCTCCTACCCATGTACCTATCCAAATTTGTCTCATGTTGAAATCTAATGCCATCCACCACTTCCACTGGCAACTCGTTCCACACTCGCACCACCCGCTGACTGAATTCCCCCTAAACTCTTCACCTTTCACCCTTAACCCATAACCTCTAGTGTGAGTCTCACCCAGTCAGAGCCCGTGTGCGTTTGCTGTAGAGACACTGAAGTTGATAGGTTGTTGATTAGAAATGGCAGAAAAGGTAGGGCAAGGTCCCCATGCTGGGGTCTACAGACCCCTCGGTTAATTGTAGAGGTCCATGGCATTGAAAACAAAAGGTTGGGAACTGCTGGGTTGCGGGGAGATTGGGGATAAAAAATCTGCCATGATTGAATGGAAGTAAAGACCTGCTGGGCCCGATGGCTTCATTCTGCTCCTGTGTCTGGGGTCTTGTCGTATATTCAGAGTCTGATAGAGTGGGATAGAAACTGTCCTCCAGCCTGCTGGGACATGCTTTCAGGCTTCATATTTTCTGCACACTGGAAGAGGGGAGATGAACGCCAGGAATGAGTGGGGTCTTTGATTATGCTGACTGCTTTACTGCAGTCCATGAGAGGAGGCTGGTTCCCGTGGTGTGCTGACTGAGACTGCCCGTCCTAGAGATAACCATAGCAGGGTACACACGGTGTTGGGCTGGCCTTTTAGTCAATACTATCCTTCTCTCCATTTTCTGTCATGCACTTGGCTGGGTTCGCAGTGGACAATTGTTTAGGCTGTACAGTTTTGAAGAAGGGTCTCAGCCAGAAACAGCGACTGGTTATTCCCTTCCATAGATGCTGGCTGACCTGCAGAGTTTCTCCAGCACTCAGTGTGTGTTGCTCTGGATTTCCAGCATCTGTGAATCTCATGCTTACATTCTTGAGATAAGTTGGGTTATGAAACTTGTTGGACATTTTGTAATTTATTCAGGCCATAGATTCAGGAGGAAAATGCAGTTCACCTTCATAGAGTAAGCAGCTTTCTCCCTTTGGATGGGGTAGTGGGAGCTGTCACCAACTGCCTGTTGACAGTGAGTGGCAGAGTTCTCTGCAGAAATCACTCATCATGGCTGTCAAGTGCGGAGCTGACACACCAGCTGTGCTGTCTGACAATATGTGGACCCAGAGGAACAGCATCATGTGTGGAGGAGAGTAGTTCACCATCTGTAGAATCAGGCAGTGTATGTTGCTGTCTGCTGCGTCCAACACTTGGAGCCGATGAGATGTATTAAATGTGCTGTGTGCAGCACGGTCATTCTTTAACCATCAGTAGAATCTAACTGAGTCCTTTCAAACTGCACATTCCTGGTTATTGTGACTTGTTAAAACAAACCTAAGTCTTTATTCTAAACCAGGTTTTTATTCCTTGGAAGGCAGGAAAATGGTCGTGGGTGGCTGTGATGTTATAAAAACACTTAAAACGGGAGGCATAGATAAATCTTTTCCCTAGGGTACGGGAGTCCAAAGCCAGGGGGCACAGGTTTAGGGTGAGAGGGGAAAGATTTGAAATGGACCTGTGGGACAACTTTTTTCACACGGAGAATTAGGAACGAGCTGCCGAAGGAAGTGTTTGATGTAGGTGCAGCAGTATCATTTCAGAAACACCTCAAGGAGAGAGGCCTGGGGGGTGCGTGGTCTGAATATAAGAAGCAGCTGATGGTGCCTCGACTATCACTAATGATCCCCACTATCTGGGACATACTCTCTCAGCAGACAGTGAGTGGTGCAGGAGCCTGAAGACGCACACTCGACGTTTTAGGAGCGGCTTGTTCCCATTCCTGAATGGTCCATGAACACTACACCATTATTCCTCCTTTGTACTGTCCTACTGCCGCAACATGTCAAATTTCACAAAACAACAAATTTTGTCGGTGAAGATGAGCCTGATTCTGAGCTGTGTGGACACCGTGATCAGCATGGCCTGGATGCTGTAGTGCCCTGTGATTCCAGGATGTTCCCCCCCGACTCATAGTGCCCTATGATTCCAGGACGTTTCCCCCCCGCCCGCCCCATTTCCCATTTCCCATTTCCCATGGGCAGCCTTCAGGGAATAGGTTACAGATGTCCAAAACATAGAACAGTACAGCCAGACCTTTCGCCCCATTGCATTGTGTCGACCTCTTAACCTACTCTAAGATCAACCTAACCCCTCCATCCCTCTTAGCGCCCATTTTTCTATCATCCATGTGCCTATCTAAGAGTCTCTTAAATGCCCTTAATGTATCTGCCCCTACAGCCACCCCTGGCAGGGTCACACCACTCTCTGTGTATAAAAACGACTGCCTCTGACACTACCCCTAGACTTCCAGTCACTTTAAAGATATGCACACTCTTATTAGCCATTTTCACCCTGGGGGAAAAAGTCTCTGGCTGTAAAATCGGCATGTGCCTCTTGTTCTGATGAAGGGGGCTCTCCCCTCCCCTCCAGAGATACTGCCCGACCTGCTGGTTTTCTCCAGCAATTTATGTGTTACTCTAGATTTGCAGCATCTGCAGACTCTCTTTTGTTTATGATCAGTTGCCTCTTACCATCTTGTATCTCAGCTATGTCTTTGAGATTGTTGAATGTGGGTTGTGATCTTTGTCTTGGAGGGCGAGTAAACGGAGCAAGGAACAGCTTCTACCTACCTGGGCGAGGTGCTCAGACCATTTATTGTATGGCTGGTAAAAGAGCTGTGTTCTCCATGCTGAAGATTTTCCTGTCTTTCACCTTGGTCTCTGATCTTCCTCCATGCAGAGTTAGCATTTGCACTAGTGAGTCTTTGCAAAGTAATTTATTGACGGCAGATCACCTTGGGGTTTCTGAGAGCTTGAAAGAGAGTGAGTTATTTAATGGGCTGGATCCCTCATGCTTGAACTAAGAGGAAGTTTATTGATATCTCTGGCCACTGGTGTTTGTGGTGATTGACAGGAGCCGTTCGGAAACCACTCACAACCACTGAAGTAAGCACAAAGAGAGACTCTGTTAAAGACTTTATCTTTGATACAGAGCTGCTGTGAAATCCTCCAGGAACACTGATTTACACTTGCTTTATTTTCTCCCTCCGTCTCCCAGGTGATGAAGGCGGTGCGTGTGGGGATGAAAGAATACGAACTGGAAAGGTCAGAGCCTCTCACTTCTGTTTTCAGCTTATTAAATCATCTTCATGTGACTGGCTTGGGAGCTAGAACTCTGAGGAAAGATCTTTATGCTAACGTCATCTAGTTTTCTATTTTATTTATTTATTGGAGATAAAGCACGGAACCATCCCTTTCAGCCGAATGAGCCACACTGCCCAGCAACCTATTTATTTAACCCTAAACTAATCACGGGGCAATTTATAATGACCAATTAACCCATGAGCTGGTATGTCTTAGGACTGTGGGAGGAAACCCATCTGGACACTGGGAGAACGTACAAATTCCTTACAGCTGACACAGCTACTAACTCCAGGAACTCCCCTCGCCGAGCTTGATAGCATTGTACTAACCCCTACACTGCCGTCACACCCACCTAGTTTACTGCCAGTTAGGAACCCGTTACTCATGTCTCTCTCTAATCTGCTAATTTCTTAAACTGCTTATTGCAAGTTCTGAAATTGCTGTCAGTAATGATTAGCTGATTCACAGATTTTGAAATGCAACGTGGCAGTGAGAATGAGCTGCAGTGCAGATTTTGTCAGACATGGGTTTTGTTTCTTAGATTCAGAATTATTTATCACACGTGCATCAAAACGTACAGTGAACTGCATTATTTGCGTTAACAGCCATCATGACCCAAGGATGTCCTGGGGGCAGCCCACGAGTATCACCACACATTCCAGCACCAACAGGCCTGTCCACAGTGTTCAGCACAACAACACTACAGCAACAAAACAACAACAGAAAAACAGGCCCCTTTCTTTCCCATACACAGACCAGGTGATGAAGCTGGTGTGTGTGCGGATGAAAGAATACGGACTGGATACAGGGATCTAACAAGCCCTGTTACCCAACAAGCCCACACCAGATTCCCATCTCTTTATTCAGAGATACATGACGGTAACTAACCCACACCGGATTCCCATCTCTTTATTCAGAGATAGAGGACAGTAACAAACCACACCAGATTCCCATCTCTTTATTCAGAGATACATGACGGTAACTAACCCACACCGGATTCCCATCTCTTTATTGAGAGACAGAGGGCAGTAACAAGCCCTTGTAGTTGGGCAAGCCTGTGTTGAACTCCCAGCTCTTTATTTAAAGATACAGGGTAGTAACAACTCCTGCAGTTCCTTAAGCCTGTACCGTTACACCCCTGTGGCCAGTTAATCTGCTGAACTGTACATCTTTGGAATGTGGGAGGAAAATGGGGCACCCAGAGGAAACATACACGGTGACTGGGAGATCCCTGCAGGCTGTTGCAGGAATTGAACCCGAATCAGAATCAGGTTTATTGTCATTGATATGTCATGAAATTTGTTGTTTTGCAGTGGAAGAATAGTGCAGGACATTATAGATAGATAAATATACTTTATTAATCCTGAGGGAAATTTGGTTTCGTTACAGCCGCACCAACCAAGAATAGAGCGTAAATATAGCAATACAAAAACCACAACAATCAAACACCAAATTGTGAACTATGTCAGATAGAAAATAAGTCCAGGACCAGTCTATTGGCTCTGGGTGTCTGACCCTCCACGGGAGCAGCTGCACATTCGATGGCCACAGGCAGGAACGACCTCCCGTGCCGCCAAGTGTTGTATCACGGTGGAATGTGGCCGAAGTCCAACAGTAAAAAGTTCAATATCCAGTCTGCAAACACGTTCCTCGATCGTAATATGCCCTGGATTGCACCATCCGTTGTTAACCAGATCAGTAAGCACCCCACTCCTTTATGCTCACTGCTCTCGGTGCACTTCCAGTCAGCCGGAACGGTATTACCCACCAAGCTCCTCTTCTCCAAAAGGCTCTGTTGTCTTTTGGAGAAAAATGTTCGAAGTTATAACTTAAACAAACTGAGGAAAGAAGATAGTGAGGTAGAGTTCATGGGTCGATTGTCTATTCAGAAATCTGATGGTGGTGGGAAAGAAGTTGTTTCTGAATCATTGAGTGAGTGTCTTCAGGCTCCTGTACCACCTCCTCGATGGTAGTGATGAGAAGGAGGAATGTCCTGGGTGAAGGGGATCCTTAACGATGAATGCTGCCTACTAGCTAGGAAGGAGGTACAGGGGCTTTGGGACTTGCACCACCAGGTGTAGGAACAATTATTACCCTTCAGCAATCAGACTGCTGCACCAGAAGGGATAACTTCACTCACTGCCAACACTGAACTTTTCCCAAAACCCAGGGGCTCGCTTTCCAGGACTCATCATCTCGTGTTCTTTATTTATTGCTTATTTATTTATTTTTCCTTCCGTGTTTGCAGAGTTTGGTGCCTTTTGCACTCTGGTTGTCCACCCTGTTGGTGCGGTCTTTCATTGATTCTATTATGGTTGTGAGATTTATTGAATATGCCCACAACAAAATGAATCTCAGGGTGACATATATGGACTTTGAAGTCTGAGGCATCGCCTGTTGTAGGGGTGACTGGCACTGTAATCCCAATAACCGCTGTGCTACTGTGTTTAGGGTTTGACCCGCAATCCGTGCTACCTGTCAGTGTGCTCTGTGTTGACTGGCGTGTGACCATCCTATTGCAGTTGCCTCAGTGCCCCTTTCTACAGGGGCACAACTGAGAGCATCACTGCCTGGTGTGGGAACTGTACTTCCCTCAATCGCAGGACTCTTCAGCCCAGTGCATCTGTAGTTGTGAACTTCTCATGATTCAGGACATTTACAAAGGAAAGGAAAGGTAGGTCGCATCCGGAGTTTCTCCGGTTAGCGGACGATTTCCCTCCACGCCTCCCTGACGTAGTGGGGAACCGCTTGCGAGGCAAGTTACAGCAGTGGTTTGCCGTTGCCTTCTGCCGGGTGATGAGATCACCGGCTGGTAACCCAGCACGGATGGAAGGCGTGCAGGGGAGCCGGCTGGATTCGAACTTGGGACCTTTCGTCCTGAAGTCCAACGCTGATGCAGCTATTTACAAAGACAGGTGTGTAAAAAGGGTTCGAACAATCACTGGGGACCCGAATCACCCCAACCATAAACTGTTCCAGCTGCTACTATCCGGAAAATGGTACCACAGCGTAAGAGCCAGGACCAACAGGCCTCGGTACAGCTTCTTCCACCAGGCCATCAGACTGATTAACTCATGCTGACACAACTGTATTTCTCTGTTATATTGACTATCCTGTTGTACATAATATTTATTATAAATTGCACATTTAGGCAGAGACAGAGATGTAACGTAAAGATTTTTACTCCTCATGGATATAAGTAATAAAGTCAATTCAATTCATTTCAATGTCCTGATCAATGCTCTCCCTTGCCTGAACACCAACAGACCGAGTACACTTACCATTGTCTGTGGGACCGTGCTATCTACTGGTTAGCACGATGCTGTTACGGCTTGGGGCATTGGAATTTGGAGTGTAATCCCAGCATCCTCTAAAGATTTTGAATGCCCTCCCCGTAAAATGCATGGATTCCCCCTGGGTGCTCTGGTTTCTTCCCACACTTCAAAGGCGTGCTGGTTAGTAGGTTAGTTGATATTGTAAATTGACCTGTGATTAGGCTAGGGTTAAATCAGTGGGTTGCTGGTGGTGCGGCTCGTTGCGACTCCCAGTGTATCGCTAAATAAATAATACATTTTTTAGAATAACTTCATTGCTAGATGATGAAGATTTTCTCTTCCCGGGCACTGAATACTGAGGCACGTTGCACTTGTACTGCTGGAGGTGGCTTTGTGTTCTCTACACAGTTCATTATCAAAGTACATCGATGTCACCACGTTCAACCCGAGGTTCATTTTCTTGTGGGCGCTCATAGTAAATACAAGAAACACAATAGAACCAGTGAAAGAACACACACAATAGGTCAGACGAACAACTAACGTGCAACAGACAACAACCTGTGTAAATGCAAAAGAAAAGAAATAACCAAGCAATACGTAGTGAGAGCATGAGGTGAGGAGTCCTTGAAAGTGAGGGTAGGTTCTGGGAAGAGTTCAGCGTTGTGGTGAGTGAAGTTATCCCCTCTGGCTAAAAGGCTTGATGTCAAGGGGTAGTAACTGCTCCTGAACATGGCGGTGTGGATCCTGAGGCTCCTGTACCTC
This sequence comes from Mobula birostris, assembly GCF_030028105.1. Lineage (NCBI taxonomy): Eukaryota > Metazoa > Chordata > Chondrichthyes > Myliobatiformes > Myliobatidae > Mobula > Mobula birostris. Next base: position 82,124,669 of record NC_092384.1, read on the forward strand.
CTTCCTGATGGCAGCTGTGAAAGGGGAGCATGGCCTGGGTGGATGGATGGGATGGTCCAAGGGAGACCAGATGCATCTTTGGTTTTCTTGGTCTACATGTTTTTCACATTTGCTGGTATGATTTCTTAATGTCGTTTGTTGTTAACACAGATGTGATTCGATTGTTGATGAATTATTTGTTAATTAAAGGCTCTGCAGAGAGTCAGTCACCTTGCAGGAGACGAGCTCCTTTCCACGAGTAACAGATTGGGGCTGATTATCTAACTATTAATGACATCGTTGCTCTGTTTGACAGTACGGGTCAGACTGCCTCTGTTCCAGTGAGTGTTTATAGTGCTTCAACAGCTGGTGATGAGCCTCACTAAACGCTCATTCAGATTCATGTGTACATTAAAACAAACAGTGAAATGGGTCGTTTGCAAAGGCAGGTTTCACTCCTGAGTTGTTGCTCTTCAAGGGCATACTGCTCATGGCTTTGATGGATGAGCATTTGATGGCTCTGGGCGAGTACTCATGGGAGTTTAGAAGAATGAGTGTGGATTGCATTGAAACCTATCAAATATTGAAAAGCCTAGCTAGACTGGATGTGAAGCAGATATTTCCTATTGTAGAGGGAGTCTGGGACCAGAGGGCACAGCCTCAGAGTAGAGGAACAGAGATGAGGAGAAATGAATTCCACAGATTCATTACAAAGACAGCAGTATGTCTTTGGGCTGTGGGAGGAAATCGGAGCACCTGGAGGAAACCTACTCGATCACAGGGAGACTGTACAAACTCCTTACAGGCAGCAGCGGCAGTTGAACCCAGGTTGCTGATACTGTAAAGCGTTGTGCCAACCAGTATGCTACCATGCCACCGTGTCCGAGTCCCTTAATTGCCCCTACCACCATCCCTGCGCAGCTCATTCCATGCACCCACCACTTTCTGTGTAATTTAAAAAATCTCTGACATCCCCGCCTCGTATGCTTTGCTCCAATCTGTGTAAAATTATGTCCTCTTATATCAGCTATTTCTGCCCTGGGAATAGGTCTTTGGCTGTCAACTTTATGTATGCCTCTTTTCATCATATACGCCTCTATCAAGTCACTTCTCATCCTCCTTGGCTCCCAAAAGACAATCCCTAACTCACTCACTCAACCTTCCTCATAAGACATGCTCTCTAATCCAGGTAGAATCCTGGTAAATCCCTCTGCACCCTCTCTAAGACAATGTTTCCTCTAATTTGTTTTTTTTAATATATATGTAGCTGTGCGAGTCAACCATTGCCCTGAGCAGGAAATTTTTGTGCAACCTGAAAACTGCATGGTACATTAAATGTGTTATTTTGTAATAAACACATCAAGGACAAATCACAATGCATAACACAACTAAACAATATCAGGCAGTCATCAAGTTACATTGAGCTACTGACTTCCATTCTGTGTTCATTGTTACAATTTATAATGGTGTTGTCAGTGTTTCAAGTTACGATGTAAATATGTTGAAGCTCTAAAATGTTTAAAAGTAAATGTATGTTTATTTAGAAAATTTATGGATTATATTAACACAATTACAGGGTATTTAATGATTATATAATCATGAAATTATGCTAATATAATTTGTAATCTTATGTTTATATAGATTACAAATTATATTAGCATAATTTCAAAATTATATTAACATATAAAATTCCATCTGCAGGGCAACAAAAGCTATGTGCGTAGGAGTATTTCATTTAATGCGTGGTTGCACAATAGCAGCTTAAAGGGAACAGTGGTCTAAAGTTTAGGCCAGTGTTCAATTTGCTCATTCTGCTGATGTTTCTATAGCAGTTTGCTACGTGCAGATTGGTTTTGGGCTTCCTAGCTGCAGCAAAGTTCAAAGTAAATCTATTATCAAAATACTTGTATTTCACCGTATACTACCCTGAGATTCAGTTTCTTGCAGGCATTCACAGTAAGTACAAAGAAACACAGTAAAATCAATGAAAAACTGCAGAGCAAGACAAACAACCCATGTTCAAAAGACAGCAAACTGCAAATACAAATAATATCTTCTTCTTCTTCTTCTTCTTCTTCATCATGCGTCCTTAACTCCTGGTGGAGTCGTCGGGGCACTGCCCTGACAAGCTTTGCACCAGCTTTTTGGTGTGCTCATCACGCAGCATGTCTTGGGTATCAGAAACCTGGCGGAGCCCATCCCTCTCCAGGTTTGACCACAGCCAATTTCCTCCAACTAAGTGGCTTGCCTTGGTCGTGAACATGTGGCCGTTATAGTTCATCTGAGAACCTTTCCGTCCCGGCGGGTGACGACTTCATGCAAGTCTTTCGCCCAGTTGTGTCGTGTTAACACCACCCCCTCACGTGGTTTAGCTCGCCAGCTGAAGTGGTTTACCGGGGTATGGCGCTTGGAGCCCACACGTGAGAGATTTGGGAGAGGGATGAGGACCAGAGATGCCCGTCCACCCTGTCTGGTCGGGAGCAGCATGCCAGACATCAAAGGTACCACCTCTATCCAGAGCCCCCTATACCCCAAATACTATAATAACTAAATAAACAATAAATTTTGACAGCATAAGACAAAGAATCCTTGAAAATGAGTCTATAGGTTGTGGGAACAATTCAGTGATAGGAAGAGTGAAGTTATCCCCTTTGGCTTAGGAGCCTGGTGGTTGAGGAGTAATAACTGTTCCTGAACCAGGTGGTGGGGGTCTTGAAGCTCCTGTACCACCACCTCGTTGGCAGCAGTGAGAAAAGAGCATGGGCTGGATAGTGGGGGACCTTGTGATGGATGTGGCTTTCCTGCAGTACTGCTCCTTGTAGATGAGCTCAACAATGGGGAGAGCTTTAGATGTGATGAACTAAGCTGAATCCACTGCATTTGCAGTCTTTTCCTTTCCAGAACATTGGTGTTTCCATACCAGGCCATTCTGCAACCAGTCAGTATACATCTATAAAAGTTTGTCAAAGTTTTAGATGACATGCCAAATCTTTGCAAACTTCTAAGGAAGTAGAGTGATGGTACTTGCTTGCTGGACCGAACACAATCCTCCAAGATGATAACACCAACTTGGCAGTGAAAAACCAAACAGAAGATTTTTGTGAAGGCAAGAGATTATGCAACTGTTGGAAATCCAGAGCAACACACACAAAATCACTTCATCCCCTTTCCCCACCTACCTAGCTTCACCTATCGCCTCGCTTGTCTTCCTTCCCCTCCCCACCTTCTTATTCTGCTACATCGAGGAGCAGACAGGGAGACACATTCTGGAAGGGTGTGATAATAACAGGGTTGTCGTGGTGGAAGATTTTAATTTCCCAAATATTGATTGGCATCTCCCTAGAGCAAGGGGTTTAGATGGGGTGGAGTTTGTTAGGAGTGTTCGGGAAGGTTTCCTGACACAATATGTAGATAAGCCTACAAGAGGAGAGGCTGTACTTGATCTGGTATTGGGAAATGAACCTGGTCAGGTGTCAGGTCTCCCAGTGGGAGAGCATCTTGGAGATAGTGATGACAGTTCTATCTCCTTTACCATAGCATTGAAGAGGGATAGGAAGTTAGGAAAATATTTAATTGAAGTAAGGGGAAATATGAGGCTATCAGGCAGGAACTTGGAAGCATAAATTGGGAACAGATGTTCTCAGGGAAATGTATAGCAGAAATGTGGCAAATGTTCAGGGGATATTTGCATGGCGTTCTGCACAGGTACGTTCCAATGAGACGGGGAAAGGATGGTTGGGTACCGGAACCGTGGTGTGCAAAAGCTGTTGAAAATCTAGTCAAGAAGAAAAGAAGAGCTTATGAAAGGTTCAAAAAAAACTAGATAATGATAGAGATCTAGAAGATTATAAGGCTAGCAGGAAGGAGCTTTAGAATGAAATTAGGAGAGCCAGAAGGGGCCATGAGAAGGCCTTGGTGAGCAGGATTAAAGAAAACCCCAGTGCATTCTACAAGTATGTGAAGAGATAAGATGTGAAAGAATAGGACCAATCAAGTGTGACAATGGAAAAGTGTGTATGGAACCAGAGGAGATAGCAGAGATACTTAATGAGTACTTTGCTTCAGTATTCACTACGGAAAAAGACCTTGGCGATTGTAGGGATGACTTACAGCGGACTGAAAAGCTTGAGTATGTAGATATTAAGGAAGAGGATGTGCTGGAGCTTCTAGAAAGCATCAAGTTGATTAAGTCTCCGGGACCGGACGAGATGTACCCCAGGCTACTGTGGGAGGTGAGGGAGGAGATTACTGAGACTCTGGCAATTATAGACCAGTGATTCTTACTTCAGTCGTTGGTAAGTTGATGGAAAAGATCCTGAGAGGCAGGATTTATGAACACTTGGAGAGGCATAACATGATTAGAAATAGTCAGCATGGCTTTGTCCAGGGCAGGTTGTACCTTACGAGCCTGATTGAATTTTCTGAGGATATGACTAAACACATTAATGAAGGTAGAGCAGTAGGTGTAGTGGATATGGATTTCAGCAAGGCATTTGATAAGGTACCCCATGCAAAGCTTATTGAGAAAGTAAGGAAGCATGGGATCCAAGGGGACCTTGCTTTGTGGATCCAGAATTGGCTTACCCACAGGAGGCAAAGAGTGGTTGTAGACGGGTCATATTCTGCATGGAGGTCTGTCACCAGTGATGCTCCTCAGGGATCTGTTCTGGAACTCCTCTTCATGATTTTTATAAATGACCTTAGTAAATTTGCTGATGACACCAAGGTTGGGGGTATTGTGGATAGTGTGGAGGGCTGTCAGAGGTTACATCGATAGGATGCAGAACTGGGCTGAAAAGTGGCAGATGGAGTTCAACCCAGATAAGTGTGAGGTGGTTCTGTTGGCCAAAAAGAATGACAATCCACAAGTCATTGAATTTAAATGAATCAAGGACAGTGGAAACGGACAGACTGACTGTGTTTGTTCTTGCCACATGCTTGGTGATGGAAGCTGCCATTTTGTGAAAACACTCTATTCTCCATTTTGAGAACTTGACATGCTGGGCTTGATCAATGTTTTAAAGAAGACACAATGATTCTTCAGGTAATCTGCTGGACTGGAGATCATTTCCAAATAAGAAGTTATTTGTGAGATGTTCTTTGGTTGGCTATAACATGCAGGTTTGTGAATGTTGGGGTTGATGCCTGCCTGGAGTGATTCGAGCTCATTGCTGATTGAGATCAAAGAGCCATAAATTATCGACTGTCACTTGATGGGAAGAGGGCAATAAATGGATGTTGGCTTGGAGCAGAGCCAAAATAACCATCACAGATACAAGTGTGAGCAACCCTGTGTGAAACACGTGGCGAGCGAGTCGGGTCAACGAGGAATGCCTGGCCAGCGTAAACTCCCTTGCCCGGGTCATACCTTCGCTAGTCTTTGGCTATTCAGGAGAGTCAGGGATACCTAGCGAGTGTGCACACAGGTATTTAGTGTATGAACTCACATACTTATTGCTTTAAACAACAAAGGTACTTGTCAGTGAAAACAGATCTCTCTGTGCCTCACTAATCATCGCTGTAAGTAGTAGGTATTTTTTTGCAACAGTTCATTTTGGTAGGTCAAATATGATGGCAGAAAATAGTATTAATGGTAAGACTCTTGACAGTGTGGAGGATCAGAGGGATTTTGGAGTCTGAGCCAATAGGTCACTCAAAGCTGCTGCACAGATTGACTCTGTGGTTAAGAAGGCATACGATGTATTGGCCTTCATCAACCGTGGGATTCAGTTTAAGAGCCGAGTGGTAATGTTACAGCTATATAGAACCCTGTTCAGACCCCACTTGGAGTACTGTGCTCAGTTCTAGTCACCTCACTACAGGAAGGATGTGGAAACCATAGAAAGGGTGCAGAGGAGATTTAGAAGGATGTTGCCTGGATTGGGGAGAATGCCTTTTGAAAACAGGTTGAGTGAACTCGGCATTTTCTCCTTGGAGTGACGGAGGATGAGAGGTGACCTGATGGAGGTGTATAAGATGATGAGAGGCATTGATCGTGTGGATAGTCAGCAGCTTTTTCCCAGGGCTGAAATGGCTGCCACAAGAGGGCACAGTTTTAACGTCATGTCAGGGGTAAGTTTTTTACGCAGAGAGTGGTGAGTGCGTGGAATGGGCTGCCGGCAACGGTGGTGGAGGCGGATACGATAGGGTCTTTTAAGAGACTCCCGAATAGGTATATGATGCTTAGAAAAATAGAGGGCTATGGGTAACCCTAGGAAATTTCTAAAGTAAGTACGTGTTCGGCACAGCATTGTGGGCTGAAGGGTCTGTATTGTGCTGTAGGTTTTCTATGTTTCTATGTATCTTCCTTCTTCCTATCAAGTCCTGATGAAGGGTCTTGGCCTGAAGCATCGACTGTTTATTCACTTCCATAGATACTGCCTGACCTGCTGAGTTCCTCCAGCATCTTGTGTGTGTTGGTAGAATTTTGTTGATGGATGAACAGGATTAATTGAACACATGAACCGCACTGAGCTAAAACCAACCTAATTAATTAAACTTCTGTCGTTATGATCGCCAGAGCTGGTTTCTTTGAAATGATGATTGACATCTTGTCATTATTGGAACCTAATTTGCTTTAAATTAGCCTCTTCGAATTGTTATTCTCCACTTGGTTATTTTGTGTATCGGCGAGGAAGGGTTCTGTGTCTGCTTCTAAGTCAAAATAATTAGATTCTTGAGAGATTTTAAACCTTTAGCCTTCTGAATAAGCAGCTTCTCTCTATAGTTACCAGAGAGTAACCCTGAGCCACTCAGTAATCAAAAGCTGCATTGCAAATGTATTCAGAAAATTCTTTTCCAAATAGACTGTCATCCAGTGTAGGTGAATATAAAAGGTAGTGGGGCCTACGATCAATAGAGAAATGAATTAATGTGTGGATAATTTCTGTCCGTCTATACAGATCGTCTGTGCATCATTATTCTCCACTCTCAGGGCTCCGCGGTAGTGTGGCAGTTAGCACGGCGCCATCACAGTCCAGGGGATTTGGAGTTTGGAGTCAATCCTCGGATCATCTGTATCCAAGGTTGTGCTTTCCTTTCTGCCTGGGTTTTCTCTGCACCATCCAGCAATCCCGATTCAATCCTAGCCTAATGGCAGACAATTTACAGTGACCAATTAACCTACCGACCGGTACGACTTTGAGCTGTGGGAGAAAACTGGATCACCCGGAGGAAACCCACGCGGTCATGCAGAGAATTGTACAGACGGTGGTGGGGATTGAACCCCAGTTGTTGGCACTGTAGAGAGTCGTGCCACCAACAAAAACTCCAATTTCCTCTCATAGCCCAAAGACGTACCGGTTAGTATGTTAATTGGTCATTGTAAATTGTCTCGTGATTAGGCTCAGGTTAAGTAGGTAACTAGTTGGCTGTACAGCTCATTGGGCGGGAAGAGCCTGTCCCATGCTGTTTCTCAATAAATAAATAGATAGATAAACAAACAGATCAAGATCCTCAGTTGCCAAGGTCTGCGGTTACTTGGTATTAATTAGCATCATTTGAGTTTTGCACGAGTGAGGGTCAGGATACAAAGAGAGCGTAAGAAGTGAGAGTAGGTATTGACCGGTCGGTCATGCAGTAATATCTGTGCATCACTACTTGGTCTGCTTTGCACGACCCTCCATGTCCCATATCTCACTTCCATTTCTGTTTGTGATGGGACAGTGTATGGGGAGATTTACTCAGTCTAACCCACACCATCCCTGCCCTGGGAGTGTGTGATGGGACAGTGTAGAGAGAGATTTATTCTGTGCCTAACCCACACTATCCTTGCCTGGGAGTGTGTGATGGGACAGTGTATGCGGAGGTTTATTCTGTGCCTAGCCCACACTATCCTTGCCTTGGAGTGTGTGATGGGACAGTGTAGAGGGAGATTTACTCAGTCTAACCCATATTATCCCTGCCCTGGGAGTGTGTGATGGGACAGTATAGAGGAAGATTTATTCTGTGTCCCTGTCCACAGTATCCCTGCCCAGAGAATGTGTGATATTGTGTGTATGTTTTGGATAATGTTTTATTAATCTGGTGGTTTATGGGGACACAGAATCCAATTGCTCCCTTCCATCGCCCTCTCGAGGATGGAATTATGTGGTGCACACACTGGTCCCTGGTCTCTTTCGATTGGTCCTTTCAGAGTTCTATCGTTGTTTGGTGTTTCCTGTGTAGATGGGGAGGGGTGGGTGGGGGCTTAGCAATGTGTGTTGAAGTATTGTGGGAATAAAGTCCTTGAGTGTTTATGTTTGTAGATTGGGCTGGTGAACATTGGGGACGAACTGATTAATTACATCTGGTTTAGTGGATCTGAGGAACTGTTTGAAATGTTTACATGGGACAAACTTACCATAACAGCAGCTCTTTGAGTAAATCCTTAAATCATAAAGGGTTGAAATGCAAGTGATATTAGGCCGTGCCAGTGCATAGTAGGCATTTCAGAGGAGTGGTTATTGCAACACTTCACAGGGGCACTGATCATTGAATAGGGTTCAGTTCACACTGTTAACAGTAAGGAGTTTGTACATTCTCCCTGTGACTGTGTGGGATATCCCAGGATTCTGAGGTAGTTATCTGGTTAGCATCTCTCTTGTTAAAGGTAGCCATTTCTTGGTGTGTGTGGCTTGAAGTTTTTATCATCTGAGTGTATGTCATTGTGCCTGAACCCCAGAATGAGAACCTTTGCTGTAAACCTTTCCTATTCGTGTACCTGTCCAAACACTATTTTGATTTCTTCCGATCTTATCTTGTGAACCAGAGGTCTAGCAGGAGTTTGCGACCAGCTCTGACTTAGTGCCGCTTTCCCGAGACCAGATTGCTTTTTCTTTTTATTTAGAGGTGTGACACAGTAACAGGCCCTTCTGGCCCATAGACCATGTGACCAATTCACCTACTAATGTGGGAGGAAACCAGAGCACTCAGAGGAAATGCTCACGGCCACGTGGAGAACGTACAAGTTCCTTACAGACAGCACCGTAAACATTCTACACCAACCACTTATTTATCAAATTTGTAATTGAATTCAAATTTTGCAAGGTTTCCTGAGTTTGTACTTACAGATAGCGTTAGGATTTGAACACCAATGGCTGGCGCTGTAAAGCATGACGTTAACCAGTACGCTACTGTGCTGAGCTTTACAGTGCAGATCTAATTTAATAATTTCAAAGGTTGCTTTATAATCCCCTCTATCAGAATCAGAATCAAGTTTAGTATCACTGGCACATGTCAGGAAATTCGTCATTTTGCAGCAGCAGTACATTGCAATACATAATAAAAAACTATAAATGAGAAGAACTATATATAAAAAATTAAATAAGTACTGAAAAAAGAGTGCAAACAAGTAGTGAGGTAGTGTACGTGGGTTCATTGTCCATTCAGAAGCTGTTCCTGAAACATTAGGTGTATGTCTTCAGGCTGCTGAACCTCCTTGATGGTAACGAGGACGTGCCCTGAGTGATGGGGGTCCTTTTGAGCTGGCTGAGTTTTCAGCTCTTTCCTATCCTGTGCCAAGGCCCCTCTGTACCACGCTGTTCTTTTCCTTGCTGAGTTTTTTGGAGATCAGAATTACCTTTTGGAGATTATCGCAGCATCTGGGAGCTAATGGAAATGCGCGAGCAGTAATGTGTATAGATTGGGAGGGTTGTGTGTGTGCATTGTGATGAGTTAAGGGACTGAATGAAAGTCTCTGTGCCTCATCCAGGTCCCTGCTTTAGAGATGTGGATAATGGTAACCTGGGCAATTGGTCCCTTTGGGATTAATTTCTGAGCTCTTCTGGGCACAAAGCCTTGAGATTGCAAACATCCACGATACCCAACCTTCTCTACACTAATGGGATATTTCCTCCATCACTGGCTCAATCAGTGAACAGCGTTGAAGCATTTTAATTCCCACCCCTTTTTTTCAACTCTACTCCTCCCAATATAAAAATGACTGAATCTCATTACCAGTGTAAAGTGTTGAGATTCTACAAAATGCCTCCTCCGCTGGGAGGAACAGTTATATCATGGTTAGTGCAATGTTTTTCAGCCCCAGTGATCAGATTCATTCACACCGCTGTCTGTCGGAGTTTGTATGTTCATCGTCAGGGCACTGAGTTTCAGCCCCAGTGATCGGGGTTCACTCACACCGCTGTCTCTAGGAGTTTGTACGTTCATCGTCAGGGCACTGAGTTTCAGCCCCAGTGATCGGGGTTCACTCACACCGCTGTCTGTCGGAGTTTGTATGTTCATCGTCAGGGCACTGAGTTTCAGCCCCAGTGATCGGGGTTCACTCACACCGCTGTCTGTGGGAGTTTGTACGTTCATCGCCAGGGCACTGAGTTTCAGCCCCAGTGATCGGGGTTCACTCACACCGCTGTCTGTCGGAGTTTGTACGTTCATCGTCAGGGCACTGAGTTTCAGCCCCAGTGATCGGGGTTCACTCACACCGCTGTCTGTCGGAGTTTGTACGTTCATCGTCAGGGCACTGAGTTTCAGCCCCAGTGATCGGGATTCACTCACACCGCTGTCTGTCGGAGTTTGTACGTTCATCGTCAGGGCACTGAGTTTCAGCCCCAGTGATCGGGGTTCACTCACACCGCTGTCTGTCGGAGTTTGTACATTCATAGAAACATAGAAAATAGGTGCAGGAGTAGGCCATTCGGCCCTTCGAGCCTGCACCGCCATTCAGTATGATCATGGCTGATCATCCAACTCAGAACCCTGCACCAGCCTTCCCTCCATACCCCCTGATCCCTTTAGCCACAAGGGCCATATTAACTCCCTCTTAAATATAGCCAATGAACTGGCCTCTACTGTTTCCTGTGGCAGAGAATTCCACAGATTCACCACTCTCTGTGTGAAGAAGTTTTTCCTAATCTCAGTCCTAAAAGGCTTCCCCTTTATCTTCAAACTGTGACCCCTCGTTTTGGACTTCCCCAACATCGGGAACAATCTTCCTGCATCTAGCCTGTCCAATCCCTTTAGGATTTTATATGTTTCAATCAGATCCCCCCTCAATCTTCTAAATTCCAACGAGTATAAGCCTAGTTCATCCAGTCTATCATCATATGAAAGTCCTGCCATCCCAGGAATTAATCTGGTGAACCTTCTTTGTACTCCCTCTATGGCAAGGATGTCTTTCCTCAGATTAGGGGACCAAAACTGCACACAATACTCCAGGTGTGGTCTCACCAAGGCTTTGTACAACTGCAGTAGTACCTCCCTGCTCCTGTACTCGAATCCTCTTGCTATAAATGCCAGCATACCATTCGCCTTTTTCACCGCCTGCTGTACCTGCATGCCCACTTTCAATGACTGGTGTATAATGACACCCAGGTCTCGTTGCAGCTCCCCTTTTCCTAATCGGCCACCATTCAGATAATAATCTGTTTTCCTGTTTTTGCCACCAAAGTGGATAACTTCACATTTATCGACATTAAATTGCATCTGCCATGAATTTGCCCACTCACCTAACCTATCCAAGTCATCCTGCATCCTCTTAGCATCCTCCTCACAGCTAACACTGCCGCCCAGCTTCGTGTCATCCGCAAACTTGGAGATGCTGCATTTAATTCCGTCATCCAAGTCATTAATATATATTGTAAACAACTGGGGTCCCAGCACTGAGCCTTGCGGTACCCCACTAGTCACTGCCTGCCATTCTGAAAAGGTTCTGTTTATTCCCACTCTTTGCTTCCTGTCTGCCAACCAATTCTCTATCCACATCAATACCTTACCCCCAATACCGTGTGCTTTAAGTTTGCACACTAATCTCCTGTGTGGGACCTTGTCAAAAGCCTTTTGAAAATCCAAATATACCACATCCACTGGTTCTCCCCTATCCACCCTACTAGTTACATCCTCAAAAAATTCTATGAGATTCGTCAGACATGATTTTCCTTTCACAAATCCATGCTGACTTTGTCTGATGATTTCACCGCTTTCCAAATGTGCTGTTATCACATCTTTGATAACTGACTCCAGCAGTTTCCCCACCACCGACGTTAGGCTAACCGGTCTATAATTCCCTGGTTTCTCTCTCCCTCCTTTCTTAAAAAGTGGGGTTACATTAGCCACCCTCCAATCCTCAGGAACTAGTCCAGATTCTAAAGAGTTTTGAAAAATTATCACTAATGTATCCACTATTTCTTGGGCTACTTCCTTAAGCACTCTGGAATGCAGACCATCTGGCCCTGGGGATTTATCCACCTTTAATCCCTTCAATTTACCTAACACCACTTCCCTACTAACATGTATTTCCCTCAGTTCCTCGTCATCGTCAGGGTACTGAGTTTCAGCCCCAGTGATCGGGGTTCACTCACACTGCTGTCTGTCGGAGTTTGTACGTTCATCGTCAGGGCACTGAGTTTCAGCCCCAGTGATCGGGGTTCACTCACACTGCTGTCTGTCGGAGTTTGTACGTTCATCGCCAGGGCACTGAGTTTCAGCCCCAGTGATCGGGGTTCACTCACACCGTTGTCTGTCAGAGTTTGTACGCTCATCGTCAGGGCACTGAGTTTCAGCCCCAGTGATCGGAGTTCACTCACACTGCTGTCTGTCGGAGTTTGTACGTTCATTGTCAGGCCACTATGTTGAGGAGTTGTGGCCATATGTTGCAGTTGGATAAGCTGGGTGCCACAATAACACAGTGGTTTACGTGATGCTGTCACAGCTTGGAGTGTCAACTCCAGCACCGTCTGTCAGGAGTTTGCATGTGCTCTGGTTCCCCAGCATGGTACGAGGACGGACTGGTTGGTCATTAGGGGTGGTGTGGCTTGTTGGGCTGAAAGTACCTATTCGGCTGTATCTCTAAATGAATAAAGTTGTGAGTGAGGCCGCACTTGGGCTGTTGTGTACAGTCTTGGTCACCCTTTTATAGGAAGGACATGGTTAAAATGGAAAGAGTACAGAGAAGGCTTACAAGGAATTTGTCAGGACTAGAGGCCTGAGATAAAGGGAGAGGTTGACCAGACTGGCTGTTTATTCCTTGGAATGTTGGAAGGTGACCTTATAAAATGTTTACAGTTATGAGATGATAACAGTCTTTTCTGCAGAGTCAGGGAGTTCAACATTAGGGGGTATTAGATAGTTTTAGGGTGAGAGGGGAAAGATTTAAGAGGGACCTGAGGGACAACTTCTTCACCCAGAGAGTGGTGAGTTACCAGATGAAGTGGTTGAGGCCAGTACAATAGCATCATTTAGGAAGCACCTGATAGGTACGTGGAGGGACGGCATTAGAGCATATTAGATTAGGTTATGAGGTCACTCAGTCCTCATTTATTGTCATTTAGAAATGCATGCATTAAAAAATGATACAATGTTCCTCCAGTATGATATCACAGAAACACAAGACAGACCAAGACTAAAACTGACAAAAACCACTGAATTATAACATATAGTTACAACAGCGCAAAGCAATACAGTAATTTGATAAGAGCAGACCATGGGCACGGTAAAAAAAAGTCTCAAAGTCCCGATAGCCCCAACATCTCACGCAAACGGTAGAAGGAAGAAACTCTCCCTGCCACGAGCTTCCAGCGCCGCAAACTTGCCGATGCAGCACCATTGGAAGCACCCGACCACAGCCGACTCGAGTCCGTCCAAAAACTTCGAGCCTCCTACCAGCCCTCCAGCACCGAGCACCATCTCTGCCGAGCACTTCAACCCCGGCCCTGGCCGCCAAGCAACAGGCAAACCCGAGGATTTGGGGCCTTCCTCGCCGGAGATTTCGGATCATACAGTAGCAGCGGCAGCGAAGCAGGTGTTTCAGAAGTTTCACCAGATGTTCCTCTGTGCTGTCACGTCTACCTCCATCAAATCAGAATTGTGCACGGCACCCTACTTGTCAGATAACAGATGTGCATCACCGGAGAGGCTGCGCGCTGTGTCGCGCTGCCATCTTCTCCTCCCGCATATGGGCCAAACACAAGAAATGGTCGCTGGCTAGAAGGTCACAGTGGTCAGCATGGTCTGGTCGGGCTGAAGGGCCTGTATCCGTGCTGTATTTCACAGTGACTCTCCATGTGTAAGTTTGAGAGGTGTAGATGGCCTTTCTCCCCAGCATGGAAGAGTCTCGTATATGCAACAGAGCTAAGGTTTGCGATGGAGGAAGGGAAACTGTGTGTGCTTTACACTGGTAGCAGAGTGGAAGTGGAGAAAGCAGGTACGATAGTGACGTTTCCAAGTACTGCACGGGGGGGGGGTGGTGGTGGGTATGGATCGTAGAATCAGAGCACTACAGCACACACAGGCCCTTTGGCCCATCTAGTCCACGCCAAACTTTTATTCTGCCTCGTCCCATTGACCCACACCTGGACCGTAGTCTTGGGAATTTAGCAGTTAGTGTGCCTCCATTACAGCTCGGGGCATCCCCGAGTTCAGAGATAAATTCTGGCGCCGCTTGTAAAGAGATTGTACGTTCTCCTAGAGAAACGCATTGGTTTCCTCCAGGTGCTCCAGTTTTCTCCCACAGTCCAAAGGCATACTGGTTAGTGGTTAATTGGTCACTGTAAATTGTCCTGTGATTAGGCTAAGGTTGCTGGGAGTTACTGGGTAGTGGTGTTCAAAGGAGCAGAGGGGCCTGTCTCACGCTGTGTCTCTAAATAAAGTTAAATACTGTAAAAACAATTCGTCTTGTGATTCGGCTCGGGTTGCTCTTTGGGCAGGTAGGGCCTGTTCCGTGCTGTATCTCTAAATAAATGGATGAAATACTCCTGCCGCCCATGTTCCTATCCAATCCAAGCTTCTCTTAAATGTTGTAACTACGTGCAGGATGACTTTAATTTGACATGACAGGCCAAAGGGCCTGTGCCTGTCCCTGTCCCTGTCCCTGTCCCTGTCCCTTCTTCTATACAAGTGCCTCCGAACCAGGTGACTGCTCCAACAAAGTTGCTCAGTAAATTTCCCTGACATTCTCCCTACCTAGTGTTCCTGATTTACAGCCGCCTTTGTTTGTTTGTTTGTTTACTGATTGCAACACAGTGCAGAACAGGCCCTTCCAGCTCTGCTGGGCAGCCCCTGACTTAACCCTAACAATACCGCAGCACAGTTTACCATGACCAGTGAGCGTGCCAGCTGGTACGTTTCAGGACAGTTTACCATGACCAGTGAGCCTGCCAGCTGGCACGTTTCAGGACAGTTTATGATGACCAGTGAGCCTGCCAGCTGGTACGTTTCAACAGTTTACCATGACCAGTGAGCCTGCGAGCTGGTACGTTTCAGGACAGTTTACCATGACCAGTGAGCCTCCAGCTGGTACGTTTCAGGACAGTTTACCACGACCAGTGAGCCTGGCAGCTGGTACGTTTCAGGACAGTTTACCATGACCAGTGAGCCTGCCAGCTGGTACGTTTCGACAGTTTATGATGACCAGTGAGCCTCCAGCTGATACGTTTCAGGACAGTTTACGATGACCAGTGAGCCTCCAGCTGGTACGTTTCAGGACTTTTTACCATGACCAGTGAGCCTCCAGCTGGTACGTTTCAGGACAGTTTACCATGACCAGTGAGCCTCCAGCTGATACGTTTCAGGACAGTTTACCATGACCAGTGAGCCTCCAGCTGATATGTTTCAGGACAGTTTACCACGACCTGTGAGCCTCCAGCTGGTACGTTTCAGGACTTTTTACCATGACCAGTGAGCCTCCAGCTGGTACGTTTCGACAGTTTACCATGACCAGTGAGCCTCCAGCTGGTATGTTTCAGGACAGCTTACGATGACCAGTGAGCCTGGCAGCTGGTACGTTTCAGGACAGTTTACCATGACCAGTGAGCCTGCCAGCTGGTATGTTTCAGGACAGTTTACGATGACCAGTGAGCCTCCAGCTGATACGTTTCAGGACAGTTTACGATGACCAGTGAGCCTCTAGCTGGTACGTTTCAGGACAGTTTACCATGACCAGTGAGCCTCCAGCTGATACGTTTCAGGACAGTTTACGATGACCAGTGAGCCTCCAGCTGGTACGTTTCAGGACTTTTTACCATGACCAGTGAGCCTCCAGCTGGTACGTTTCCACAGTTTACCATGACCAGTGAGCCTCCAGCTGGTACGTTTCGACAGTTTACCACGACCTGTGAGCCTGCGAGCTGGTACGTTTCAGGACAGTTTATGATGACCAGTGAACCTGGCAGCTGGTACGTTTCGACAGTTTACCACGACCTGTGAGCCTGCGAGCTGGTACGTTTCGACAGTTTACCATGACCAGTGAGCCTGCCAGCTGGTACGTTTCAGGACAGTTTACCATGACCAGTGAGCCTCCAGCTGATACGTTTCAGGACAGTTTACCGTGACCAGTGAGCCTGCCAGCTGGTACGTTTCAGGACAGTTTACCATGACCAGTGAGCCTCCAGCTGGCACGTTTCGACAGTTTACCATGACCAGTGAGCCTGCGAGCTGGTACGTTTCAGGACAGTTTATGATGACCAGTGAGCCTGCCAGCTGGCACGTTTCTACAGTTTACCATGACCAGTGAGCCTGGCAGCTGGTACGTTTCAGGACAGTTTACCATGACCAGTGAGCCTGCCAGCTGGTACGTTTCAGGACAGTTTATGATGACCAGTGAGCCTCCAGCTGGTACGTTTCTACAGTTTACCATGACCAGTGAGCCTGCCAGCTGGTACGTTTCAGGACAGTTTACCATGACCAGTGAGCCTGCCAGCTGGTACGTTTCAGGACAGTTTACCATGACCAGTGAGCCTCCAGCTGGTACGTTTCAGGACAGTTTACCATGACCAGTGAGCCTCCAGCTGGAACGTTTCAGGACAGTTTATGATGACCAGTGAGCCTGCCAGCTGGTACGTTTCAGGACAGTTTACCATGACCAGTGAGCCTCCAGCTGGTACGTTTCGACAGTTTACCACGACCTGTGAGCCTGCGAGCTGGTACGTTTCAGGACAGTTTATGATGACCAGTGAACCTGGCAGTTGGTACGTTTCGAGAGTTTACCACGACCTGTGAGCCTGCGAGCTGGTACGTTTCAGGACAGTTTACCACGACCAGTGAGCCTGCGAGCTGGCACGTTTCAGGACAGTTTATGATGACCAGTGAGCCTGCCAGCTGGTATGTTTCGACAGTTTACCATGACCAGTGAGCCTGCGAGCTGGCACGTTTCAGGACAGTTTACCATGACCAGTGAGCCTGCCAGCTGGTACGTTTCAGGACAGTTTACCATGACCTGTGAGCCTGCGAGCTGGCACGTTTCAGGACAGTTTATGATGACCAGTGAGCCTGCCAGCTGGTACGTTTGGACAGTTTACCATGACCAGTGAGCCTGCCAGCTGGTACGTTTCAGGACAGTTTACCATGACCAGTGAGCCTCCAGCTGGTACGTTTCAGGACTTTTTACCATGACCAGTGAGCCTCCAGCTGGTACGTTTCCACAGTTTACCACGACCTGTGAGCCTGCGAGCTGGTACGTTTCAGGACAGTTTATGATGACCAGTGAACCTGGCAGCTGGTACGTTTCGACAGTTTACCATGACCAGTGAGCCTGCCAGCTGGTACGTTTCGACAGTTTACCACGACCTGTGAGCCTGCGAGCTGGTACGTTTCAGGACAGTTTATGATGACCAGTGAACCTGGCAGCTGGTACGTTTCGACAGTTTACCACGACCTGTGAGCCTGCGAGCTGGCACGTTTCAGGACAGTTTATGATGACCAGTGAGCCTGGCAGCTGGTACGTTTCGACAGTTTACCATGACCAGTGAGCCTGCCAGCTGGTACGTTTCAGGACAGTTTACCATGACCAGTGAGCCTCCAGCTGGTACGTTTCGACAGTTTACCGTGACCAGTGAGCCTCCAGCTGGTACGTTTCGACAGTTTACCATGACCAGTGAGCCTGCCAGCTGGTACGTTTCAGGACAGTTTACAGTGACCAGTGAGCCTGCCAGCTGGTACGTTTCGACAGTTTACCATGACCAGTGAGCCTGCGAGCTGGTATGTTTCAGGACAGCTTACGATGACCAGTGAGCCTGGCAGCTGGTACGTTTCAGGACAGTTTACCATGACCAGTGAGCCTGCCAGCTGGTATGTTTCAGGACAGTTTACGATGACCAGTGAGCCTCCAGCTGATACGTTTCAGGACAGTTTACGATGACCAGTGAGCCTCCAGCTGGTACGTTTCAGGACTTTTTACCATGACCAGTGAGCCTCCAGCTGGTACGTTTCAGGACAGTTTACCATGACCAGTGAGCCTCCAGCTGATACGTTTCAGGACAGTTTACGATGACCAGTGAGCCTCCAGCTGGTACGTTTCAGGACTTTTTACCATGACCACTGAGCCTCCAGCTGGTACGTTTCCACAGTTTACCATGACCAGTGAGCCTCCAGCTGGTACGTTTCGACAGTTTACCACGACCTGTGAGCCTGCGAGCTGGTACGTTTCAGGACAGTTTATGATGACCAGTGAACCTGGCAGCTGGTACGTTTCGACAGTTTACCACGACCTGTGAGCTGGCACGTTTCAGGACAGTTTACAATGACCAGTGAGCCTGCCAGCTGGTACGTTTCAGGACAGTTTACCATGACCAGTGAGCCTGCCAGCTGGTACGTTTCCACAGTTTACCGTGACCAGTGAGCCTGCCAGCTGGTACGTTTCAGGACAGTTTACCATGACCAGTGAGCCTCCAGCTGGCACGTTTCAACAGTTTACCATGACCAGTGAGCCTGCGAGCTGGTACGTTTCAGGACAGTTTATGATGACCAGTGAGCCTGGCAGCTGGTACGTTTCAGGACAGTTTATGATGACCAGTGAGCCTGCCAGCTGGTACGTTTCAGGACAGTTTACCATGACCAGTGAGCCTGCCAGCTGGTACGTTTCAGGACAGTTTACCATGACCAGTGAGCCTCCAGCTGGTACGTTTCTACAGTTTACCATGACCAGTGAGCCTGCCAGCTGGTACGTTTCAGGACAGTTTACCATGACCAGTGAGCCTCCAGCTGGTACGTTTCAGGACAGTTTACCATGACCAGTGAGCCTGGCAGCTGGTACGTTTCAGGACAGTTTATGATGACCAGTGAGCCTGCCAGCTGGTACGTTTCGACAGTTTACCATGACCAGTGAGCCTCCAGCTGGTACGTTTCGACAGTTTACCACGACCTGTGAGCCTGCGAGCTGGTACGTTTCAGGACAGTTTATGATGACCAGTGAACCTGGCAGTTGGTACGTTTCGAGAGTTTACCACGACCTGTGAGCCTGCGAGCTGGTACGTTTCAGGACAGTTTACCACGACCTGTGAGCCTGCGAGCTGGCACGTTTCAGGACAGTTTATGATGACCGGTGAGCCTGCCAGCTGGTATGTTTCGACAGTTTACCATGACCAGTGAGCCTGCCAGCTGGTACGTTTCAGGACAGTTTACCATAACCAGTGAGCCTGCCAGCCGGTACGTTTCAGGACAGTTTACCATGACCAGTGAGCCTGCCAGCTGGTACGTTTCAGGACAGTTTACCATGACCAGTGAGCCTGCCAGCTGGTACGTTTCAGGACAGTTTACCATGACCAGTGAGCCTGCCAGCTGGTACGTTTCAGGACAGTTTACCATGACCAGTGAGCCTCCAGCTGATACGTTTCAGGACAGTTTACGATGACCAGTGAGCCTCCAGCTGGTACGTTTCAGGACTTTTTACCATGACCAGTGAGCCTCCAGCTGGTACGTTTCAGGACAGTTTACCATGACCAGTGAGCCTCCAGCTGATACGTTTCAGGACAGTTTACCATGACCAGTGAGCCTCCAGCTGATACGTTTCAGGACAGTTTACCACGACCTGTGAGCCTCCAGCTGGTACGTTTCAGGACTTTTTACCATGACCAGTGAGCCTCCAGCTGGTACGTTTCGACAGTTTACCATGACCAGTGAGCCTGCCAGCTGGTACGTTTCAGGACAGTTTACCATGACCAGTGAGCCTCCAGCTGATACGTTTCAGGACAGTTTACCGTGACCAGTGAGACTGCCAGCTGGTACGTTTCAGGATAGTTTACCATGACCAGTGAGCCTCCAGCTGGTACGTTTCAGGACAGTTTACCATGACCAGTGAGCCTCCAGCTGGAACGTTTCAGGACAGTTTATGATGACCAGTGAGCCTGCCAGCTGGTACGTTTCAGGACAGTTTACCATGACCAGTGAGCCTCCAGCTGGTACGTTTCGACAGTTTACCACGACCTGTGAGCCTGCGAGCTGGTACGTTTCAGGACAGTTTATGATGACCAGTGAACCTGGCAGTTGGTACGTTGCGAGAGTTTACCACGACCTGTGAGCCTGCGAGCTGGTACGTTTCAGGACAGTTTACCACGACCAGTGAGCCTGCGAGCTGGCACGTTTCAGGACAGTTTATGATGACCAGTGAGCCTGCCAGCTGGTATGTTTCGACAGTTTACCATGACCAGTGAGCCTGCGAGCTGGCACGTTTCAGGACAGTTTACCATGACCAGTGAGCCTGCCAGCTGGTACGTTTCAGGACAGTTTACCATGACCTGTGAGCCTGCGAGCTGGCACGTTTCAGGACAGTTTATGATGACCAGTGAGCCTGCCAGCTGGTACGTTTGGACAGTTTACCATGACCAGTGAGCCTGCCAGCTGGTACGTTTCAGGACAGTTTACCATGACCAGTGAGCCTCCAGCTGGTACGTTTCAGGACTTTTTACCATGACCAGTGAGCCTCCAGCTGGTACGTTTCCACAGTTTACCACGACCTGTGAGCCTGCGAGCTGGTACGTTTCAGGACAGTTTATGATGACCAGTGAACCTGGCAGCTGGTACGTTTCGACAGTTTACCATGACCAGTGAGCCTGCCAGCTGGTACGTTTCGACAGTTTACCATGACCAGTGAGCCTGCCAGCTGGTACGTTTCAGGACAGTTTACCATGACCAGTGAGCCTCCAGCTGATACGTTTCAGGACAGTTTACGATGACCAGTGAGCCTCCAGCTGGTACGTTTCAGGACTTTTTACCATGACCAGTGAGCCTCCAGCTGGTACGTTTCCACAGTTTACCATGACCAGTGAGCCTCCAGCTGGTACGTTTCGACAGTTTACCACGACCTGTGAGCCTGCGAGCTGGTACGTTTCAGGACAGTTTATGATGACCAGTGAACCTGGCAGCTGGTACGTTTCGACAGTTTACCACGACCTGTGAGCCTGCGAGCTGGCACGTTTCAGGACAGTTTATGATGACCAGTGAGCCTGGCAGCTGGTACGTTTCGACAGTTTACCATGACCAGTGAGCCTGCCAGCTGGTACGTTTCAGGACAGTTTACCATGACCAGTGAGCCTCCAGCTGGTACGTTTCGACAGTTTACCGTGACCAGTGAGCCTCCAGCTGGTACGTTTCGACAGTTTACCATGACCAGTGAGCCTGCCAGCTGGTACGTTTCAGGACAGTTTACAGTGACCAGTGAGCCTGCCAGCTGGTACGTTTCGACAGTTTACCATGACCAGTGAGCCTGCGAGCTGGTATGTTTCAGGACAGCTTACGATGACCAGTGAGCCTGGCAGCTGGTACGTTTCAGGACAGTTTACCATGACCAGTGAGCCTGCCAGCTGGTATGTTTCAGGACAGTTTACGATGTCCAGTGAGCCTCCAGCTGATACGTTTCAGGACAGTTTACGATGACCAGTGAGCCTCCAGCTGGTACGTTTCAGGACTTTTTACCATGACCAGTGAGCCTCCAGCTGGTACGTTTCAGGACAGTTTACCATGACCAGTGAGCCTCCAGCTGATACGTTTCAGGACAGTTTACGATGACCAGTGAGCCTCCAGCTGGTACGTTTCAGGACTTTTTACCATGACCAGTGAGCCTCCAGCTGGTACGTTTCCACAGTTTACCATGACCAGTGAGCCTCCAGCTGGTACGTTTCGACAGTTTACCACGACCTGTGAGCCTGCGAGCAGGTACGTTTCAGGACAGTTTACGATGACCAGTGAGCCTCCAGCTGGTACGTTTCAGGACTTTTTACCATGACCACTGAGCCTCCAGCTGGTACGTTTCCACAGTTTACCATGACCAGTGAGCCTCCAGCTGGTACGTTTCGACAGTTTACCACGACATGTGAGCCTGCGAGCTGGTACGTTTCAGGACAGTTTATGATGACCAGTGAACCTGGCAGCTGGTACGTTTCGACAGTTTACCACGACCTGTGAGCCTGCGAGCTGGCACGTTTCAGGACAGTTTACAATGACCAGTGAGCCTGCCAGCTGGTACATTTCAGGACAGTTTACCATGACCAGTGAGCCTGCCAGCTGGTACGTTTCCACAGTTTACCGTGACCAGTGAGCCCGCCAGCTGGTACGTTTCAGGACAGTTTACCATGACCAGTGAGCCTCCAGCTGGCACGTTTCAACAGTTTACCATGACCAGTGAGCCTGCGAGCTGGTACGTTTCAGGACAGTTTATGATGACCAGTGAGCCTGGCAGCTGGTACGTTTCAGGACAGTTTACCATGACCAGTGAGCCTGCCAGCTGGTACGTTTCAGGACAGTTTACCATGACCAGTGAGCCTGCCAGCTGGTACGTTTCAGGACAGTTTACCATGACCAGTGAGCCTCCAGCTGGTACGTTTCTACAGTTTACCATGACCAGTGAGCCTGCCAGCTGGTACGTTTCAGGACAGTTTACCATGACCAGTGAGCCTGCCAGCTGGTACGTTTCAGGACAGTTTACCATGACCAGTGAGCCTCCAGCTGGTACGTTTCAGGACAGTTTACCATGACCAGTGAGCCTGGCAGCTGGTACGTTTCAGGACAGTTTATGATGACCAGTGAGCCTGCCAGCTGGTACGTTTCGACAGTTTACCATGACCAGTGAGCCTCCAGCTGGTACGTTTCGACAGTTTACCACGACCTGTGAGCCTGCGAGCTGGTACGTTTCAGGACAGTTTATGATGACCAGTGAACCTGGCAGTTGGTACGTTTCGAGAGTTTACCACGACCTGTGAGCCTGCGAGCTGGTACGTTTCAGGACAGTTTACCACGACCTGTGAGCCTGCGAGCTGGCACGTTTCAGGACAGTTTATGATGACCGGTGAGCCTGCCAGCTGGTATGTTTCGACAGTTTACCATGACCAGTGAGCCTGCCAGCTGGTACGTTTCAGGACAGTTTACCATAACCAGTGAGCCTGCCAGCTGGTACGTTTCAGGACAGTTTACCATGACCAGTGAGCCTGCCAGCTGGTACGTTTCAGGACAGTTTACCATGACCAGTGAGCCTGCCAGCTGGTACGTTTCAGGACAGTTTACCATGACCAGTGAGCCTCCAGCTGGTACGTTTCAGGACTTTTTACCATGACCAGTGAGCCTCCAGCTGGTACGTTTCCACAGTTTACCACGACCTGTGAGCCTGCGAGCTGGTACGTTTCAGGACAGTTTATGATGACCAGTGAACCTGGCAGCTGGTACGTTTCGACAGTTTACCATGACCAGTGAGCCTGCCAGCTGGTACGTTTCGACAGTTTACCATGACCAGTGAGCCTGCCAGCTGGTACGTTTCAGGACAGTTTACCATGACCAGTGAGCCTCCAGCTGATACGTTTCAGGACAGTTTACGATGACCAGTGAGCCTCCAGCTGGTACGTTTCAGGACTTTTTACCATGACCAGTGAGCCTCCAGCTGGTACGTTTCCACAGTTTACCATGACCAGTGAGCCTCCAGCTGGTACGTTTCGATAGTTTACCACGACCTGTGAGCCTGCGAGCTGGTACGTTTCAGGACAGTTTATGATGACCAGTGAACCTGGCAGCTGGTACGTTTCGACAGTTTACCACGACCTGTGAGCCTGCGAGCTGGCACGTTTCAGGACAGTTTATGATGACCAGTGAGCCTGGCAGCTGGTACGTTTCGACAGTTTACCATGACCAGTGAGCCTGCCAGCTGGTACGTTTCAGGACAGTTTACCATGACCAGTGAGCCTCCAGCTGGTACGTTTCGACAGTTTACCGTGACCAGTGAGCCTCCAGCTGGTACGTTTCGACAGTTTACCATGACCAGTGAGCCTGCCAGCTGGTACGTTTCAGGACAGTTTACAGTGACCAGTGAGCCTGCCAGCTGGTACGTTTCGACAGTTTACCATGACCAGTGAGCCTGCGAGCTGGTATGTTTCAGGACAGCTTACGATGACCAGTGAGCCTGGCAGCTGGTACGTTTCAGGACAGTTTACCATGACCAGTGAGCCTGCCAGCTGGTATGTTTCAGGACAGTTTACGATGACCAGTGAGCCTCCAGCTGATACGTTTCAGGACAGTTTACGATGACCAGTGAGCCTCCAGCTGGTACGTTTCAGGACTTTTTACCATGACCAGTGAGCCTCCAGCTGGTACGTTTCAGGACAGTTTACCATGACCAGTGAGCCTCCAGCTGATACGTTTCAGGACAGTTTACGATGACCAGTGAGCCTCCAGCTGGTACGTTTCAGGACTTTTTACCATGACCAGTGAGCCTCCAGCTGGTACGTTTCCACAGTTTACCATGACCAGTGAGCCTCCAGCTGGTACGTTTCGACAGTTTACCACGACCTGTGAGCCTGCGAGCTGGTACGTTTCAGGACAGTTTATGATGACCAGTGAACCTGGCAGCTGGTACGTTTCGACAGTTTACCACGACCTGTGAGCCTGCGAGCTGGCACGTTTCAGGACAGTTTACAATGACCAGTGAGCCTGCCAGCTGGTACGTTTCAGGACAGTTTACCATGACCAGTGAGCCTGCCAGCTGGTACGTTTCCACAGTTTACCGTGACCAGTGAGCCTGCCAGCTGGTACGTTTCAGGACAGTTTACCATGACCAGTGAGCCTCCAGCTGGCACGTTTCAACAGTTTACCATGACCAGTGAGCCTGCGAGCTGGTACGTTTCAGGACAGTTTATGATGACCAGTGAGCCTGGCAGCTGGTACGTTTCAGGACAGTTTATGATGACCAGTGAGCCTGCCAGCTGGTACGTTTCAGGACAGTTTAGCATGACCAGTGAGCCTGCCAGCTGGTACGTTTCAGGACAGTTTACCATGACCAGTGAGCCTCCAGCTGGTACGTTTCTACAGTTTACCATGACCAGTGAGCCTGCCAGCTGGTACGTTTCAGGACAGTTTACCATGACCAGTGAGCCTGCCAGCTGGTACGTTTCAGGACAGTTTACCATGACCAGTGAGCCTCCAGCTGGTACGTTTCAGGACAGTTTACCATGACCAGTGAGCCTGGCAGCTGGTACGTTTCAGGACAGTTTATGATGACCAGTGAGCCTGCCAGCTGGTACGTTTCGACAGTTTACCATGACCAGTGAGCCTCCAGCTGGTACGTTTCGACAGTTTACCACGACCTGTGAGCCTGCGAGCTGGTACGTTTCAGGACAGTTTATGATGACCAGTGAACCTGGCAGTTGGTACGTTTCGAGAGTTTACCACGACCTGTGAGCCTGCGAGCTGGTACGTTTCAGGACAGTTTACCACGACCTGTGAGCCTGCGAGCTGGCACGTTTCAGGACAGTTTATGATGACCGGTGAGCCTGCCAGCTGGTATGTTTCGACAGTTTACCATGACCAGTGAGCCTGCCAGCTGGTACGTTTCAGGACAGTTTACCATAACCAGTGAGCCTGCCAGCTGGTACGTTTCAGGACAGTTTACCATGACCAGTGAGCCTGCCAGCTGGTACGTTTCAGGACAGTTTACCATGACCAGTGAGCCTGCCAGCTGGTACGTTTCAGGACAGTTTACCATGACCAGTGAGCCTGCCAGCTGGTACGTTTCAGGACAGTTTACCATGACCAGTGAGCCTCCAGCTGATACGTTTCAGGACAGTTTACGATGACCAGTGAGCCTCCAGCTGGTACGTTTCAGGACTTTTTACCATGACCAGTGAGCCTCCAGCTGGTACATTTCAGGACAGTTTACCATGACCAGTGAGCCTCCAGCTGATACGTTTCAGGACAGTTTACCACGACCTGTGAGCCTCCAGCTGGTACGTTTCAGGACTTTTTACCATGACCAGTGAGCCTCCAGCTGGTACGTTTCGACAGTTTACCATGACCAGTGAGCCTGCGAGCTGGTACGTTTCAGGACAGTTTATGATGACCAGTGAGCCTGCCAGCTGGCACGTTTCTACAGTTTACCATGACCAGTGAGCCTGGCAGCTGGTACGTTTCAGGACAGTTTACCATGACCAGTGAGCCTGCCAGCTGGTACGTTTCAGGACAGTTTATGATGACCAGTGAGCCTGCCAGCTGGTACGTTTCAGGACAGTTTACCATGACCAGTGAGCCTGCCAGCTGGTACGTTTCAGGACAGTTTACCATGACCAGTGAGCCTCCAGCTGGTACGTTTCAGGACAGTTTACCATGACCAGTGAGCCTCCAGCTGGTACGTTTCAGGACAGTTTATGATGACCAGTGAGCCTCCAGCTGGTACGTTTCCACAGTTTACCATGACCAGTGAGCCTCCAGCTGGTACGTTTCGACAATTTACCACGACCTGTGAGCCTGCGAGCTGGCACGTTTCAGGACAGTTTATGATGACCAGTGAGCCTGGCAGCTGGTACGTTTCGACAGTTTACCATGACCAGTGAGCCTGCCAGCTGGTACGTTTCAGGACAGTTTACCATGACCAGTGAGCCTCCAGCTGGTACGTTTCGACAGTTTACCGTGACCAGTGAGCCTGCCAGCTGGTACGTTTCGACAGTTTACCATGACCAGTGAGCCTGCGAGCTGGTACGTTTCAGGACAGTTTACCATGACCAGTGAGCCTGCCAGCTGGTATGTTTCAGGACAGTTTACGATGACCAGTGAGCCTCCAGCTGATACGTTTCAGGACAGTTTACGATGACCAGTGAGCCTCCAGCTGGTACGTTTCAGGACTTTTTACCATGACCAGTGAGCCTCCAGCTGGTACGTTTCAGGACAGTTTACCATGACCAGTGAGCCTCCAGCTGATACGTTTCAGGACAGTTTACGATGACCAGTGAGCCTCCAGCTGGTACGTTTCAAGACTTTTTACCATGACCAGTGAGCCTCCAGCTGGTACGTTTCCACAGTTTACCATGACCAGTGAGCCTCCAGCTGGTACGTTTCGACAGTTTACCACGACCTGTGAGCTTGCGAGCTGGTACGTTTCAGGACAGTTTATGATGACCAGTGAACCTGGCAGCTGGTACGTTTCGACAGTTTACCACGACCTGTGAGCCTGCGAGCTGGCACGTTTCAGGACAGTTTATGATGACCAGTGAGCCTGCCAGCTGGTACGTTTCAGGACAGTTTACAATGACCAGTGAGCCTCCAGCTGATACGTTTCAGGACAGTTTACCGTGACCAGTGAGCCTGCCAGCTGGTACGTTTCAGGACAGTTTACCATGACCAGTGAGCCTCCCGCTGGCACGTTTCGACAGTTTACCATGACCAGTGAGCCTGCGAGCTGGTACATTTCAGGACAGTTTATGATGACCAGTGAGCCTGGCAGCTGGTACGTTTCAGGACAGTTTATGATGACCAGTGAGCCTGCCAGCTGGTACGTTTCAGGACAGTTTACCATGACCAGTGAGCCTGCCAGCTGGTACGTTTCAGGACAGTTTACCATGACCAGTGAGCCTCCAGCTGGTACGTTTCTACAGTTTACCATGACCAGTGAGCCTGCCAGCTGGTACGTTTCAGGACAGTTTACCATGACCAGTGAGCCTGCCAGCTGGTACGTTTCAGGACAGTTTACCATGACCAGTGAGCCTGCCAGCTGGTACGTTTCAGGACAGTTTACCATGACCAGTGAGCCTCCAGCTGGTACGTTTCAGGACAGTTTACCATGACCAGTGAGCCTGGCAGCTGGTACGTTTCAGGACAGTTTATGATGACCAGTGAGCCTGCCAGCTGGTACGTTTCGACAGTTTACCATGACCAGTGAGCCTCCAGCTGGTACGTTTCGACAGTTTACCACGACCTGTGAGCCTGCGAGCTGGTATGTTTCAGGACAGTTTATGATGACCAGTGAACCTGGCAGTTGGTACGTTTCGAGAGTTTACCACGACCTGTGAGCCTGCGAGCTGGTACGTTTCAGGACAGTTTACCACGACCTGTGAGCCTGCGAGCTGGCACGTTTCAGGACAGTTTATGATGACCGGTGAGCCTGCCAGCTGGTACGTTTCAGGACAGTTTACCATGACCAGTGAGCCTGCCAGCTGGTATGTTTCAGGACAGTTTACCATGACCAGTGAGCCTGCCAGCTGGTACGTTTCAGGACAGTTTACCATGACCAGTGAGCCTCCAGCTGATACGTTTCAGGACAGTTTACGATGACCAGTGAGCCTCCAGCTGGTACGTTTCAGGACTTTTTACCATGACCAGTGAGCCTCCAGCTGGTACGTTTCAGGACAGTTTACCATGACCAGTGAGCCTCCAGCTGATACGTTTCAGGACAGTTTACCATGACCAGTGAGCCTCCAGCTGATACGTTTCAGGACAGTTTACCGTGACCAGTGAGCCTGCCAGCTGGTACGTTTCAGGACAGTTTACCATGACCAGTGAGCCTCCAGCTGGCACGTTTCGACAGTTTACCATGACCAGTGAGCCTGCGAGCTGGTACGTTTCAGGACAGTTTATGATGACCAGTGAGCCTGCCAGCTGGCACGTTTCTACAGTTTACCATGACCAGTGAGCCTGGCAGCTGGTACGTTTCAGGACAGTTTACCATGACCAGTGAGCCTGCCAGCTGGTACGTTTCAGGACAGTTTATGATGACCAGTGAGCCTGCCAGCTGGTACGTTTCAGGACAGTTTACCATGACCAGTGAGCCTGCCAGCTGGTACGTTTCAGGACAGTTTACCATGACCAGTGAGCCTCCAGCTGGTACGTTTCAGGACAGTTTACCATGACCAGTGAGCCTCCAGCTGGTACGTTTCAGGACAGTTTATGATGACCAGTGAGCCTCCAGCTGGTACGTTTCCACAGTTTACCATGACCAGTGAGCCTCCAGCTGGTACGTTTCGACAGTTTACCACGACCTGTGAGCCTGCGAGCTGGCACGTTTCAGGACAGTTTATGATGACCAGTGAGCCTGGCAGCTGGTACGTTTCGACAGTTTACCATGACCAGTGAGCCTGCCAGCTGGTACGTTTCAGGACAGTTTACCATGACCAGTGAGCCTCCAGCTGGTACGTTTCGACAGTTTACCGTGACCAGTGAGCCTGCCAGCTGGTACGTTTCGACAGTTTACCATGACCAGTGAGCCTGCGAGCTGGTACGTTTCAGGACAGTTTACCGTGACCAGTGAGCCTGCCAGCTGGTACGTTTCGACAGTTTACCACGACCAGTGAGCCTGCGAGCTGGTACGTTTCAGGACAGTTTACCATGACCAGTGAGCCTGCCAGCTGGTATGTTTCAGGACAGTTTACCATGACCAGTGAGCCTCCAGCAGGTACGTTTCGACAGTTTACCACGACCTGTGAGCTTGCGAGCTGGTACGTTTCAGGACAGTTTATGATGACCAGTGAACCTGGCAGCTGGTACGTTTCGACAGTTTACCACGACCTGTGAGCCTGCGAGCTGGCACGTTTCAGGACAGTTTATGATGACCAGTGAGCCTGCCAGCTGGTACGTTTCAGGACAGTTTACAATGACCAGTGAGCCTCCAGCTGATACGTTTCAGGACAGTTTACCGTGACCAGTGAGCCTGCCAGCTGGTACGTTTCAGGACAGTTTACCATGACCAGTGAGCCTCCAGCTGGCACGTTTCGACAGTTTACCATGAACAGTGAGCCTGCCAGCTGGTACGTTTCAGGACAGTTTACCATGACCAGTGAGCCTGCTAGCTGGTACGTTTCAGGACAGTTTACCATGACCAGTGAGCCTGCTAGCTGGTACGTTTCAGGACAGTTTACCATGACCAGTGAGCCTCCAGCTGATACGTTTCAGGACAGTTTACGATGACCAGTGAGCCTCCAGCTGGTACGTTTCAGGACTTTTTACCATGACCAGTGAGCCTCCAGCTGGTACGTTTCAGGACAGTTTACCATGACCAGTGAGCCTCCAGCTGATACGTTTCAGGACAGTTTACCATGACCAGTGAGCCTCCAGCTGATACGTTTCAGGACAGTTTACCACGACCTGTGAGCCTCCAGCTGGTACGTTTCGGGACTTTTTACCATGACCAGTGAGCCTCCAGCTGGTACGTTTCGACAGTTTACCATGACCAGTGAGCCTGCCAGCTGGTACGTTTCAGGACAGTTTACCATGACCAGTGAGCCTCCAGCTGATACGTTTCAGGACAGTTTACCGTGACCAGTGAGCCTGCCAGCTGGTACGTTTCAGGACAGTTTACCATGACCAGTGAGCCTCCAGCTGGCACGTTTCGACAGTTTACCATGACCAGTGAGCCTGCGAGCTGGTACGTTTCATGACAGTTTATGATGACCAGTGAGCCTGCCAGCTGGCACGTTTCTACACTTTACCATGACCAGTGAGCCTGGCAGCTGGTACGTTTCAGGACAGTTTACCATGACCAGTGAGCCTGCCAGCTGGTACGTTTCAGGACAGTTTATGATGACCAGTGAGCCTGCCAGCTGGTACGTTTCAGGACAGTTTACCATGACCAGTGAGCCTGCCAGCTGGTACGTTTCAGGACAGTTTACCATGACCAGTGAGCCTCCAGCTGGTACGTTTCAGGACAGTTTATGATGACCAGTGAGCCTCCAGCTGGTACGTTTCCACAGTTTACCATGACCAGTGAGCCTCCAGCTGGTACGTTTCGACAGTTTACCACGACCTGTGAGCTTGCGAGCTGGCACGTTTCAGGACAGTTTACGATGACCAGTGAGCCTGGCAGCTGGTACGTTTCGACAGTTTACCATGACCAGTGAGCCTGCCAGCTGGTACGTTTCAGGACAGTTTACCATGACCAGTGAGCCTCCCGCTGGCACGTTTCGACAGTTTACCATGACCAGTGAGCCTGCGAGCTGGTACATTTCAGGACAGTTTATGATGACCAGTGAGCCTGGCAGCTGGTACGTTTCAGGACAGTTTATGATGACCAGTGAGCCTGCCAGCTGGTACGTTTCAGGACAGTTTACCATGACCAGTGAGCCTGCCAGCTGGTACGTTTCAGGACAGTTTACCATGACCAGTGAGCCTCCAGCTGGTACGTTTCTACAGTTTACCATGACCAGTGAGCCTGCCAGCTGGTACGTTTCAGGACAGTTTACCATGACCAGTGAGCCTGCCAGCTGGTACGTTTCAGGACAGTTTACCATGACCAGTGAGCCTGCCAGCTGGTACGTTTCAGGACAGTTTACCATGACCAGTGAGCCTCCAGCTGGTATGTTTCAGGACAGTTTACCATGACCAGTGAGCCTGGCAGCTGGTACGTTTCAGGACAGTTTATGATGACCAGTGAGCCTCCAGCTGGTACGTTTCGACAGTTTACCACGACCTGTGAGCCTGCGAGCTGGTATGTTTCAGGACAGTTTATGATGACCAGTGAACCTGGCAGTTGGTACGTTTCGAGAGTTTACCACGACCTGTGAGCCTGCGAGCTGGTACGTTTCAGGACAGTTTACCACGACCTGTGAGCCTGCGAGCTGGCACGTTTCAGGACAGTTTATGATGACCGGTGAGCCTGCCAGCTGGTACGTTTCAGGACAGTTTACCATGACCAGTGAGCCTGCCAGCTGGTATGTTTCAGGACAGTTTACCATGACCAGTGAGCCTGCCAGCTGGTACGTTTCAGGACAGTTTACCATGACCAGTGAGCCTCCAGCTGATACGTTTCAGGACAGTTTACGATGACCAGTGAGCCTCCAGCTGGTACGTTTCAGGACTTTTTACCATGACCAGTGAGCCTCCAGCTGGTACGTTTCAGGACAGTTTACCATGACCAGTGAGCCTCCAGCTGATACGTTTCAGGACAGTTTACCATGACCAGTGAGCCTCCAGCTGATACGTTTCAGGACAGTTTACCGTGACCAGTGAGCCTGCCAGCTGGTACGTTTCAGGACAGTTTACCATGACCAGTGAGCCTCCAGCTGGCACGTTTCGACAGTTTACCATGACCAGTGAGCCTGCGAGCTGGTACGTTTCAGGACAGTTTATGATGACCAGTGAGCCTGCCAGCTGGCACGTTTCTACAGTTTACCATGACCAGTGAGCCTGGCAGCTGGTACGTTTCAGGACAGTTTACCATGACCAGTGAGCCTGCCAGCTGGTACGTTTCAGGACAGTTTATGATGACCAGTGAGCCTGCCAGCTGGTACGTTTCAGGACAGTTTACCATGACCAGTGAGCCTGCCAGCTGGTACGTTTCAGGACAGTTTACCATGACCAGTGAGCCTCCAGCTGGTACGTTTCGACAGTTTACCGTGACCAGTGAGCCTGCCAGCTGGTACGTTTCGACAGTTTACCATGACCAGTGAGCCTGCGAGCTGGTACGTTTCAGGACAGTTTACCGTGACCAGTGAGCCTGCCAGCTGGTACGTTTCGACAGTTTACCATGACCAGTGAGCCTGCGAGCTGGTACGTTTCAGGACAGTTTACCATGACCAGTGAGCCTGCCAGCTGGTATGTTTCAGGACAGTTTACGATGACCAGTGAGCCTCCAGCTGATACGTTTCAGGACAGTTTACGATGACCAGTGAGCCTCCAGCTGGTACGTTTCAGGACTTTTTACCATGACCAGTGAGCCTCCAGCTGGTACGTTTCAGGACAGTTTACCATGACCAGTGAGCCTCCAGCTGATACGTTTCAGGACAGTTTACGATGACCAGTGAGCCTCCAGCTGGTACGTTTCAAGACTTTTTACCATGACCAGTGAGCCTCCAGCTGGTACGTTTCCACAGTTTACCATGACCAGTGAGCCTCCAGCAGGTACGTTTCGACAGTTTACCACGACCTGTGAGCTTGCGAGCTGGTACGTTTCAGGACAGTTTATGATGACCAGTGAACCTGGCAGCTGGTACGTTTCGACAGTTTACCACGACCTGTGAGCCTGCGAGCTGGCACGTTTCAGGACAGTTTATGATGACCAGTGAGCCTGCCAGCTGGTACGTTTCAGGACAGTTTACAATGACCAGTGAGCCTCCAGCTGATACGTTTCAGGACAGTTTACCGTGACCAGTGAGCCTGCCAGCTGGTACGTTTCAGGACAGTTTACCATGACCAGTGAGCCTCCAGCTGGCACGTTTCGACAGTTTACCATGAACAGTGAGCCTGCCAGCTGGTACGTTTCAGGACAGTTTACCATGACCAGTGAGCCTGCTAGCTGGTACGTTTCAGGACAGTTTACCATGACCAGTGAGCCTCCAGCTGATACGTTTCAGGACAGTTTACGATGACCAGTGAGCCTCCAGCTGGTACGTTTCAGGACTTTTTACCATGACCAGTGAGCCTCCAGCTGGTACGTTTCAGGACAGTTTACCATGACCAGTGAGCCTCCAGCTGATACGTTTCAGGACAGTTTACCATGACCAGTGAGCCTCCAGCTGATACGTTTCAGGACAGTTTACCACGACCTGTGAGCCTCCAGCTGGTACGTTTCGGGACTTTTTACCATGACCAGTGAGTCTCCAGCTGGTACGTTTCGACAGTTTACCATGACCAGTGAGCCTGCCAGCTGGTACGTTTCAGGACAGTTTACCATGACCAGTGAGCCTCCAGCTGATACGTTTCAGGACAGTTTACCGTGACCAGTGAGCCTGCCAGCTGGTACGTTTCAGGACAGTTTACCATGACCAGTGAGCCTCCAGCTGGCACGTTTCGACAGTTTACCATGACCAGTGAGCCTCCGAGCTGGTACGTTTCAGGACAGTTTATGATGACCAGTGAGCCTGCCAGCTGGCACGTTTCTACACTTTACCATGACCAGTGAGCCTGGCAGCTGGTACGTTTCAGGACAGTTTACCATGACCAGTGAGCCTGCCAGCTGGTACGTTTCAGGACAGTTTATGATGACCAGTGAGCCTGCCAGCTGGTACGTTTCAGGACAGTTTACCATGACCAGTGAGCCTGCCAGCTGGTACGTTTCAGGACAGTTTACCATGACCAGTGAGCCTCCAGCTGGTACGTTTCAGGACAGTTTATGATGACCAGTGAGCCTCCAGCTGGTACATTTCCACAGTTTACCATGACCAGTGAGCCTCCAGCTGGTACGTTTCGACAGTTTACCACGACCTGTGAGCTTGCGAGCTGGCACGTTTCAGGACAGTTTATGATGACCAGTGAGCCTGGCAGCTGGTACGTTTCGACAGTTTACCATGACCAGTGAGCCTGCCAGCTGGTACGTTTCAGGACAGTTTACGATGACCAGTGAGCCTCCAGCTGGTACGTTTCAGGACTTTTTACCATGACCAGTGAGCCTCCAGCTGGTACATTTCCACAGTTTACCATGACCAGTGAGCTTCCAGCTGGTACGTTTCGACAGTTTACCACGACCTGTGAGCCTGCGAGCTGGTACGTTTCAGGACAGTTTATGATGACCAGTGAACCTGGCAGCTGGTACGTTTCGACAGTTTACCACGACCTGTGAGCCTGCGAGCTGGTACGTTTCGACAGTTTACCATGACCAGTGAGCCTGCCAGCTGGTACGTTTCGACAGTTTACCATGACCAGTGAGCCTGCCAGCTGGTACGTTTGGACAGTTTACCATGACCAGTGAGCCTGCCAGCTGGTACGTTTCAGGACAGTTTACCATGACCAGTGGGCCTCCAGCTGATACGTTTCAGGACAGTTTACTGTGACCAGTGAGCCTGCCAGCTGGTACGTTTCAGGACAGTTTACCATGACCAGTGAGCCTCCAGCTGGCACGTTTCGACAGTTTACCATGACCAGTGAGCCTGCGAGCTGGTACGTTTCAGGACAGTTTATGATGACCAGTGAGTCTGCCTGCTGGCATGTTTCTGCAGTTTACCATGACCAGTGAGCCTGGCAGCTGGTACGTTTCAGGACAGTTTACCATGACCAGTGAGCCTGCCAGCTGGTACGTTTCAGGACAGTTTATGATGACCAGTGAGCCTGCCAGCTGGTACGTTTCAGGACATTTTACCATGACCAGTGAGCCTGCCAGCTGGTACGTTTCAGGACAGTTTACCATGACCAGTGAGCCTCCAGCTGGTACGTTTCAGGACAGTTTACCATGACCAGTGAGCCTCCAGCTGGTACGTTTCAGGACAGTTTATGATGACCAGTGAGCCTCCAGCTGGTAAGTTTCAGGACAGTTTACCATGACCAGTGAGCCTCCAGCTGGTACGTTTCGACAGTTTACCGTGACCAGTGAGCCTGCCAGCTGGTACGTTTCAGGACAGTTTACCATGACCAGTGAGCCTCCAGCTGGCACGTTTCGACAGTTTACCATGACCAGTGAGCCTGCGAGCTGGTACATTTCAGGACAGTTTATGATGACCAGTGAGCCTGGCAGCTGGTACGTTTCAGGACAGTTTATGATGACCAGTGAGCCTGCCAGCTGGTACGTTTCAGGACAGTTTACCATGACCAGTGAGCCTGCCAGCTGGTACGTTTCAGGACAGTTTACCATGACCAGTGAGCCTCCAGCTGGTACGGTTCTACAGTTTACCATGACCAGTGAGCCTGCCAGCTGGTACGTTTCAGGACAGTTTACCATGACCAGTGAGCCTCCAGCTGGTACGTTTCAGGACAGTTTACCATGACCAGTGAGCCTGGCAGCTGGTACGTTTCAGGACAGTTTATGATGACCAGTGAGCCTGCCAGCTGGTACGTTTCAGGACAGTTTACCATGACCAGTGAGCCTGCCAGCTGGTATGTTTCAGGACAGTTTACCACGACCTGTGAGCCTGCGAGCTGGTACGTTTCAGGACAGTTTACCATGACCAGTGAGCCTGCCAGCTGGTACGTTTCAGGACAGTTTACCATGACCAGTGAGCCTCCAGCTGGTACGTTTCAGGATAGTTTACCATGACCAGTGAGCCTCCAGCTGGTACGTTTCAGGACAGTTTATGATGACCAGTGAGCCTGCCAGCTGGTACGTTTCGACAGTTTACCATGACCAGTGAGCCTCCAGCTGGTACGTTTCATCAGTTTGCCACGACCTGTGAGCCTGCGAGCTGGTACGTTTCAGGACAGTTTATGATGACCAGTGAACCTGGCAGTTGGTACGTTTCGAGAGTTTACCACGACCTGTGAGCCTGCGAGCTGGTAGGTTTCAGGACAGTTTACCACGACCTGTGAGCCTGCGAGCTGGCACGTTTTAGGACAGTTTATGATGACTGGTGAGCCTGCCAGCTGGTATGTTTCGACAGTTTACCATGACCAGTGAGCCTGCGAGCTGGCACGTTTCAGGACAGTTTACCATGACCAGTGAGCCTGCCAGCTGGTACGTTTCAGGACAGTTTACCATGACCAGTGAGCCTGCCAGCTGGTACGTTTCAGGACAGTTTACGATGACCAGTGAGCCTGCCAGCTGGTATGTTTCGACAGTTTACCATGACCAGTGAGCCTGCCAGCAGGTACGTTTCAGGACAGTTTACCATGACCAGTGAGCCTGGCAGCTGGTACGTTTCAGGACAGTTTACAATGACCAGTGAGCCTGCCAGCTGGTACGTTTCAGGACAGTTTACCATGACCAGTGAGCCTGCCAGCTGGTACGTTTCAGGACAGTTTATGATGACTAGTGAGCCTCCAGCTGGTACGTTTCGACAGTTTACCAGGACCTGTGAGCCTGCGAGCTGGTACGTTTCAGGACAGTTTATGATGACCAGTGAACCTGGCAGTTGGTACGTTTCGAGAGTTTACCACGACCTGTGAGCCTGCGAGCTGGTACGTTTCAGGACAGTTTACCATGACCAGTGAGCCTGCCAGCTGGTACGTTTCAGGACAGTTTACCATGACCAGTGAGCCTGCCAGCTGGTACGTTTCAGGACAGTTTACGATGACCTGTGAGCCTCCAGCTGGTACGTTTCAGGACAGTTTACCATGACCAGTGAGCCTGGCAGCTGGTACGTTTCAGGACAGTTTACAATGACCAGTGAGCCTGCCAGCTGGT
The DNA here is from genome assembly GCF_030028105.1 of Mobula birostris. Taxonomy (NCBI): domain Eukaryota; kingdom Metazoa; phylum Chordata; class Chondrichthyes; order Myliobatiformes; family Myliobatidae; genus Mobula; species Mobula birostris. Next base: position 82,161,573 of record NC_092384.1, read on the forward strand.
ACGTTTCAGGACAGTTTACCATGACCAGTGAGCCTCCAGCTGGCACGTTTCTACAGTTTACCATGACCAGTGAGCCTGCCAGCTGGTACGTTTCAGGACAGTTTATGATGACCAGTGAGCCTGCCAGCTGGCACGTTTCTGCAGTTTACCATGACCAGTGAGCCTCCAGCTGGCACGTTTCTACAGTTTACCATGACCAGTGAGCCTCCAGCTGGCACGTTTCAGGACAGTTCACCATGACCAGTGAGCCTGCCAGCTGGTACGTTTCAGGACAGTTTATGATGACCAGTGAGCCTGGCAGCTGGTACGTTTCGACAGTTTACCATGACCTGTGAGGCTGCTAGCTGGCACGTTTCAGGACAGTTTATGATGACCAGTGAGCCTCCAGCTGGTACGTTTTGACAGTTTAACATGACCAGTGACCCTGCCAGCTGGTACGTTTCAGGACAGTTTATGATGACCAGTGAGCCTGCGAGCTGGCACGTTTCAGGACAGTTTACCATGACCAGTGAGCCTGCCAGCTGGTACGTTTCAGGACAGTTTACCATGACCAGTGAGCCTGCCAGCTGGTACGTTTCGACAGTTTACCATGACCAGTGAGCCTGCCAGCTGGCACGTTTCAGGACAGTTTATGATGACCAGTGAGCCTGCCAGCTGGCACGTTTCAGGACAGTTTATGATGACCAGTGAGCCTGCCAGCTGGTACGTTTCAGGACAGTTTATGATGACCAGTGAGCCTGCGAGCTGGCACGTTTCAGGACAGTTTACCATGACCAGTGAGCCTGCCAGCTGGTACGTTTCGACCGTTTATGGTGACCAGTGAGCCTGCGAGCTGGTACGTTTCTACAGTTTATGATGACCAGTGAGCCTGCCAGCTGGTACGTTTCAGGACAGTTTACCATGACCAGTGAGCCTGCCAGCTGGTACGTTTGAGGACAGTTTACCATGACCAGTGAGCCTCCAGCTGGTACGTTTCTACAGTTTACCATGACCAGTGAGCCTGCCAGCTGGTACATTTCAGGACAGTTTATGATGACCGGTGAGCCTGCCAGCTGGTATGTTTCGACAGTTTACCATGACCAGTTAGCCTGCGAGCTGGCACGTTTCAGGACAGTTTACCATGACCAGTGAGCCTGCCAGCTGGTACGTTTCAGGACAGTTTACCATGACCAGTGAGCCTCCAGCTGGTACGTTTCAGGACAGTTTACCATGACCAGTGAGCCTCCAGCTGGTACGTTTCAGGACAGTTTACCATGACCAGTGAGCCTCCAGCTGATACGTTTCAGGACAGTTTACCATGACCAGTGAGCCTCCAGCTGATACGTTTCAGGACAGTTTACCACGACCTGTGAGCCTCCAGCTGGTACGTTTCAGGACTTTTTACCATGACCAGTGAGCCTCCAGCTGGTACGTTTCGACAGTTTACCATGACCAGTGAGCCTCCAGCTGGTATGTTTCAGGACAGCTTACGATGACCAGTGAGCCTGGCAGCTGGTACGTTTCAGGACAGTTTACCATGACCAGTGAGCCTGCCAGCTGGTATGTTTCAGGACAGTTTACGATGACCAGTGAGCCTCCAGCTGATACGTTTCAGGACAGTTTACGATGACCAGTGAGCCTCCAGCTGGTACGTTTCAGGACTTTTTACCATGACCAGTGAGCCTCCAGCTGGTACGTTTCAGGACAGTTTACCATGACCAGTGAGCCTCCAGCTGATACGTTTCAGGACAGTTTACGATGACCAGTGAGCCTCCAGCTGGTACGTTTCAGGACTTGCTACCATGACCAGTGAGCCTCCAGCTGGTACGTTTCCACAGTTTACCATGACCAGTGAGCCTCCAGCTGGTACGTTTCGACAGTTTTCCACGACCTGTGAGCCTGCGAGCTGGTACGTTTCAGGACAGTTTACCATGACCAGTGAGCCTGCCAGCTGGTACGTTTCAGGACAGTTTACCATGACCAGTGAGCCTCCAGCTGGTACGTTTCAGGACAGTTTACCATGACCAGTGAGCCTGGCAGCTGGTACGTTTCAGGACAGTTTATGATGACCAGTGAGCCTGCCAGCTGGTACGTTTCGACAGTTTACCATGACCAGTGAGCCTCCAGCTGGTACGTTTCGACAGTTTACCACGACCTGTGAGCCTGCGAGCTGGTATGTTTCAGGACAGTTTATGATGACCAGTGAACCTGGCAGTTGGTACGTTTCGAGAGTTTACCACGACCTGTGAGCCTGCGAGCTGGTACGTTTCAGGACAGTTTACCACGACCTGTGAGCCTGCGAGCTGGCACGTTTCAGGACAGTTTATGATGACCGGTGAGCCTGCCAGCTGGTACGTTTCAGGACAGTTTACCATGACCAGTGAGCCTGCCAGCTGGTATGTTTCAGGACAGTTTACCATGACCAGTGAGCCTGCCAGCTGGTACGTTTCAGGACAGTTTACCATGACCAGTGAGCCTGCCAGCTGGTACGTTTCAGGACAGTTTACCATGACCAGTGAGCCTGCCAGCTGGTACGTTTCAGGACAGTTTACCATGACCAGTGAGCCTCCAGCTGATACGTTTCAGGACAGTTTACGATGACCAGTGAGCCTCCAGCTGGTACGTTTCAGGACTTTTTACCATGACCAGTGAGCCTCCAGCTGGTACGTTTCAGGACAGTTTACCATGACCAGTGAGCCTCCAGCTGATACGTTTCAGGACAGTTTACCATGACCAGTGAGCCTCCAGCTGATACGTTTCAGGACAGTTTACCGTGACCAGTGAGCCTGCCAGCTGGTACGTTTCAGGACAGTTTACCATGACCAGTGAGCCTCCAGCTGGCACGTTTCGACAGTTTACCATGACCAGTGAGCCTGCGAGCTGGTACGTTTCAGGACAGTTTATGATGACCAGTGAGCCTGCCAGCTGGCACGTTTCTACACTTTACCATGACCAGTGAGCCTGGCAGCTGGTACGTTTCAGGACAGTTTACCATGACCAGTGAGCCTGCCAGCTGGTACGTTTCAGGACAGTTTATGATGACCAGTGAGCCTGCCAGCTGGTACGTTTCAGGACAGTTTACCATGACCAGTGAGCCTGCCAGCTGGTACGTTTCAGGACAGTTTACCATGACCAGTGAGCCTCCAGCTGGTACGTTTCAGGACAGTTTACCATGACCAGTGAGCCTCCAGCTGGTACGTTTCAGGACAGTTTATGATGACCAGTGAGCCTCCAGCTGGTACGTTTCCACAGTTTACCATGACCAGTGAGCCTCCAGCTGGTACGTTTCGACAGTTTACCACGACCTGTGAGCCTGCGAGCTGGCACGTTTCAGGACAGTTTATGATGACCAGTGAGCCTGGCAGCTGGTACGTTTCGACAGTTTACCATGACCAGTGAGCCTGCCAGCTGGTACGTTTCAGGACAGTTTACCATGACCAGTGAGCCTCCAGCTGGTACGTTTCGACAGTTTACCGTGACCAGTGAGCCTGCCAGCTGGTACGTTTCGACAGTTTACCATGACCAGTGAGCCTGCGAGCTGGTACGTTTCAGGACAGTTTACCGTGACCAGTGAGCCTGCCAGCTGGTACGTTTCGACAGTTTACCATGACCAGTGAGCCTGCGAGCTGGTACGTTTCAGGACAGTTTACCATGACCAGTGAGCCTGCCAGCTGGTATGTTTCAGGACAGTTTACGATGACCAGTGAGCCTCCAGCTGATACGTTTCAGGACAGTTTACGATGACCAGTGAGCCTCCAGCTGGTACGTTTCAGGACTTTTTACCATGACCAGTGAGCCTCCAGCTGGTACGTTTCAGGACAGTTTACCATGACCAGTGAGCCTCCAGCTGATACGTTTCAGGACAGTTTACGATGACCAGTGAGCCTCCAGCTGGTACGTTTCAAGACTTTTTACCATGACCAGTGAGCCTCCAGCTGGTACGTTTCCACAGTTTACCATGACCAGTGAGCCTGCAGCTGGTACGTTTCGACAGTTTACCACGACCTGTGAGCTTGCGAGCTGGTACGTTTCAGGACAGTTTATGATGACCAGTGAACCTGGCAGCTGGTACGTTTCGACAGTTTACCACGACCTGTGAGCCTGCGAGCTGGCACGTTTCAGGACAGTTTATGATGACCAGTGAGCCTGCCAGCTGGTACGTTTCAGGACAGTTTACAATGACCAGTGAGCCTCCAGCTGATACGTTTCAGGACAGTTTACCGTGACCAGTGAGCCTGCCAGCTGGTACGTTTCAGGACAGTTTACCATGACCAGTGAGCCTCCAGCTGGCACGTTTCGACAGTTTACCATGAACAGTGAGCCTGCCAGCTGGTACGTTTCAGGACAGTTTACCATGACCAGTGAGCCTGCTAGCTGGTACGTTTCAGGACAGTTTACCATGACCAGTGAGCCTCCAGCTGATAAGTTTCAGGACAGTTTACGATGACCAGTGAGCCTCCAGCTGGTACGTTTCAGGACTTTTTACCATGACCAGTGAGCCTCCAGCTGGTACGTTTCAGGACAGTTTACCATGACCAGTGAGCCTCCAGCTGATACGTTTCAGGACAGTTTACCATGACCAGTGAGCCTCCAGCTGATACGTTTCAGGACAGTTTACCACGACCTGTGAGCCTCCAGCTGGTACGTTTCAGGACTTTTTACCATGACCAGTGAGCCTCCAGCTGGTACGTTTCGACAGTTTACCATGACCAGTGAGCCTGCCAGCTGGTACGTTTCAGGACAGTTTACCATGACCAGTGAGCCTCCAGCTGATACGTTTCAGGACAGTTTACCGTGACCAGTGAGCCTGCCAGCTGGTACGTTTCAGGACAGTTTACCATGACCAGTGAGCCTCCAGCTGGCACGTTTCGACAGTTTACCATGACCAGTGAGCCTGCGAGCTGGTACGTTTCAGGACAGTTTATGATGACCAGTGAGCCTGCCAGCTGGCACGTTTCTACACTTTACCATGACCAGTGAGCCTGGCAGCTGGTACGTTTCAGGACAGTTTACCATGACCAGTGAGCCTGCCAGCTGGTACGTTTCAGGACAGTTTATGATGACCAGTGAGCCTGCCAGCTGGTACGTTTCAGGACAGTTTACCATGACCAGTGAGCCTGCCAGCTGGTACGTTTCAGGACAGTTTACCATGACCAGTGAGCCTCCAGCTGGTACGTTTCAGGACAGTTTATGATGACCAGTGAGCCTCCAGCTGGTACGTTTCCACAGTTTACCATGACCAGTGAGCCTGCAGCTGGTACGTTTCGACAGTTTACCACGACCTGTGAGCTTGCGAGCTGGCACGTTTCAGGACAGTTTATGATCACCAGTGAGCCTGGCAGCTGGTACGTTTCGACAGTTTACCATGACCAGTGAGCCTGCCAGCTGGTACGTTTCAGGACAGTTCACGATGACCAGTGAGCCTCCAGCTGGTACGTTTCAGGACTTTTTACCATGACCAGTGAGCCTCCAGCTGGTACGTTTCCACAGTTTACCATGACCAGTGAGCTTCCAGCTGGTACGTTTCGACAGTTTACCACGACCTGTGAGCCTGCGAGCTGGTACGTTTCAGGACAGTTTATGATGACCAGTGAACCTGGCAGCTGGTACGTTTCGACAGTTTACCACGACCTGTGAGCCTGCGAGCTGGTACGTTTCGACAGTTTACCATGACCAGTGAGCCTGCCAGCTGGTACGTTTCGACAGTTTACCATGACCAGTGAGCCTGCCAGCTGGTACGTTTGGACAGTTTACCATGACCAGTGAGCCTGCCAGCTGGTACGTTTCAGGACAGTTTACCATGACCAGTGAGCCTCCAGCTGATACGTTTCAGGACAGTTTACTGTGACCAGTGAGCCTGCCAGCTGGTACGTTTCAGGACAGTTTACCATGACCAGTGAGCCTCCAGCTGGCACGTTTCGACAGTTTACCATGACCAGTGAGCCTGCGAGCTGGTACGTTTCAGGACAGTTTATGATGACCAGTGAGCCTGCCTGCTGGCATGTTTCTGCAGTTTACCATGACCAGTGAGCCTGGCAGCTGGTACGTTTCAGGACAGTTTACCATGACCAGTGAGCCTGCCAGCTGGTACGTTTCAGGACAGTTTATGATGACCAGTGAGCCTGCCAGCTGGTACGTTTCAGGACATTTTACCATGACCAGTGAGCCTGCCAGCTGGTACGTTTCAGGACAGTTTACCATGACCAGTGAGCCTCCAGCTGGTACGTTTCAGGACAGTTTACCATGACCAGTGAGCCTCCAGCTGGTACGTTTCAGGACAGTTTATGATGACCAGTGAGCCTCCAGCTGGTAAGTTTCAGGACAGTTTACCATGACCAGTGAGCCTCCAGCTGGTACGTTTCGACAGTTTACCGTGACCAGTGAGCCTGCCAGCTGGTACGTTTCAGGACAGTTTACCATGACCAGTGAGCCTCCAGCTGGCACGTTTCGACAGTTTACCATGACCAGTGAGCCTGCGAGCTGGTACATTTCAGGACAGTTTATGATGACCAGTGAGCCTGGCAGCTGGTACGTTTCAGGACAGTTTATGATGACCAGTGAGCCTGCCAGCTGGTACGTTTCAGGACAGTTTACCATGACCAGTGAGCCTGCCAGCTGGTACGTTTCAGGACAGTTTACCATGACCAGTGAGCCTCCAGCTGGTACGGTTCTACAGTTTACCATGACCAGTGAGCCTGCCAGCTGGTACGTTTCAGGACAGTTTACCATGACCAGTGAGCCTCCAGCTGGTACGTTTCAGGACAGTTTACCATGACCAGTGAGCCTGGCAGCTGGTACGTTTCAGGACAGTTTATGATGACCAGTGAGCCTGCCAGCTGGTACGTTTCAGGACAGTTTACCATGACCAGTGAGCCTGCCAGCTGGTACGTTTCAGGACAGTTTACCACGACCTGTGAGCCTGCGAGCTGGTACGTTTCAGGACAGTTTACCATGACCAGTGAGCCTGCCAGCTGATACGTTTCAGGACAGTTTACCATGACCAGTGAGCCTCCAGCTGGTACGTTTCAGGATAGTTTACCATGACCAGTGAGCCTCCAGCTGGTACGTTTCAGGACAGTTTATGATGACCAGTGAGCCTGCCAGCTGGTACGTTTCGACAGTTTACCATGACCAGTGAGCCTCCAGCTGGTACGTTTCGACAGTTTACCACGACCTGTGAGCCTGCGAGCTGGTACGTTTCAGGACAGTTTATGATGACCAGTGAACCTGGCAGTTGGTACGTTTCGAGAGTTTACCACGACCTGTGAGCCTGCGAGCTGGTACGTTTCAGGACAGTTTACCACGACCTGTGAGCCTGCGAGCTGGCACGTTTTAGGACAGTTTATGATGACCGGTGAGCCTGCCAGCTGGTATGTTTCGACAGTTTACCATGACCAGTGAGCCTGCGAGCTGGCACGTTTCAGGACAGTTTACCATGACCAGTGAGCCTGCCAGCTGGTACGTTTCAGGACAGTTTACCATGACCAGTGAGCCTGCCAGCTGGTACGTTTCAGGACAGTTTACGATGACCAGTGAGCCTGGCAGCTGGTACGTTTCAGGACAGTTTACAATGACCAGTGAGCCTGCCAGCTGGTACGTTTCAGGACAGTTTACCATGACCAGTGAGCCTCCAGCTGGTACGTTTCAGGACAGTTTATGATGACCAGTGAGCCTCCAGCTGGTACGTTTCCACAGTTTACCATGACCAGTGAGCCTGCAGCTGGTACGTTTCGACAGTTTACCACGACCTGTGAGCTTGCGAGCTGGCACGTTTCAGGACAGTTTATGATGACCAGTGAGCCTGGCAGCTGGTACGTTTCGACAGTTTACCATGACCAGTGAGCCTGCCAGCTGGTACGTTTCAGGACAGTTTACGATGACCAGTGAGCCTCCAGCTGGTACGTTTCAGGACTTTTTACCATGACCAGTGAGCCTCCAGCTGGTACGTTTCCACAGTTTACCATGACCAGTGAGCTTCCAGCTGGTACGTTTCGACAGTTTACCACGACCTGTGAGCCTGCGAGCTGGTACGTTTCAGGACAGTTTATGATGACCAGTGAACCTGGCAGCTGGTACGTTTCGACAGTTTACCACGACCTGTGAGCCTGCGAGCTGGTACGTTTCGACAGTTTACCATGACCAGTGAGCCTGCCAGCTGGTACGTTTCGACAGTTTACCATGACCAGTGAGCCTGCCAGCTGGTACGTTTGGACAGTTTACCATGACCAGTGAGCCTGCCAGCTGGTACGTTTCAGGACAGTTTACCATGACCAGTGAGCCTCCAGCTGATACGTTTCAGGACAGTTTACTGTGACCAGTGAGCCTGCCAGCTGGTACGTTTCAGGACAGTTTACCATGACCAGTGAGCCTCCAGCTGGCACGTTTCGACAGTTTACCATGACCAGTGAGCCTGCGAGCTGGTACGTTTCAGGACAGTTTATGATGACCAGTGAGCCTGCCTGCTGGCATGTTTCTGCAGTTTACCATGACCAGTGAGCCTGGCAGCTGGTACGTTTCAGGACAGTTTACCATGACCAGTGAGCCTGCCAGCTGGTACGTTTCAGGACAGTTTATGATGACCAGTGAGCCTGCCAGCTGGTACGTTTCAGGACATTTTACCATGACCAGTGAGCCTGCCAGCTGGTACGTTTCAGGACAGTTTACCATGACCAGTGAGCCTCCAGCTGGTACGTTTCAGGACAGTTTATGATGACCAGTGAGCCTCCAGCTGGTAAGTTTCAGGACAGTTTACCATGACCAGTGAGCCTCCAGCTGGTACGTTTCGACAGTTTACCGTGACCAGTGAGCCTGCCAGCTGGTACGTTTCAGGACAGTTTACCATGACCAGTGAGCCTCCAGCTGGCACGTTTCGACAGTTTACCATGACCAGTGAGCCTGCGAGCTGGTACATTTCAGGACAGTTTATGATGACCAGTGAGCCTGGCAGCTGGTACGTTTCAGGACAGTTTATGATGACCAGTGAGCCTGCCAGCTGGTACGTTTCAGGACAGTTTACCATGACCAGTGAGCCTGCCAGCTGGTACGTTTCAGGACAGTTTACCATGACCAGTGAGCCTCCAGCTGGTACGGTTCTACAGTTTACCATGACCAGTGAGCCTGCCAGCTGGTACGTTTCAGGACAGTTTACCATGACCAGTGAGCCTCCAGCTGGTACGTTTCAGGACAGTTTACCATGACCAGTGAGCCTGGCAGCTGGTACGTTTCAGGACAGTTTATGATGACCAGTGAGCCTGCCAGCTGGTACGTTTCAGGACAGTTTACCATGACCAGTGAGCCTGCCAGCTGGTACGTTTCAGGACAGTTTACCACGACCTGTGAGCCTGCGAGCTGGTACGTTTCAGGACAGTTTACCATGACCAGTGAGCCTGCCAGCTGATACGTTTCAGGACAGTTTACCATGACCAGTGAGCCTCCAGCTGGTACGTTTCAGGATAGTTTACCATGACCAGTGAGCCTCCAGCTGGTACGTTTCAGGACAGTTTATGATGACCAGTGAGCCTGCCAGCTGGTACGTTTCGACAGTTTACCATGACCAGTGAGCCTCCAGCTGGTACGTTTCGACAGTTTACCACGACCTGTGAGCCTGCGAGCTGGTACGTTTCAGGACAGTTTATGATGACCAGTGAACCTTGCAGTTGGTACGTTTCGAGAGTTTACCACGACCTGTGAGCCTGCGAGCTGGTACGTTTCAGGACAGTTTACCACGACCTGTGAGCCTGCGAGCTGGCACGTTTTAGGACAGTTTATGATGACCGGTGAGCCTGCCAGCTGGTATGTTTCGACAGTTTACCATGACCAGTGAGCCTGCGAGCTGGCACGTTTCAGGACAGTTTACCATGACCAGTGAGCCTGCCAGCTGGTACGTTTCAGGACAGTTTACCATGACCAGTGAGCCTGCCAGCTGGTACGTTTCAGGACAGTTTACGATGACCAGTGAGCCTGCCAGCTGGTATGTTTCGACAGTTTACCATGACCAGTGAGCCTGCCAGCAGGTACGTTTCAGGACAGTTTACCATGACCAGTGAGCCTGGCAGCTGGTACGTTTCAGGACAGTTTACAATGACCAGTGAGCCTGCCAGCTGGTACGTTTCAGGACAGTTTACCATGACCAGTGAGCCTGCCAGCTGGTACGTTTCAGGACAGTTTATGATGACTAGTGAGCCTCCAGCTGGTACGTTTCGACAGTTTACCAGGACCTGTGAGCCTGCGAGCTGGTACGTTTCAGGACAGTTTATGATGACCAGTGAACCTGGCAGTTGGTACGTTTCGAGAGTTTACCACGACCTGTGAGCCTGCGAGCTGGTACGTTTCAGGACAGTTTACCATGACCAGTGAGCCTGCCAGCTGGTACGTTTCAGGACAGTTTACCATGACCAGTGAGCCTGCCAGCTGGTACGTTTCAGGACAGTTTACGATGACCTGTGAGCCTCCAGCTGGTACGTTTCTACAGTTTACCATGACCAGTGAGCCTGCCAGCTGGTACGTTTCAGGACAGTTTACCATGACCAGTGAGCCTGCGAGCTGGTACGTTTCAGGACAGTTTACCATGACCAGTGAGCCTCCAGCTGGCACGTTTCTACAGTTTACCATGACCAGTGAGCCTGCCAGCTGGTACGTTTCAGGACAGTTTATGATGACCAGTGAGCCTGCCAGCTGGCACGTTTCTGCAGTTTACCATGACCAGTGAGCCTCCAGCTGGCACGTTTCTACAGTTTACCATGACCAGTGAGCCTCCAGCTGGCACGTTTCAGGACAGTTCACCATGACCAGTGAGCCTGCCAGCTGGTACGTTTCAGGACAGTTTATGATGACCAGTGAGCCTGGCAGCTGGTACGTTTCGACAGTTTACCATGACCTGTGAGGCTGCTAGCTGGCACGTTTCAGGACAGTTTATGATGACCAGTGAGCCTCCAGCTGGTACGTTTTGACAGTTTAACATGACCAGTGAGCCTGCCAGCTGGTACGTTTCAGGACAGTTTATGATGACCAGTGAGCCTGCGAGCTGGCACGTTTCAGGACAGTTTACCATGACCAGTGAGCCTGCCAGCTGGTACGTTTCAGGACAGTTTACCATGACCAGTGAGCCTGCCAGCTGGTACGTTTCGACAGTTTACCATGATCAGTGAGCCTGCCAGCTGGCACGTTTCAGGACAGTTTATGATGACCAGTGAGCCTGCCAGCTGGCACGTTTCAGGACAGTTTATGATGACCAGTGAGCCTGCCAGCTGGTACGTTTCAGGACAGTTTACCATGACCAGTGAGCCTGCCAGCTGGTACGTTTCGACCGTTTATGGTGACCAGTGAGCCTGCGAGCTGGTACGTTTCTACAGTTTATGATGACCAGTGAGCCTGCCAGCTGGTACGTTTCAGGACAGTTTACCATGACCAGTGAGCCTCCAGCTGGTACGTTTCTACAGTTTACCATGACCAGTGAGCCTGCCAGCTGGTACATTTCAGGACAGTTTATGATGACCGGTGAGCCTGCCAGCTGGTATGTTTCGACAGTTTACCATGACCAGTTAGCCTGCGAGCTGGCACGTTTCAGGACAGTTTACCATGACCAGTGAGCCTGCCAGCTGGTACGTTTCGACAGTTTACCATGACCAGTGAGCCTGCGAGCTGGCACGTTTCAGGACAGTTTATGATGACCAGTGAGCCTGCCAGCTGGTACGTTTCAGGACAGTTTACAATGACCAGTGAGCCTCCAGCTGATACGTTTCAGGACAGTTTACCGTGACCAGTGAGCCTGCCAGCTGGTACGTTTCAGGACAGTTTACCATGACCAGTGAGCCTCCAGCTGGCACGTTTCGACAGTTTACCATGACCAGTGAGCCTCCAGCTGGCACGTTTCGACAGTTTACCATGAACAGTGAGCCTGCCAGCTGGTACGTTTCAGGACAGTTTACCATGACCAGTGAGCCTGCTAGCTGGTACGTTTCAGGACAGTTTACCATGACCAGTGAGCCTCCAGCTGATAAGTTTCAGGACAGTTTACGATGACCAGTGAGCCTCCAGCTGGTACGTTTCAGGACTTTTTACCATGACCAGTGAGCCTCCAGCTGGTACGTTTCAGGACAGTTTACCATGACCAGTGAGCCTCCAGCTGATACGTTTCAGGACAGTTTACCATGACCAGTGAGCCTCCAGCTGATACGTTTCAGGACAGTTTACCACGACCTGTGAGCCTCCAGCTGGTACGTTTCAGGACTTTTTACCATGACCAGTGAGCCTCCAGCTGGTACGTTTCGACAGTTTACCATGACCAGTGAGCCTGCCAGCTGGTACGTTTCAGGACAGTTTACCATGACCAGTGAGCCTCCAGCTGATACGTTTCAGGACAGTTTACCGTGACCAGTGAGCCTGCCAGCTGGTACGTTTCAGGACAGTTTACCATGACCAGTGAGCCTCCAGCTGGCACGTTTCGACAGTTTACCATGACCAGTGAGCCTGCGAGCTGGTACGTTTCAGGACAGTTTATGATGACCAGTGAGCCTGCCAGCTGGCACGTTTCTACACTTTACCATGACCAGTGAGCCTGGCAGCTGGTACGTTTCAGGACAGTTTACCATGACCAGTGAGCCTGCCAGCTGGTACGTTTCAGGACAGTTTATGATGACCAGTGAGCCTGCCAGCTGGTACGTTTCAGGACAGTTTACCATGACCAGTGAGCCTGCCAGCTGGTACGTTTCAGGACAGTTTACCATGACCAGTGAGCCTCCAGCTGGTACGTTTCAGGACAGTTTATGATGACCAGTGAGCCTCCAGCTGGTACGTTTCCACAGTTTACCATGACCAGTGAGCCTGCAGCTGGTACGTTTCGACAGTTTACCACGACCTGTGAGCTTGCGAGCTGGCACGTTTCAGGACAGTTTATGATGACCAGTGAGCCTGGCAGCTGGTACGTTTCGACAGTTTACCATGACCAGTGAGCCTGCCAGCTGGTACGTTTCAGGACAGTTTACGATGACCAGTGAGCCTCCAGCTGGTACGTTTCAGGACTTTTTACCATGACCAGTGAGCCTCCAGCTGGTACGTTTCCACAGTTTACCATGACCAGTGAGCTTCCAGCTGGTACGTTTCGACAGTTTACCACGACCTGTGAGCCTGCGAGCTGGTACGTTTCAGGACAGTTTATGATGACCAGTGAACCTGGCAGCTGGTACGTTTCGACAGTTTACCACGACCTGTGAGCCTGCGAGCTGGTACGTTTCGACAGTTTACCATGACCAGTGAGCCTGCCAGCTGGTACGTTTCGACAGTTTACCATGACCAGTGAGCCTGCCAGCTGGTACGTTTGGACAGTTTACCATGACCAGTGAGCCTGCCAGCTGGTACGTTTCAGGACAGTTTACCATGACCAGTGAGCCTCCAGCTGATACGTTTCAGGACAGTTTACTGTGACCAGTGAGCCTGCCAGCTGGTACGTTTCAGGACAGTTTACCATGACCAGTGAGCCTCCAGCTGGCACGTTTCGACAGTTTACCATGACCAGTGAGCCTGCGAGCTGGTACGTTTCAGGACAGTTTATGATGACCAGTGAGCCTGCCTGCTGGCATGTTTCTGCAGTTTACCATGACCAGTGAGCCTGGCAGCTGGTACGTTTCAGGACAGTTTACCATGACCAGTGAGCCTGCCAGCTGGTACGTTTCAGGACAGTTTATGATGACCAGTGAGCCTGCCAGCTGGTACGTTTCAGGACATTTTACCATGACCAGTGAGCCTGCCAGCTGGTACGTTTCAGGACAGTTTACCATGACCAGTGAGCCTCCAGCTGGTACGTTTCAGGACAGTTTACCATGACCAGTGAGCCTCCAGCTGGTACGTTTCAGGACAGTTTATGATGACCAGTGAGCCTCCAGCTGGTAAGTTTCAGGACAGTTTACCATGACCAGTGAGCCTCCAGCTGGTACGTTTCGACAGTTTACCGTGACCAGTGAGCCTGCCAGCTGGTACGTTTCAGGACAGTTTACCATGACCAGTGAGCCTCCAGCTGGCACGTTTCGACAGTTTACCATGACCAGTGAGCCTGCGAGCTGGTACATTTCAGGACAGTTTATGATGACCAGTGAGCCTGGCAGCTGGTACGTTTCAGGACAGTTTATGATGACCAGTGAGCCTGCCAGCTGGTACGTTTCAGGACAGTTTACCATGACCAGTGAGCCTGCCAGCTGGTACGTTTCAGGACAGTTTACCATGACCAGTGAGCCTCCAGCTGGTACGGTTCTACAGTTTACCATGACCAGTGAGCCTGCCAGCTGGTACGTTTCAGGACAGTTTACCATGACCAGTGAGCCTCCAGCTGGTACGTTTCAGGACAGTTTACCATGACCAGTGAGCCTGGCAGCTGGTACGTTTCAGGACAGTTTATGATGACCAGTGAGCCTGCCAGCTGGTACGTTTCAGGACAGTTTACCATGACCAGTGAGCCTCCAGCTGGCACGTTTCGACAGTTTACCATGACCAGTGAGCCTGCGAGCTGGTACATTTCAGGACAGTTTATGATGACCAGTGAGCCTGGCAGCTGGTACGTTTCAGGACAGTTTATGATGACCAGTGAGCCTGCCAGCTGGTACGTTTCAGGACAGTTTACCATGACCAGTGAGCCTGCCAGCTGGTACGTTTCAGGACAGTTTACCATGACCAGTGAGCCTCCAGCTGGTACGGTTCTACAGTTTACCATGACCAGTGAGCCTGCCAGCTGGTACGTTTCAGGACAGTTTACCATGACCAGTGAGCCTCCAGCTGGTACGTTTCAGGACAGTTTACCATGACCAGTGAGCCTGGCAGCTGGTACGTTTCAGGACAGTTTATGATGACCAGTGAGCCTGCCAGCTGGTACGTTTCAGGACAGTTTACCATGACCAGTGAGCCTCCAGCTGGCACGTTTCGACAGTTTACCATGACCAGTGAGCCTGCGAGCTGGTACATTTCAGGACAGTTTATGATGACCAGTGAGCCTGGCAGCTGGTACGTTTCAGGACAGTTTATGATGACCAGTGAGCCTGCCAGCTGGTACGTTTCAGGACAGTTTACCATGACCAGTGAGCCTGCCAGCTGGTACGTTTCAGGACAGTTTACCATGACCAGTGAGCCTCCAGCTGGTACGGTTCTACAGTTTACCATGACCAGTGAGCCTGCCAGCTGGTACGTTTCAGGACAGTTTACCATGACCAGTGAGCCTCCAGCTGGTACGTTTCAGGACAGTTTACCATGACCAGTGAGCCTGGCAGCTGGTACGTTTCAGGACAGTTTATGATGACCAGTGAGCCTGCCAGCTGGTACGTTTCAGGACAGTTTACCATGACCAGTGAGCCTGCCAGCTGGTACGTTTCAGGACAGTTTACCACGACCTGTGAGCCTGCGAGCTGGTACGTTTCAGGACAGTTTACCATGACCAGTGAGCCTGCTAGCTGATACGTTTCAGGACAGTTTACCATGACCAGTGAGCCTGCGAGCTGGTACGTTTCAGGACAGTTTATGATGACCAGTGAACCTGGCAGTTGGTACGTTTCGAGAGTTTACCACGACCTGTGAGCCTGCGAGCTGGTACGTTTCAGGACAGTTTACCACGACCTGTGAGCCTGCGAGCTGGCACGTTTTAGGACAGTTTATGATGACCGGTGAGCCTGCCAGCTGGTATGTTTCGACAGTTTACCATGACCAGTGAGCCTGCGAGCTGGCACGTTTCAGGACAGTTTACCATGACCAGTGAGCCTGCCAGCTGGTACGTTTCAGGACAGTTTACCATGACCAGTGAGCCTGCCAGCTGGTACGTTTCAGGACAGTTTACGATGACCAGTGAGCCTGCCAGCTGGTATGTTTCGACAGTTTACCATGACCAGTGAGCCTGCCAGCAGGTACGTTTCAGGACAGTTTACCATGATCAGTGAGCCTGGCAGCTGGTACGTTTCAGGACAGTTTACAATGACCAGTGAGCCTGCCAGCTGGTACGTTTCAGGACAGTTTACCATGACCAGTGAGCCTGCCAGCTGGTACGTTTCAGGACAGTTTATGATGACTAGTGAGCCTCCAGCTGGTACGTTTCGACAGTTTACCAGGACCTGTGAGCCTGCGAGCTGGTACGTTTCAGGACAGTTTATGATGACCAGTGAACCTGGCAGTTGGTACGTTTCGAGAGTTTACCACGACCTGTGAGCCTGCGAGCTGGTACGTTTCAGGACAGTTTACCATGACCAGTGAGCCTGCCAGCTGGTACGTTTCAGGACAGTTTACCATGACCAGTGAGCCTGCCAGCTGGTACGTTTCAGGACAGTTTACGATGACCTGTGAGCCTCCAGCTGGTACGTTTCTACAGTTTACCATGACCAGTGAGCCTGCCAGCTGGTACGTTTCAGGACAGTTTACCATGACCAGTGAGCCTGCGAGCTGGTACGTTTCAGGACAGTTTACCATGACCAGTGAGCCTCCAGCTGGCACGTTTCTACAGTTTACCATGACCAGTGAGCCTGCCAGCTGGTACGTTTCAGGACAGTTTATGATGACCAGTGAGCCTGCCAGCTGGCACGTTTCTGCAGTTTACCATGACCAGTGAGCCTCCAGCTGGCACGTTTCTACAGTTTACCATGACCAGTGAGCCTCCAGCTGGCACGTTTCAGGACAGTTCACCATGACCAGTGAGCTTGCCAGCTGGTACGTTTCAGGACAGTTTATGATGACCAGTGAGCCTGGCAGCTGGTACGTTTCGACAGTTTACCATGACCTGTGAGGCTGCTAGCTGGCACGTTTCAGGACAGTTTATGATGACCAGTGAGCCTCCAGCTGGTACGTTTTGACAGTTTAACATGACCAGTGAGCCTGCCAGCTGGTACGTTTCAGGACAGTTTATGATGACCAGTGAGCCTGCGAGCTGGCACGTTTCAGGACAGTTTACCATGACCAGTGAGCCTGCCAGCTGGTACGTTTCAGGACAGTTTACCATGACCAGTGAGCCTGCCAGCTGGTACGTTTCGACAGTTTACCATGATCAGTGAGCCTGCCAGCTGGCACGTTTCAGGACAGTTTATGATGACCAGTGAGCCTGCCAGCTGGCACGTTTCAGGACAGTTTATGATGACCAGTGAGCCTGCCAGCTGGTACGTTTCAGGACAGTTTATGATGACCAGTGAGCCTGCGAGCTGGCACGTTTCAGGACAGTTTACCATGACCAGTGAGCCTGCCAGCTGGTACGTTTCGACCGTTTATGGTGACCAGTGAGCCTGCGAGCTGGTACGTTTCTACAGTTTATGATGACCAGTGAGCCTGCCAGCTGGTACGTTTCAGGACAGTTTACCATGACCAGTGAGCCTCCAGCTGGTACGTTTCTACAGTTTACCATGACCAGTGAGCCTGCCAGCTGGTACATTTCAGGACAGTTTATGATGACCGGTGAGCCTGCCAGCTGGTATGTTTCGACAGTTTACCATGACCAGTTAGCCTGCGAGCTGGCACGTTTCAGGACAGTTTACCATGACCAGTGAGCCTGCCAGCTGGTACGTTTCAGGACAGTTAACCATGACCAGTGAGCCTCCAGCTGGTACGTTTCAGGACAGTTTACCATGACCAGTGAGCCTCCAGCTGGTACGTTTCAGGACAGTTTACCATGACCAGTGAGCCTCCAGCTGATACGTTTCAGGACATTTTACCATGACCAGTGAGCCTCCAGCTGATACGTTTCAGGACAGTTTACCACGACCTGTGAGCCTCCAGCTGGTACGTTTCAGGACTTTTTACCATGACCAGTGAGCCTCCAGCTGGTACGTTTCGACAGTTTACCATGACCAGTGAGCCTGCAGCTGGTATGTTTCAGGACAGCTTACGATGACCAGTGAGCCTGGCAGCTGGTACGTTTCAGGACAGTTTACCATGACCAGTGAGCCTGCCAGCTGGTATGTTTCAGGACAGTTTACGATGACCAGTGAGCCTCCAGCTGATACGTTTCAGGACAGTTTACGATGACCAGTGAGCCTCCAGCTGGTACGTTGCAGGACTTTTTACCATGACCAGTGAGCCTCCAGCTGGTACGTTTCAGGACAGTTTACCATGACCAGTGAGCCTCCAGCTGATACGTTTCAGGACAGTTTACGATGACCAGTGAGCCTCCAGCTGGTACGTTTCAGGACTTGTTACCATGACCAGTGAGCCTCCAGCTGGTACGTTTCCACAGTTTACCATGACCAGTGAGCCTCCAGCTGGTACGTTTCGACAGTTTTCCACGACCTGTGAGCCTGCGAGCTGGTACGTTTCAGGAAAGTTTATGATGACCAGTGAACCTGGCAGCTGGTACGTTTCGACAGTTTACCACGACCTGTGAGCCTGCGAGCTGGTACGTTTCGACAGTTTACCATGACCAGTGAGCCTGCCAGCTGGTACGTTTCAGGACAGTTTATGATGACCAGTGAGCCTCCAGCTGGCACGTTTCGACAGTTTACCACGACATGTGAGCCTGCGAGCTGGTACGTTTCAGGACAGTTTATGATGACCAGTGAACCTGGCAGTTGGTACGTTTCGAGAGTTTACCACGACCTGTGAGCCTGCGAGCTGGTACGTTTCGACAGTTTACCATGACCAGTGAGCCTGCGAGCTGGCACGTTTCAGGACAGTTTACCATGACCAGTGAGCCTGCCAGCTGGTACGTTTCAGGACAGTTAACCATGACCAGTGAGCCTCCAGCTGGTACGTTTCAGGACAGTTTACCATGACCAGTGAGCCTCCAGCTGGTACGTTTCAGGACAGTTTACCATGACCAGTGAGCCTCCAGCTGATACGTTTCAGGACAGTTTACCATGACCAGTGAGCCTCCAGCTGATACGTTTCAGGACAGTTTACCACGACCTGTGAGCCTCCAGCTGGTACGTTTCAGGACTTTTTACCATGACCAGTGAGCCTCCAGCTGGTACGTTTCGACAGTTTACCATGACCAGTGAGCCTGCAGCTGGTATGTTTCAGGACAGCTTACGATGACCAGTGAGCCTGGCAGCTGGTACGTTTCAGGACAGTTTACGATGACCAGTGAGCCTGCCAGCTGGTACGTTTCGACAGTTTACCATGACCAGTGAGCCTGCCAGCTGGTACGTTTCAGGACAGTTTACCATGACCAGTGAGCCTCCAGCTGGTACGTTTCAGGACTTTTTACCATGACCAGTGAGCCTCCAGCTGGTACGTTTCCACAGTTTACCATGACCAGTGAGCCTCCAGCTGGTACGTTTCGACAGTTTACCACGACCTGTGAGCCTGCGAGCTGGTACGTTTCAGGACAGTTTATGATGACCAGTGAACCTGGCAGCTGGTACGTTTCGACAGTTTACCAGGACCTGTGAGCCTGCGAGCTGGTACGTTTCGACAGTTTACCATGACCAGTGAGCCTCCAGCTGGTACGTTTCGACAGTTTACCGTGACCAGTGAGCCTGCCAGCTGGTACGTTTCGAAAGTTTACCATGACCAGTGAGCCTGCGAGCTGGTACGTTTCAGGACAGTTTACCGTGACCAGTGAGCCTGCCAGCTGGTACGTTTCGACAGTTTACCATGACCAGTGAGCCTGCGAGCTGGTACGTTTCAGGACAGTTTACCATGACCAGTGAGCCTGCCAGCTGGTATGTTTCAGGACAGTTTACGATGACCAGTGAGCCTCCAGCTGATACGTTTCAGGACAGTTTACGATGACCAGTGAGCCTCCAGCTGGTACGTTTCAGGACTTTTTACCATGACCAGTGAGCCTCCAGCTGGTACGTTTCAGGACAGTTTACCATGACCAGTGAGCCTCCAGCTGATACGTTTCAGGACAGTTTACGATGACCAGTGAGCCTCCAGCTGGTACGTTTCAGGACTTTTTACCATGACCAGTGAGCCTCCAGCTGGTACGTTTCCACAGTTTACCATGACCAGTGAGCCTCCAGCTGGTACGTTTCGACAGTTTACCACGACCTGTGAGCCTGCGAGCTGGTACGTTTCAGGACAGTTTATGATGACCAGTGAACCTGGCAGCTGGTACGTTTCGACAGTTTACCACGACCTGTGAGCCTGCGAGCTGGCACGTTTCAGGACAGTTTATGATGACCAGTGAGCCAGCCAGCTGGTACGTTTCAGGACAGTTTACAATGACCAGTGAGCCTCCAGCTGATACGTTTCAGGACAGTTTACCGTGACCAGTGAGCCTGCCAGCTGGTACGTTTCAGGACAGTTTACCATGACCAGTGATCCTCCAGCTGGCACGTTTCGACAGTTTACCATGACCAGTGAGCCTGCGAGCTGGTACGTTTCAGGACAGTTTATGATGACCAGTGAGCCTGGCAGCTGGTACGTTTCAGGACAGTTTACCATGACCAGTGAGCCTGCCAGCTGGTACGTTTCAGGACAGTTTACCATGACCAGTGAGCCTCCAGCTGGTACGTTTCTACAGTTTACCATGACCAGTGAGCCTGCCAGCTGGTACGTTTCAGGACAGTTTACCATGACCAGTGAGCCTGCCAGCTGGTACGTTTCAGGACAGTTTACCATGACCAGTGAGCCTGCCAGCTGGTACGTTTCAGGACAGTTTACCATGACCAGTGAGCCTCCAGCTGGTACGTTTCAGGACAGTTTACCATGACCAGTGAGCCTGGCAGCTGGTACGTTTCAGGACAGTTTATGATGACCAGTGAGCCTGCCAGCTGGTACGTTTCGACAGTTTACCATGACCAGTGAGCCTCCAGCTGGTACGTTTCGACAGTTTACCACGACCTGTGAGCCTGCGAGCTGGTACGTTTCAGGACAGTTTATGATGACCAGTGAACCTGGCAGTTGGTACGTTTCGAGAGTTTACCACGACCTGTGAGCCTGCGAGCTGGTACGTTTCAGGACAGTTTACCACGACCTGTGAGCCTGCGAGCTGGCACGTTTCAGGACAGTTTATGATGACCGGTGAGCCTGCCAGCGGGTATGTTTCGACAGTTTACCATGACCAGTGAGCCTGCGAGCTGGCACGTTTCAGGACAGTTTACCATGACGAGTGAGCCTGCCAGCTGGTACGTTTCAGGACAGTTTACCATGACCAGTGAGCCTGGCAGCTGGTACGTTTCAGGACAGTTTACGATGACCAGTGAGCCTGCCAGCTGTTATGTTTCGACAGTTTACCATGACCAGTGAGCCTGCCAGCTGGTACGTTTCAGGACAGTTTACCATGACGAGTGAGCCTGGCAGCTGGTACGTTTCAGGACAGTTTACAATGACCAGTGAGCCTGCCAGCTGGTACGTTTCAGGACAGTTTACCATGACCAGTGAGCCTGCCAGCTGGTACGTTTCAGGACAGTTTATGATGACCAGTGAGCCTCCAGCTGGTACGTTTCGACAGTTTACCACGACCTGTGAGCCTGCGAGCTGGTACGTTTCAGGACAGTTTATGATGACCAGTGAACCTGGCAGTTGGTATGTTTCGAGAGTTTACCACGACCTGTGAGCCTGCGAGCTGGTACGTTTCAGGACAGTTTACCACGACCTGTGAGCCTGCCAGCTGGTACGTTTCAGGACAGTTTATGATGACTAGTGAGCCTCCAGCTGGTACGTTTCGACAGTTTACCAGGACCTGTGAGCCTGCGAGCTGGTACGTTTCAGGACAGTTTATGATGACCAGTGAACCTGGCAGTTGGTACGTTTCGAGAGTTTACCACGACCTGTGAGCCTGCGAGCTGGTACGTTTCAGGACAGTTTACCATGACCAGTGAGCCTGCCAGCTGGTACGTTTCAGGACAGTTTACCATGACCAGTGAGCCTGCCAGCTGGTACGTTTCAGGACAGTTTACGATGACCTGTGAGCCTCCAGCTGGTACGTTTCTACAGTTTACCATGACCAGTGAGCCTGCCAGCTGGTACGTTTCAGGACAGTTTACCATGACCAGTGAGCCTGCGAGCTGGTACGTTTCAGGACAGTTTACCATGACCAGTGAGCCTCCAGCTGGCACGTTTCTACAGTTTACCATGACCAGTGAGCCTGCCAGCTGGTACGTTTCAGGACAGTTTATGATGACCAGTGAGCCTGCCAGCTGGCACGTTTCTGCAGTTTACCATGACCAGTGAGCCTCCAGCTGGCACGTTTCTACAGTTTACCATGACCAGTGAGCCTCCAGCTGGCACGTTTCAGGACAGTTCACCATGACCAGTGAGCCTGCCAGCTGGTACGTTTCAGGACAGTTTATGATGACCAGTGAGCCTGGCAGCTGGTACGTTTCGACAGTTTACCATGACCTGTGAGGCTGCTAGCTGGCACGTTTCAGGACAGTTTATGATGACCAGTGAGCCTCCAGCTGGTACGTTTTGACAGTTTAACATGACCAGTGAGCCTGCCAGCTGGTACGTTTCAGGACAGTTTATGATGACCAGTGAGCCTGCGAGCTGGCACGTTTCAGGACAGTTTACCATGACCAGTGAGCCTGCCAGCTGGTACGTTTCAGGACAGTTTACCATGACCAGTGAGCCTGCCAGCTGGTACGTTTCGACAGTTTACCATGATCAGTGAGCCTGCCAGCTGGCACGTTTCAGGACAGTTTATGATGACCAGTGAGCCTGCCAGCTGGCACGTTTCAGGACAGTTTATGATGACCAGTGAGCCTGCCAGCTGGTACGTTTCAGGACAGTTTATGATGACCAGTGAGCCTGCGAGCTGGCACGTTTCAGGACAGTTTACCATGACCAGTGAGCCTGCCAGCTGGTACGTTTCGACCGTTTATGGTGACCAGTGAGCCTGCGAGCTGGTACGTTTCTACAGTTTATGATGACCAGTGAGCCTGCCAGCTGGTACGTTTCAGGACAGTTTACCATGACCAGTGAGCCTCCAGCTGGTACGTTTCTACAGTTTACCATGACCAGTGAGCCTGCCAGCTGGTACATTTCAGGACAGTTTATGATGACCGGTGAGCCTGCCAGCTGGTATGTTTCGACAGTTTACCATGACCAGTTAGCCTGCGAGCTGGCACGTTTCAGGACAGTTTACCATGACCAGTGAGCCTGCCAGCTGGTACGTTTCAGGACAGTTAACCATGACCAGTGAGCCTCCAGCTGGTACGTTTCAGGACAGTTTACCATGACCAGTGAGCCTCCAGCTGGTACGTTTCAGGACAGTTTACCATGACCAGTGAGCCTCCAGCTGATACGTTTCAGGACATTTTACCATGACCAGTGAGCCTCCAGCTGATACGTTTCAGGACAGTTTACCACGACCTGTGAGCCTCCAGCTGGTACGTTTCAGGACTTTTTACCATGACCAGTGAGCCTCCAGCTGGTACGTTTCGACAGTTTACCATGACCAGTGAGCCTGCAGCTGGTATGTTTCAGGACAGCTTACGATGACCAGTGAGCCTGGCAGCTGGTACGTTTCAGGACAGTTTACCATGACCAGTGAGCCTGCCAGCTGGTATGTTTCAGGACAGTTTACGATGACCAGTGAGCCTCCAGCTGATACGTTTCAGGACAGTTTACGATGACCAGTGAGCCTCCAGCTGGTACGTTGCAGGACTTTTTACCATGACCAGTGAGCCTCCAGCTGGTACGTTTCAGGACAGTTTACCATGACCAGTGAGCCTCCAGCTGATACGTTTCAGGACAGTTTACGATGACCAGTGAGCCTCCAGCTGGTACGTTTCAGGACTTGTTACCATGACCAGTGAGCCTCCAGCTGGTACGTTTCCACAGTTTACCATGACCAGTGAGCCTCCAGCTGGTACGTTTCGACAGTTTTCCACGACCTGTGAGCCTGCGAGCTGGTACGTTTCAGGAAAGTTTATGATGACCAGTGAACCTGGCAGCTGGTACGTTTCGACAGTTTACCACGACCTGTGAGCCTGCGAGCTGGTACGTTTCGACAGTTTACCATGACCAGTGAGCCTGCCAGCTGGTACGTTTCAGGACAGTTTATGATGACCAGTGAGCCTCCAGCTGGCACGTTTCGACAGTTTACCACGACATGTGAGCCTGCGAGCTGGTACGTTTCAGGACAGTTTATGATGACCAGTGAACCTGGCAGTTGGTACGTTTCGAGAGTTTACCACGACCTGTGAGCCTGCGAGCTGGTACGTTTCGACAGTTTACCATGACCAGTGAGCCTGCGAGCTGGCACGTTTCAGGACAGTTTACCATGACCAGTGAGCCTGCCAGCTGGTACGTTTCAGGACAGTTAACCATGACCAGTGAGCCTCCAGCTGGTACGTTTCAGGACAGTTTACCATGACCAGTGAGCCTCCAGCTGGTACGTTTCAGGACAGTTTACCATGACCAGTGAGCCTCCAGCTGATACGTTTCAGGACAGTTTACCATGACCAGTGAGCCTCCAGCTGATACGTTTCAGGACAGTTTACCACGACCTGTGAGCCTCCAGCTGGTACGTTTCAGGACTTTTTACCATGACCAGTGAGCCTCCAGCTGGTACGTTTCGACAGTTTACCATGACCAGTGAGCCTGCAGCTGGTATGTTTCAGGACAGCTTACGATGACCAGTGAGCCTGGCAGCTGGTACGTTTCAGGACAGTTTACGATGACCAGTGAGCCTGCCAGCTGGTACGTTTCGACAGTTTACCATGACCAGTGAGCCTGCCAGCTGGTACGTTTCAGGACAGTTTACCATGACCAGTGAGCCTCCAGCTGGTACGTTTCAGGACTTTTTACCATGACCAGTGAGCCTCCAGCTGGTACGTTTCCACAGTTTACCATGACCAGTGAGCCTCCAGCTGGTACGTTTCGACAGTTTACCACGACCTGTGAGCCTGCGAGCTGGTACGTTTCAGGACAGTTTATGATGACCAGTGAACCTGGCAGCTGGTACGTTTCGACAGTTTACCAGGACCTGTGAGCCTGCGAGCTGGTACGTTTCGACAGTTTACCATGACCAGTGAGCCTCCAGCTGGTACGTTTCGACAGTTTACCGTGACCAGTGAGCCTGCCAGCTGGTACGTTTCGAAAGTTTACCATGACCAGTGAGCCTGCGAGCTGGTACGTTTCAGGACAGTTTACCGTGACCAGTGAGCCTGCCAGCTGGTACGTTTCGACAGTTTACCATGACCAGTGAGCCTGCGAGCTGGTACGTTTCAGGACAGTTTACCATGACCAGTGAGCCTGCCAGCTGGTATGTTTCAGGACAGTTTACGATGACCAGTGAGCCTCCAGCTGATACGTTTCAGGACAGTTTACGATGACCAGTGAGCCTCCAGCTGGTACGTTTCAGGACTTTTTACCATGACCAGTGAGCCTCCAGCTGGTACGTTTCAGGACAGTTTACCATGACCAGTGAGCCTCCAGCTGATACGTTTCAGGACAGTTTACGATGACCAGTGAGCCTCCAGCTGGTACGTTTCAGGACTTTTTACCATGACCAGTGAGCCTCCAGCTGGTACGTTTCCACAGTTTACCATGACCAGTGAGCCTCCAGCTGGTACGTTTCGACAGTTTACCACGACCTGTGAGCCTGCGAGCTGGTACGTTTCAGGACAGTTTATGATGACCAGTGAACCTGGCAGCTGGTACGTTTCGACAGTTTACCACGACCTGTGAGCCTGCGAGCTGGCACGTTTCAGGACAGTTTATGATGACCAGTGAGCCAGCCAGCTGGTACGTTTCAGGACAGTTTACAATGACCAGTGAGCCTCCAGCTGATACGTTTCAGGACAGTTTACCGTGACCAGTGAGCCTGCCAGCTGGTACGTTTCAGGACAGTTTACCATGACCAGTGATCCTCCAGCTGGCACGTTTCGACAGTTTACCATGACCAGTGAGCCTGCGAGCTGGTACGTTTCAGGACAGTTTATGATGACCAGTGAGCCTGGCAGCTGGTACGTTTCAGGACAGTTTACCATGACCAGTGAGCCTGCCAGCTGGTACGTTTCAGGACAGTTTACCATGACCAGTGAGCCTCCAGCTGGTACGTTTCTACAGTTTACCATGACCAGTGAGCCTGCCAGCTGGTACGTTTCAGGACAGTTTACCATGACCAGTGAGCCTGCCAGCTGGTACGTTTCAGGACAGTTTACCATGACCAGTGAGCCTGCCAGCTGGTACGTTTCAGGACAGTTTACCATGACCAGTGAGCCTCCAGCTGGTACGTTTCAGGACAGTTTACCATGACCAGTGAGCCTGGCAGCTGGTACGTTTCAGGACAGTTTATGATGACCAGTGAGCCTGCCAGCTGGTACGTTTCGACAGTTTACCATGACCAGTGAGCCTCCAGCTGGTACGTTTCGACAGTTTACCACGACCTGTGAGCCTGCGAGCTGGTACGTTTCAGGACAGTTTATGATGACCAGTGAACCTGGCAGTTGGTACGTTTCGAGAGTTTACCACGACCTGTGAGCCTGCGAGCTGGTACGTTTCAGGACAGTTTACCACGACCTGTGAGCCTGCGAGCTGGCACGTTTCAGGACAGTTTATGATGACCGGTGAGCCTGCCAGCGGGTATGTTTCGACAGTTTACCATGACCAGTGAGCCTGCGAGCTGGCACGTTTCAGGACAGTTTACCATGACTAGTGAGCCTGCCAGCTGGTACGTTTCAGGACAGTTTACCATGACCAGTGAGCCTGGCAGCTGGTACGTTTCAGGACAGTTTACGATGACCAGTGAGCCTGCCAGCTGTTATGTTTCGACAGTTTACCATGACCAGTGAGCCTGCCAGCTGGTACGTTTCAGGACAGTTTACCATGACGAGTGAGCCTGGCAGCTGGTACGTTTCAGGACAGTTTACAATGACCAGTGAGCCTGCCAGCTGGTACGTTTCAGGACAGTTTACCATGACCAGTGAGCCTGCCAGCTGGTACGTTTCAGGACAGTTTATGATGACCAGTGAGCCTCCAGCTGGTACGTTTTGACAGTTTACCACGACCTGTGAGCCTGCGAGCTGGTACGTTTCAGGACAGTTTATGATGACCAGTGAACCTGGCAGTTGGTATGTTTCGAGAGTTTACCACGACCTGTGAGCCTGCGAGCTGGTACGTTTCAGGACAGTTTACCACGACCTGTGAGCCTGCGAGCTGGCACGTTTCAGGACAGTTTATGATGACCGGTGAGCCTGCCAGCTGGTATGTTTCGACAGTTTACCATGACCAGTGAGCCTGCGAGCTGGCACGTTTCAGGACAGTTTACCATGACCAGTGAGCCTGCCAGCTGGTACGTTTCAGGACAGTTTACCGTGACCAGTGAGCCTGGCAGCTGGTACGTTTCAGGACAGTTTACGATGACCAGTGAGCCTGCCAGCTGGTATGTTTCGACAGTTTACCATGACCAGTGAGCCTGCCAGCTGGTACGTTTCAGGACAGTTTACCATGACCAGTGAGCCTGGCAGCTGGTACGTTTCAGGACAGTTTACAATGACCAGTGAGCCTGCCAGCTGGTACGTTTCAGGACAGTTTACCATGACCAGTGAGCCTGCCAGCTGGTACGTTTCAGGACAGTTTATGATGACCAGTGAGCCTACAGCTGGTACGTTTCGACAGTTTACCACGACCTGTGAGCCTGCGAGCTGGTACGTTTCAGGACAGTTTATGATGACCAGTGAACCTGGCAGTTGGTACGTTTCGAGAGTTTACCACGACCTGTGAGCCTGCGAGCTGGTACGTTTCAGGACAGTTTACCACGACCTGTGAGCGTGCGAGCTGGCACGTTTCAGGACAGTTTATGATGACCGGTGAGCCTGCCAGCTGGTATGTTTCGACAGTTTACCATGACCAGTGAGCCTGCCAGCTGGTACGTTTCAGGACAGTTTACCATGACCAGTGAGCCTGCCAGCTGGTACGTTTCAGGACAGTTTACCATGACCAGTGAGCCTGCCAGCTGGTACGTTTCAGGACAGTTTACCATGACCAGTGAGCCTCCAGCTGGTACGTTTCAGGACAGTTTACTATGACCTGTGAGCCTCCAGCTGGTACGTTTCTACAGTTTACCATGACCAGTGAGCCTGCCAGCTGGTACGTTTCAGGACAGTTTACCATGACCAGTGAGCCTGCGAGCTGGTACGTTTCAGGACAGTTTACCATGACCAGTGAGCCTCCAGCTGGCACGTTTCTACAGTTTACCATGACCAGTGAGCCTGCCAGCTGGTACGTTTCAGGACAGTTTATGATGACCAGTGAGCCTGCCAGCTGGCACGTTTCTACAGTTTACCATGACCAGTGAGCCTCCAGCTGGCACGTTTCTACAGTTTACCATGACCAGTGAGCCTCCAGCTGGTACGTTTCAGGACAGTTTATGGTGACCAGTGAGCCTGCCAGCTGGTACGTTTCGACAGTTTACGATGACCAGTGAGCCTGCCAGCTGGTATGTTTCAGGACAGTTTACAATGACCAGTGAGCCTGGCAGCTGGTACGTTTCAGGACAGTTTATGATGACCAGTGAGCCTCCAGCTGGTACGTTTCGACAGTTTACGATGACCAGTGAGCCTGCCAGCTGGTACGTTTCAGGACAGTTTATGATGACCAGTGAGCCTGCCAGCTGGTACGTTTCAGGACAGTTTATGATGACCAGTGAGCCTGCCAGCTGGTACGTTTCGACAGTTTACGATGACCAGTGAGCCTGCCAGCTGGTACGTTTCAGGACAGTTTACGATGACCAGTGAGCCTGCCAGCTGGTACGTTTCAGGACAGTTTACAATGACCAGTGAGCCTGGCAGCTGGTATGTTTTTGGAGGTGGGAGGGAACCGCAGCACCTGAGGGAATCCCACGGGGTCAGAGGTAGAACATACAAACTTTCTTACAGGGATGTCAGCATTGAGCTCTGAACTACAACGAGCTGTAATAGAGTTGTTCTAACTGTGATGCTACGTGATATTTCTAGCATCCTCTACAGAGGTGACAGATGCAAATTCCTCTTCAATTCAGCTGCCATCACTTTGTCAGTCCCCCAGACACATGTTCTACTGCATCAGCATCTTTGTTAAGTTATTTTTAGTGACCTTCTGGAACTCCTACCTGTTTTTATGTTTATGAGCTTGTGCTCTAATTCCTCTTTCCTAATTACCCTTCAGTCATTCTTTTATTTTAAATATTCTTCAGTTGAAGGAGATTGATTTAGTATGTGCAGTAAAGTAGCCACACAGGAGTCTATTAAGGTGTTTAATAGATGCTGAGTTAGTAAGCTCCTGTATTTGTTGGTGGTGTCTTGGCCTCAGGACAGCCCCCTCCTGGCCGTCTTGTGAAGGTGCACCTGTACTTTCTGATCTCAAACCTTGATGCAGGTCTGCATCACAAGGGGCAGAATAAGACCATTCTGCCCATGGAGTCTGCTCCACCATTCAATCACGACTGATTTATTGTCTCTCTCAACCCCATTCTCCTGCCTTCTCCCTGTAACCTTTCACTCTCTTACTAATCAAGAACCTACCAACAGGTTTAGTATTACTGATGTATGTCATGAAATTTGTCGTTTTGTGGCAGCAGTGCAGTGAAGTACAATAAGACGTACTAAAAAATCAGCACTACACAAAGAACAAGACAGTGAGGGAGTGTCCAGACAGTGATGTGACCAGTTAGTATGCTGCATGGTACATCTGTACAAGTTTGCTGGTCTCTGGTGACATACTAAGTCTCCTCTAACTCCTAATGAAGGCTGCTGTGCCACCTTTGTGAATCAGAATCAGGTTTATTACACCAGCATGTGGCGTGAAATTTGTTAACTTAGCAGCAGCAGTTCAATGCAATACATAATCTAGCAGAGAGAGAGAAAAAAATAAAACATAATACTAAATAAACAAGTAAATCAATTATGTATATTGAATAGATTTTTTAAAATGTGCAAAATCAAATACTGTATACAGTATTTAAAAGAAAAGTGAGGTAGGGTCCAAAGCTTCAATGTCCATTTAGGAATCAGATGGCAGAGGGGAAGAAGCTGTTCCTGAATCACTGAGTGTGTGCCTTCAGGCTTCTGTACCTCCTACCTGATGGTAACAGTGAGAAAAGGGCATGCCCTGGGTGCTGAAGGTCTTTAATAATGGGCACTGCCTTTCTGAGACACCGCTCCCTAAGATGTCCTGGGTACCTTGTAGGCTTGTGCCCAAGATGGAGCTGACTAGATTTGCAACCTTCTGCAGCTTCTTTCAGTCCTGTGCAGTAGCCCCCGCGTACCAGACAGTGATGCAGCCTGTCAGAATGCTCTCCACCGTGCAACTATAGAAGTTTATGAGTATATTTGTTGACATACCAAATCGCTTCAAACTCCTAATGAAGTATAGCCGCGTCTTGCCATCTTTATAACTACATCGATATGTTGGCCGAGGTTAGATCCTCAGAGATCTTGACACCCAGGAACTTGAAGCTGCTCACTCTCTCCACTTCTGATCTCTCCATGAGGATTGGTTTGTGTTCCTTCATCTTACCCCTCCTGAAGTCCACAATCAGCTCTTTCATTTCACTGACGTTGAGTGCCAGGTTGTTGCTGTGGCACCGTTGGCTTATCTCACTCCGGTACGTCCTCTCGTCACCATTTGTGGATGGTATATGATCTATGTCTAGCCACACTGTCATGTGTATACAGAGAATAGATCAGTGGGCTAAGCACACACCCCTGAGGTGCACCAGTGTTGATTGTCAGCGAGGAGGATACGTTATCACCAATCTGCACAGACTGTGGTCTTCCAGTTAGGAAGTTGAGGATCCAATTGGAGAGGGAGGTACAGAGGCCCAGGTTCTGCAACTTCTCAATCAGGATTGTGGGAATGGTGGTATTAAATGCTGGGCGATAGTCAATGAACAGCATCCTGATGTAGGCGTTTGTGTTGTGTAGGTGGTTTAAAGCCATGTGGAGAGCCATTGAGATTGCGTCTGCCGTTGACTTATTGTGGCGATAGGCAAATTGTAATGGGTCCTCAATAACTTGCCTCAGTATGTCTGGTCCAGGATAGGTCTTCAGAGATGTTGACCCCCAGGAGCTTGAAACTGCTCACCCTTTCCAGTGCCAGTCCCTCATTGAGGGCTGGTGTGTGTTTCCTTGACTTCCCCTTCCTGAAATCCACAGTCAGTTCCTTAGTCTCACTGGCGCTGAGTGCAACAACACTCAACCAGCTGATCTATCTCACTCCTGTAACCTCTCCGTCGCCAGGTGGGAGGCATGTGATCGTGTTGGACAGGGTGCAGAGGAGATTCACCAGGAGTTGGTCAGGCATGGATTAGATCTGACGGCAGGTCAGAGGAGGTTGAGTGGGCACATGATTGAGGTATATAAAACTGTCAGCAATAGATAAGGTAAACTGCTCGAAACTACCCCCCCCCCCCGAACAGTAATTTTGAGTGAGGGACGAAGGATATGTGGGTGAACCTTTTAGACCATAAGATATAGGAACAGAATTAGGCCATTTCACCCATCGGGTGTGCTCCACCATTCCATCAGGACTGATTTATTGCCCCTCTCAACTCCATTCTCCTTCTTTCTTCATGTAACCTTTGACTCCCTGACTTACCAAGAACCTATCACCCTCCACTTTAAATATACTCAGTGGCTTGGCCTCCACGATGTTCTTGGAATGAATTCCAAAGATTATCACCCTATGGCTAAAGAAATTAAGCTTTTTATTTGCTCTAGATGGGTGTCCCTCTGTTCTGAGGCTGTGCCCTCTGGCCTGGACTCTCCCACTATAGGAAACATCCTCTCTGCATCCACTTTCTCGCCTTTCATTAGGTTTCAATGAGATGCCCCTCATTCTTCTAAACTCCAGCACATACAAACCCAGAGCCATCAAACGGTCCTCGTATGTTAAGTTTTTCATTCCCGGAGTCATACACATGAACCTTTCTCTGGACCCTCTCAGATGGCAGATGAGGGGCCCAGAACTGCTCACAATACTCCGTGTGGTCTGACCAATGCCTTACAAAGCCTCAGCGTTACGTCCTTGCTCTTGTATTCTAGTCCTCTCAAAATGAATGCTGACATGGCATTTACCTTCCTCACCAGTGTTTCAGCCTGCAGGTTAGCCTTCAGGGAGCCCTGCATGAGGACTCCCAAATGCCTTTCCCCCTCAGATTTTAGAATTTTCTCTCCATTCAGAAAATGGACTACCCTTTTATTTCTTCTGCCAAAGTGCACTTCCTGACAATCAATTCCTTCTGCCACTCCTTTGGCCATTCTCGTCATCTGTCTCCATCAACTTGGCCACAAAGCTATTAATTCCATCATGCAAATGATGTGAAAAGAGGCGGTGCAAACAGCAGCCCCTGCAGAACACCACCAGCCAGCAGCAGCCGCCCTGAAAAGCTCTCTTTTTGTTCACCAAGAGAGTGGTAACGAGGTGCTGATGGAAACGGTCAGTGGCAGCCTTTCACCAAGAGGTGACCAGGTTAACACAGGAATCAGAACTCTATGGGCCAGTTACTGGAAAATGGACTTAACGTGCACTTGATGGACTAAATGGCCTGTCTCCGTGAGGTACAACTGAATGATGTCGGTTGTCTACCCAGATGGAGGGGGGGATAAGGCTTTCTGAGGTTGGTTCATCATCCCCGTGTTCAGGAAGTTTGAGGATTAAACTCGGTGGGCATTTGCAATGTACCTATGTGGAGCTGGCTGAGTTTGTGACTTTCTGCCGCTTTTTCCAATCCTGTGCAGTGGCCCCTCCACACCAGAGGGTGAAGCAATCGGTTAGAACTCCACAGTACATCAGTAGAGAAAGAGAGCGCGCGATCAAATTTTAAACAAGTACCGATAACAACAAAGAGGGAGGGAAGGAAGGATTGAAAAGGGGAGGAATGATTAAAGATGTGCAAAATTCAGCAAGTGTTTGACAGGCCAAGTGATGCCTCTGGCTGGAAGAAATAAAAGGGACAATGCCTCGAGAAGATGGCACACATCAGAGGCTTCCCGTCATCTGGGAGATGTGAGATTAGATTATGAGAACACGCAGTCCTCTTTTATTGTCATTTAGAAATGCATGCATTAAAAAATGATACAATATTTCTCCAGAATGATATCACAGAAACACATGACAAACCGAATGAAAAACTGACAAAAAACCACATAATTATGTAACGTTCCGTTATATTGGCTCGTGTATCCCGCCCAGCACCTGCTTCAACACTCCCCTCAGGGTCAGTCGTCGCCCGAATCAATCACAAACATCAATCATCAGCCAGCACACCCAGTAAATTTTAACAAATACACTTTATAGATATTACTAATTCTATGACATTAATGTACATTTGATACAGAGAGGAAAGTAATGGGGAACAAAAGGCGTCAACACTTATCAAAGTCCTCTGGCTCGGGTTCTGCCTCCACCCTCTCCTCCCCCAATGCCGGCTGTAATACAGGCGGCTCTGCAACACCCTCCCTCGGTTCCCCTGACTCAGTGATGGAAGGGCCAGGAGTCTCTTCTCCCGGCACCGGGGAATCAGCGAATGGAAGCAGGTACCACACGTCCGAATCATCATCTTCCGATGACGTATCCCTTCTCGAGGTGGGGACCGGCCCCATTTTCTTCGCAGCGGGCTCTTCCTGCGCCCCGCGCCCTCGCAGAGTCCCCGTAATAGGAGTAAACTCCCATTCGGGCTCTGGGTCCATCTTCACCTCTCGACCCAGAGGCAACAGGTGGTTCCGATGGAGTACCTTGACAGGCCCCTGCCCGCCCTCAGGTCTCACCCGGTAAACCGGGAGATTCGGCATCTGACTCTCCACCACATATGGGGTGGCTGCCCAACGGTCCGCCAACTTGTGCTTGCCCTGTAGTCCTAAATTCCGGATAAGGACTCGGTCCCCCGGCAATAGCTGGACGAACTTTACCTTCTGATCATGCCTCCTTTTATTCCGCTGGTTCTGCTTGGTGGCTGCCGCCTCAGCCAACTCGTACGCCCTTTTCAACTCTCTCCTCATATCGGACACGTACTTCAGACACGGCTTCGAAGGTATTTCCCCCGCTTCAGTCCCAAAACACAGATTAATGGGCAACCTCGCTTCCCGTTCGAACATCAGATAGTAGGGCGAGTACCCCGTAGCATGATTGCGAGTACAATTGTAACAATGAACCAAATGGGCAATGTGCTGACTCCACTTACTCTTCTGTCCAATCTCCAAGGTGCCGAGCATGTCCAGCAGGGTCCGGTTAAACCTCTCGGGTTGAGGATCACCCTGTGGGTGATGGGGGGTGGTTCTGGACTTTTCAACCCCAAGCATATCCAGCAATTTATGGATAAGCCTGCTCTCGAAGTCCCGTCCCTGATCACTGTGGATCTGCCGGGGAAGGCCATAATGAACAAAGTACTTCTCCCATTTCTCCCATAACACCTTCGCCACTGTAGTTGCTTTCTGGTCCTTAGTAGGAAAAGCCTGCGCATATCGAGTGTAGTGATCCGTGAGGACCAAAACATTCGCGGTATTGCTGGTGTCTGGCTCAATAGACAGGAAATCCATACACACCAGGTCCATGGGTCCCGCACTCTGCAAGTGGGATAATGGAGCTGCCTGCGCAGGCAAGATCTTCCTCCTGACGCAACGGCTACAGGTCTTACAGTATTCTTCCACCTCAAACTGGGCCCCGTATAGGTAGTCACTCAACTTGTCCACCACCGCCCATTTCAACGCCAAGAACTCCAGCTTGTGAGTGGGATAGTTTCTCTCAGATGGCGACAAGCTCCGACTGACAAATGCCACCGGCCTCAAGCCGTTTCCCTGTTCCTGGTACAGAACAGCCCCCAGACCGTCGTGACTGGCATCAGTGTGTAGAACATACGGCTTCCGGGGATCAGCAAAAGCCAACACTGGGGCCTGTGTCAGCGCCCTTTTTAGAGATTGGAACGCCTCCTCGGTCAGCCACCCCCCGTTTCCCAATAGTTCTCTTCCAGTGGGCTTCACGAGGGCGCTGGAATTATAACATATAGTTACAACAGTGCAAAGCAATACCGTAATTTGATAAGAACAGACCATGGGCACGGTAAAATCTCAAAGTCTCTCGAAGGTCCCATCATCTCACGCAGACAGTGAACCTCCAGCGCTGCAAACTTGCCAATGCAGCATCCTGGAAGCATCCGACCACAGTCCAACTCCCAGTCCGTCCGAAAACTCCGAGCCTCCAACCAAATCTCCAACCCTGAGCACCGAGCACCATCTCTGCTGAGCACTTCAACCCCGGCCCCGGCAATAGACAAAGCCAAGGATTTAGGGCCCTCCCCTCTGGAGATGTTACTGTTACAAGAGAGGGTTCCCGTCATCTGGGAGATGTTACTGTAATGCGAGAGGGTTCCCGTCGTCCGGGAGACGTTACTGTAATGCGAGAGGGTTCCCGTCGTCCGGGAGACGTTACTGTAATCAGAGAGGGTTCCCGTCGTCCGGGAGACGTTACTGTAATCAGAGAGGGTTCCCGTCGTCCGGGAGACGTTACTGTAATCAGAGAGGGTTCCCGTCGTCCGGGAGACGTTACTGTAATCAGAGAGGGTTCCCGTCGTCCGGGAGACGTTACTGTAATCAGAGAGGGTTCCCGTCGTCCGGGAGACGTTACTGTAATCAGAGAGGTTTCCCGTTGTCCGGGAGACGTTACTGTAATCAGGGTTCCCGTCGTCCGGGAGACGTTACTGTAATCAGGGTTCCTGTCGTCCGGGAGACGTTACTGTAATCAGAGAGGGTTCCCGTCGTCCAGGAGACGTTACTGTAATCAGAGAGGGTTCCTGTCGTCCGGGAGACGTTACTGTGATGAGAGAGGGTTCCCGTCATCCGGGAGACGTTACTGTAATCAGAGAGGGTTCCCGTCGTCCGGGAGACGTTACTGTAATCAGGTTTCCCGTCGTCCGGGAGACGTTACTGTAATGACAGAGGGTTGCCGTCGTCCGGGAGACGTTACCGTAATCAGAGAGGGTTCCCGTCGTCCGGGAGACGTTACCGTAATCAGAGAGGGTTCCCGTCATCCGGGAGACGTTACCGTAATCAGAGAGGGTTCCCGTCGTCCGGGAGAAGTTACCGTAATCAGAGAGGGTTCCCGTCGTCCGGGAGACGTTACCGTAATCAGTGAGGGTTCCCGTCGTCCGGGAGACGTTACCGTAATGCGAGAGGGTTCCCGTCGTCCGGGAGACGTTACCGTAATCAGAGAGGGTTGCCGTCGTCCGGGAGACGTTACCGTAATCAGAGAGGGTTCCCGTCGTCCGGGAGACGTTACCGTAATCAGAGAGGGTTGCCGTCGTCCGGGAGACGTTACCGTAATCAGAGAGGGTTCCCGTCGTCCGGGAGACGTTACCGTAATCAGAGAGGGTTCCCGTCGTCCGGGAGACGTTACCGTAATGCGAGAGGGTTGCCGTCGTCCGGGAGACGTTACCGTAATCAGAGAGGGTTCCCGTCGTCCGGGAGACGTTACCGTAATCAGAGAGGGTTCCCGTCGTCCGGGAGACGTTACCGTAATGCGAGAGGGTTGCCGTCGTCCGGGAGACGGTACCGTAATGAGAGAGGGTTCCCGTCGTCCGGGAGACGGTACCGTAATCAGAGAGAGTTCCCATCGTCCGGGAGACGGTACCGTAATCAGAGAGGGTTCCCGTCGTCCGGGAGACGGTACCGTTATGCGAGAGGGTTCCCGTCGTCCGGGAGACGTTACCGTGATCAGAGAGGGTTCCCGTCGTCCGGGAGACGTTACCGTGATGAGAGAGGGTTCCCGTCGTCCGGGAGACGTTACCGTGATGAGAGAGGGTTCCCGTCGTCCGGGAGACGGTACCGTGATCAGAGAGGGTTCCCGTCGTCCGGGAGACGGTACCGTAATCAGAGAGGGTTCCCGTCGTCCGGGAGACGGTACCGTAATGCGAGAGGGTTCCCGTCGTCCGGGAGACGGTACCGTAATGCGAGAGGGTTCCCGTCGTCCGGGAGACGGTACCGTAATGCGAGAGGGTTCCCGTCGTCCGGGAGACGTTACCGTAATCAGAGAGGGTTCCCGTCGTCCGGGAGACGTTACCGTGATGAGAGAGGGTTCCCGTCGTCCGGGAGATGTTACTGTGATCAGAGAGGGTTCCCGTCATCCGGGAGACGTTACTGTAATCAGGGTTCCCGTCGTCCGGGAGACGTTACTGTAATCAGAGAGGGTTCCCGTCGTCTGGGAGACGTTACTGTAATGCGAGAGGGTTCCCGTCGTCCGGGAGACGTTACTGTAATCAGGGTTCCCGTCGTCCGGGAGACGTTACTGTAATCAGAGAGGGTTGCCGTCGTCCGGGAGACGGTACCGTAATGAGAGAGGGTTCCCGTCGTCCGGGAGACGGTACCGTAATCAGAGAGGGTTCCCGTCGTCCGGGAGACGGTACCGTAATCAGAGAGGGTTCCCGTCGTCCGGGAGACGTTACCGTAATCAGTGAGGGTTCCCGTCGTCCGGGAGACGTTACCGTAATGCGAGAGGGTTCCCGTCGTCCGGGAGACGTTACCGTAATCAGAGAGGGTTGCCGTCGTCCGGGAGACGTTACCGTAATCAGAGAGGGTTCCCGTCGTCCGGGAGACGTTACCGTAATCAGAGAGGGTTGCCGTCGTCCGGGAGACGTTACCGTAATCAGAGAGGGTTCCCGTCGTCCGGGAGACGTTACCGTAATGCGAGAGGGTTGCCGTCGTCCGGGAGACGGTACCGTAATGAGAGAGGGTTCCCGTCGTCCGGGAGACGGTACCGTAATCAGAGAGGGTTCCCGTCGTCCGGGAGACGGTACCGTAATCAGAGAGGGTTCCCGTCGTCCGGGAGACGGTACCGTTATGCGAGAGGGTTCCCGTCGTCCGGGAGACGTTACCGTGATCAGAGAGGGTTCCCGTCGTCCGGGAGACGTTACCGTGATGAGAGAGGGTTCCCGTCGTCCGGGAGACGGTACCGTAATCAGAGAGGGTTCCCGTCGTCCGGGAGACGGTACCGTAATGCGAGAGGGTTCCCGTCGTCCGGGAGACGTTACCGTAATCAGAGAGGGTTGCCGTCGTCCGGGAGACGTTACCGTAATCAGAGAGGGTTCCCGTCGTCCGGGAGACGTTACCGTAATCAGAGAGGGTTGCCGTCGTCCGGGAGACGTTACCGTAATCAGAGAGGGTTCCCGTCGTCCGGGAGACGTTACCGTAATGCGAGAGGGTTGCCGTCGTCCGGGAGACGGTACCGTAATGAGAGAGGGTTCCCGTCGTCCGGGAGACGGTACCGTAATCAGAGAGGGTTCCCGTCGTCCGGGAGACGGTACCGTAATCAGAGAGGGTTCCCGTCGTCCGGGAGACGGTACCGTTATGCGAGAGGGTTCCCGTCGTCCGGGAGACGTTACCGTGATCAGAGAGGGTTCCCGTCGTCCGGGAGACGTTACCGTGATGAGAGAGGGTTCCCGTCGCCCGGGAGACGGTACCGTAATCAGAGAGGGTTCCCGTCGTCCGGGAGACGGTACCGTAATGCGAGAGGGTTCCCGTCGTCCGGGAGACGGTACCGTAATCAGAGAGAGTTCCCATCGTCCGGGAGACGGTACCGTAATCAGAGAGGGTTCCCGTCGTCCGGGAGACGGTACCGTTATGCGAGAGGGTTCCCGTCGTCCGGGAGACGTTACCGTGATGAGAGAGGGTTCCCGTCGTCCGGGAGACGTTACCGTGATGAGAGAGGGTTCCCGTCGTCCGGGAGACGGTACCGTGATCAGAGAGGGTTCCCGTCGTCCGGGAGACGGTACCGTGATCAGAGAGGGTTCCCGTCGTCCGGGAGACGGTACCGTAATGCGAGAGGGTTCCCGTCGTCCGGGAGACGGTACCGTAATGCGAGAGGGTTCCCGTCGTCCGGGAGACGGTACCGTAATGCGAGAGGGTTCCCGTCGTCCGGGAGACGTTACCGTAATCAGAGAGGGTTCCCGTCGTCCGGGAGACGTTACTGTGATGAGAGAGGGTTCCCGTCGTCCGGGAGATGTTACTGTGATCAGAGAGGGTTCCCGTCATCCGGGAGACGTTACTGTAATCAGGGTTCCCGTCGTCCGGGAGACGTTACTGTAATCAGAGAGGGTTCCCGTCGTCTGGGAGACGTTACTGTAATGCGAGAGGGTTCCCGTCGTCCGGGAGACGTTACTGTAATCAGGGTTCCCGTCGTCCGGGAGACGTTACTGTAATCAGAGAGGGTTGCCGTCGTCCGGGAGACGGTACCGTAATGAGAGAGGGTTCCCGTCGTCCGGGAGACGGT
Organism: Mobula birostris; assembly: GCF_030028105.1. NCBI lineage: Eukaryota > Metazoa > Chordata > Chondrichthyes > Myliobatiformes > Myliobatidae > Mobula > Mobula birostris. The sequence continues at coordinate 82,200,630 of NC_092384.1, forward strand.
ACCGTAATCAGAGAGGGTTCCCGTCGTCCGGGAGACGGTACCGTAATCAGAGAGGGTTCCCGCCGTCCGGGAGACGTTACCGTAATCAGTGAGGGTTCCCGTCGTCCGGGAGACGTTACCGTAATGCGAGAGGGTTCCCGTCGTCCGGGAGACGTTACCGTAATCAGAGAGGGTTGCCGTCGTCCGGGAGACGTTACCGTAATCAGAGAGGGTTCCCGTCGTCCGGGAGACGTTACCGTAATCAGAGAGGGTTGCCGTCGTCCGGGAGACGTTACCGTAATCAGAGAGGGTTCCCGTCGTCCGGGAGACGTTACCGTAATGCGAGAGGGTTGCCGTCGTCCGGGAGACGGTACCGTAATGAGAGAGGGTTCCCGTCGTCCGGGAGACGGTACCGTAATCAGAGAGGGTTCCCGTCGTCCGGGAGACGGTACCGTGATCAGAGAGGGTTCCCGTCGTCCGGGAGACGGTACCGTAATGCGAGAGGGTTCCCGTCGTCCGGGAGACGGTACCGTAATGCGAGAGGGTTCCCGTCGTCCGGGAGACGTTACCGTGATCAGAGAGGGTTCCCGTCGTCCGGGAGACGTTACCGTGATGAGAGAGGGTTCCCGTCGTCCAGGAGACGGTACCGTAATGCGAGAGGGTTCCCGTCGTCCGGGAGACGTTACCGTGATGAGAGAGGGTTCCCGTCGTCCGGGAGACGTTACCGTGATGAGAGAGGGTTCCCGTCGTCCGGGAGACGGTACCGTGATCAGAGAGGGTTCCCGTCGTCCGGGAGACGGTACCGTGATCAGAGAGGGTTCCCGTCGTCCGGGAGACGGTACCGTAATGCGAGAGGGTTCCCGTCGTCCGGGAGACGGTACCGTAATGCGAGAGGGTTCCCGTCGTCCGGGAGACGGTACCGTAATGCGAGAGGGTTCCCGTCGTCCGGGAGACGTTACCGTAATCAGAGAGGGTTCCCGTCGTCCGGGAGACGTTACTGTGATGAGAGAGGGTTCCCGTCGTCCGGGAGATGTTACTGTGATCAGAGAGGGTTCCCGTCATCCGGGAGACGTTACTGTAATCAGGGTTCCCGTCGTCCGGGAGACGTTACTGTAATCAGAGAGGGTTCCCGTCGTCTGGGAGACGTTACTGTAATGCGAGAGGGTTCCCGTCGTCCGGGAGACGTTACTGTAATCAGGGTTCCCGTCGTCCGGGAGACGTTACTGTAATCAGAGAGGGTTGCCGTCGTCCGGGAGACGGTACCGTAATGAGAGAGGGTTCCCGTCGTCCGGGAGACGGTACCGTAATCAGAGAGGGTTCCCGTCGTCCGGGAGACGGTACCGTAATCAGAGAGGGTTCCCGCCGTCCGGGAGACGTTACCGTAATCAGTGAGGGTTCCCGTCGTCCGGGAGACGTTACCGTAATGCGAGAGGGTTCCCGTCGTCCGGGAGACGTTACCGTAATCAGAGAGGGTTGCCGTCGTCCGGGAGACGTTACCGTAATCAGAGAGGGTTCCCGTCGTCCGGGAGACGTTACCGTAATCAGAGAGGGTTGCCGTCGTCCGGGAGACGTTACCGTAATCAGAGAGGGTTCCCGTCGTCCGGGAGACGTTACCGTAATGCGAGAGGGTTGCCGTCGTCCGGGAGACGGTACCGTAATGAGAGAGGGTTCCCGTCGTCCGGGAGACGGTACCGTAATCAGAGAGGGTTCCCGTCGTCCGGGAGACGGTACCGTGATCAGAGAGGGTTCCCGTCGTCCGGGAGACGGTACCGTAATGCGAGAGGGTTCCCGTCGTCCGGGAGACGGTACCGTAATGCGAGAGGGTTCCCGTCGTCCGGGAGACGTTACCGTGATCAGAGAGGGTTCCCGTCGTCCGGGAGACGTTACCGTGATGAGAGAGGGTTCCCGTCGTCCAGGAGACGGTACCGTAATGCGAGAGGGTTCCCGTCGTCCGGGAGACGTTACCGTAATCAGAGAGGGTTCCCGTCGTCCGGGAGACGTTACTGTGATGAGAGAGGGTTCCCTTCGTCCGGGAGATGTTACTGTAATCAGAGAGGGTTCCCGTCATCCGGGAGACGTTACTGTAATCAGGGTTCCCGTCGTCCGGGAGACGTTACTGTAATCAGAGAGGGTTCCCGTCCTCTGGGAGACGTTACTGTAATGCGAGAGGGTTCCCGTCGTCCGGGAGACGTTACTGTAATCAGGGTTCCCGTCGTCCGGGAGACGTTACTGTAATCAGAGAGGGTTCCCGTCGTCCGGGAGACGTTACTGTAATCAGAGAGGGTTCCCGTCGTCCGGGAGACGTTACTGTAATCAGAGAGGGTTCCCGTCGTCCGGGAGACGTTACTGTAATCAGAGAGGGTTCCCGTCGTCTGGGAGACGTTACTGTAATGCGAGAGGGTTCCCGTCGTCCGGGAGACGTTACTGTAATCAGGGTTCCCGTCGTCCGGGAGACGTTACTGTAATCAGAGAGGGTTCCCGTCGTCTGGGAGACGTTACTGTAATCAGAGAGGGTTCCCGTCGTCCAGGAGACGTTACCGTAATGAGAGAGGTTTGCCGTCGTCCGGGAGATGCTATATTCTTGTTACTGTCGTCATGGAGGAGGTACAGGAGCTTGAAGATCCACAGTCAATGATGTAGAATCTGCTTCTTCCCTTCTGCAGTTAGGTTTTCTGAACAGTCCATAAACACCATCTGATTCTTCCTATTATTTGCATTATATATTTAACATCAAACAATGTTGTACTAACCTAACGTACTCCAAGATCAATCTACCTTTTCCTGTGACGTATCTCTTCCTTTTTCTTTCATCCCTGTGCCCATTACACTCTCTGTAAATGTATCTGCCTCTGGCGCCACCAGTTATAGTTGTAATTTATAGATTTTGATGTCTTTGCACTCCCGCTGCTGCAAAACAATCGATTGCACATCATACATCAGTGGTTATAAATCTGACCTGGAACCTGGCTGGTGTTCCGGAGGAGAGTTCGGGATCCGGGAGTGGGACGAGGGACTGTTGTGGTGAGCGGTGTTCCGGAGGAGAGTTCGGGATCCGGGAGTGGGACGAGGGTCTGTTGTGGTGGTTGTGAATATCTGGACACTTTGCACTGGGGGGAGGAGGTTGGCTGCAGGTGACAGAGTACTGAGCAGTTTGTGGACTGGGATCAGTAGGTTTTTGTGGGAACTGAGGGGTAAGCGGGTGTGGAATTCAGGCAGGAGATAATCAGGGTTGCGTAATAGAACCGAGCCGTCTTGTGGGATAGATAAATCATCGAACATTACAGTACAGACCTTGTGGCCCATGATGCTGTGCTATTAACTTGCTCTCAATCTCCCCCATAGCCTCTATTTTTCTATCATTCATGTGATTATCTACGAGATTCGTAAATACCCCTCATGTATCTGCCTCTATCACCACCATGGCAGCACGTCCATGCACCCACCAATCACTGTATTTCAAAAAAACAGCTATCTTGTACATCCCCCCCACCAACCCCCTCCATTCTTCCCTCCAATCACCTTAAAATTATTCCCCCTCATTAGCCATTTCTGCCCTGAGAAAAAGTCTCTGGCTGTCCACTTGATCTATGCCTCTTATTATCTTGTACACCTCTATCAAGTCACCTCTCATCCTCCTTCTCTCCAAAGAGAAGAGCCTTAGCTTGCTCAACCTTTCCTCATAAAACAAGGCTCTTCAATCTAAACAGCATCCTGGTAAATCTGCTCTGCACCTTCTAAAGCATCCACATCCTTCCTCTAATGAGACGAGCAGAACTGAACACAATACTGCAGGTGTGGTGTTAACTTGTGTCACTAGTCAGTTCAAAGAGGTTGGATTTAGTGGTGATACTAAATAGTTTAGTATTTATGGGTTCACGGACCACTCCAAAATCTGCAGACTGAGGGGAAGAACCTGTTTCTGAATCAATAAGTGTGTGTCTTCAGGCTCCTGTACCTCCTCCCTTATGGTAGCATGAGAAGAGGGTATGTCCCGGGTGATGGGGGTCCTTAATGATGGATGCCACCTTCTCAAGGCATCTCTTGATGTCCCTGATGGTGGGGCAGGTTGTGCCTGGGATGGAACTGGCTAAGTCTACAGCGCTCTGCAGCCTCTTTACCGTCCTGTACATGGGAGCCCCCAAACCAGACAATGAAGCAACCAGGCAGATTGCTCTCCACCGTACATCTGTATGTTTCACAGAGTCCTTGCTCATGTACCGAATCTCCTTACCATTTATCAAGGGGTCTGTGGACCCCAGCTTGGGAACCCTTGATCTTAGCTTTTCAATATTCGATAAGTTTCAATGAGGTACCCCCCCCCACCCTCCCCCATTCTTCTAAACTCCAGTGAACTCAGAGCTCCTTGTACGTTAACTACAGTGTGGATCGCAGGGAGTTTCTGATTTCTTGTATATTAGTTACAGTGAGGATTGGACAGACATTGTAGTGCTCACTATTTCTCCATTAACTATGGTGAGGATTGAACAAGGTTGTGGTTCTCACTGTTTCTCGTACGTTAACTACGATGAGGATCAGATGGATGTTGGAGTTGTCACTGTATCTCGTACGTTAACTATGGTGAGGATTGGACAATGTTGTAGTTCTGATTGTTTCTCGTATGTTAACTACTGTAAGGATGGGATAAGGTAGTTCTCACTATCTCGTACGTTAACTACGGTGAGGATTGGACAAGGTGGTTGTTCTCACTGTTTCTCATATGTTAACTATGGTGAGAATTGGATGGAGGTTGTAGTGCTCACGATCTTTCTTGTTTCTGCAGCCTGTTCCAGCACTACTGTTACACTCGAGGAGGAATGCGCCACACTTCGTACACCTGCATCTGTGGCAGGTAAGCATCGGTCTCTGCTCAGGTTGCGGGAGGGGCCGTGCCGTGGTGAGGGGTGTGCAGCTGGTGGAGTGACTTAGGAGTCCTTGTGCGTGAGTCCTTTGAGGCTAACTCACAGTTTGAGATGGTGGTGAGGAAGGCAAATGCAATGAAGGTTCTGGGCCTGTAATCACTGGAGTTTAGAAGAATGGGGGGGTTGGTATCTCATTGAAGCCTACTGAATATTGAAAGGCCTAGATAGAGTGTATGTGGAGAGGATGCTCCCTATAGTGGGAGAATCTAGCACCAGAGGGCACTGCCTCAGAATAGAGGGCCAATTATTTAGAACAGAAGTCACTGAGGTTACCGTCTGTAAAAAAAAGTTCTATTCAAAAGGTTCAAAGGAACATCTAAACAAGCCTGATGCATTTTGGAAACAAGTCCTGTGGATTGATGGAGTTAAAATAGAACTTTTTGGCCGCAATGAGCAAAGGTATGTTTGGAGAGAAAAGGGTGCAAAATTTCATAAAAAGAACACCTCTCCAACTGTTAAGCACGGGGGTGGATCGATCATGCGTTAGGCTTGTGTTGCAGCCAGTGGAATGGGGAACATTTACTGGTAGAGGGAAGAATGAATTCAATTAAATACCAGCAAATTCTGGAAGCAAACATCATACTGTCTGTAAAAAAGCTGAAGATGAAAAGAGGATGGCTTCTACAACAGGATAATGATCCTAAACGCACCTCAAAATCCACAATGGACTACCTCAAGAGGTGCAAGCTGAAGGTTTTGCCATGGCCCTCACAGTCCCCTGACCTAAACATCATCGAGAATCTGTGGATAAAAGAGCAATGCATGCAAGACAGCCCAAGAATCTCACAGAACTAGAAGCCTTTTGCAAGGAAGAATGGGCAGAAATCCCCCAAACAAGAATTGAAAGAGTCTTAGCTGGCTACAAAAGGTGTTTACAAGCTATGATACTTGCCAAAGGAGGTGTTACCAAGTACTGCCATGCAGGGTGCCCAAACATTTGCTTTGGACACTTTTCCTTTTTTGTTATTTTGAAACTGTAAAAGATACGAATAAAGTTTTCTTGCTTAAAATATTAAAGAAATGTGTCATCTTTAACCTTATGCCTTTTGGAAGTCATGTCATCTTTTACTCGCTTAGCTATTCACAGTGACAGAAATTTTGACCAGGGGTGCCCAAACTTTTGCATGCTACTGTATATACAGGCTCCCAACAGTAGCTGGGATGTGAACCACAGATTACAACAGGAAATAGAAAAGGTGTGTCAAAAGACAATGTTATGATAGTCTTGGGAGATTTTAACATGCAGGGTATTGGAAATGGATCTCAAAACTGAATTTGTTCAAACCCTACGAGATGGCTTTTTAGAGCAGTTTGTCATTGAGCTTACTAGGGGATCAGCTATACTGGATTGGGTGTTATGTAATGAACCAGAGGTGATTGGGGAGCTTAAGGTAAAAGAATCCTTATGAGGCTGTGATCACAATATGATTGAGTTCAACTTGAAATTTGATAGGGAGAAAGTAAAGTCTGATGTAGCAGTATTTCAGTGGAGTAAAGGAAATCACAGTGGTATGAGAGAGGAGTTGGCCAAAGTAAATTGGAAGTTGCTGCTGGCAGGGATGACAGCAGAGCAGCTGGGATAAGTAAGGAAGGTGTGCCACAACTCGCACACCTGCATCTGTGGCAGGTAAGCATCGGTCTCTCAGATTGTGGGAGGGGCCGTGCCATGGTGTATTCCAAAAATGAAGAAATATTCAAATGGCAAAATAGTACAACCGCGGCTGACAAGGGAAATCGAAGCTAACGTAAAAGTAGAAGAGATACCATACAGCAGAGCAAAATTAGTGGGAAGACGGAGGATTGGGGAGCTTTCAAAAACCTACAGAGAGCAACTAAAAGAATCATTAGGATAGAAAAGATCAGCTAGCAAATAATATCAAAGTGGATAGTAAAAGCTTTTTCCAAGTATTTAAAAATAAAGAGAAATAAGAGTGGATACAGGACCACTAGAAAATCAGGCTGGAGAAATAATAACAGGGGCCGAGGAGATGGCAGATGAACTAAGTAAGTATTTTGCACCAGTGTTCACTAGCAATGTGCCAGAAGGGTGTGAGGGAAGAGAAGTGGGTGCAGTTACTATTACAAGGGAGAAGGTGCTCAAAAAGCTGAAAGACCTGAGGGTACATGAACCATCCAGACCAGATGAACTGCACCCCAGGGTTCTGAAAGAGGTACGATAGAGATTGTGGAGACATTAGTAATGATCTTTCAAAAATCATTGGGCTCTGGCATGGTTCTGGAGGACTGGAAAATTGCTAATATCACTCCACGCTGGAAGAAAGGAAGAAAGCAGCAGAAAGGAAATTATAGACCTCTCAGCCTGACCTCAGTGGTTGGGAAGATGTTGGAGTCAATTGTTACGGATGAGGTTCTGGAGTACTGGTGACACAGGACAAGATAGGACAGAGTCAGCATAGTTTCCTTCAGGGAAAGTCCTGCCTGACGAACCTGTTGGAATTCTTTGAGGAGATTACACGTAGGATAGATAAAGGAGATGTTATATTTGAACTTTCAGAAGGCCTTTGACAAAGTGCCACACATGAGGCTGCTTACCAATTCGAGAGCTCATGGTATTACAGGAAAGTTACTGGCGTGGTTAGAGCATTAGCTGATTGGTAGGAGGCAGCAAGTGGGAATAAAAGGATCCCTTTTTGGTTGACTGCCAGGGATTGGCGGTCTTCAGCAGGGGTCGGTGTTAGGACTGCTTCTTTTTAAGCTGTATATTAGTGATTTAGATGATGGAGTAAATGGCTTTGTTGCCAAGTTTGCAGAGGATACGAAGATTGGTGGAGAGACAGGTAGTGTTAAGGAAACAGGTAGGCTGTAAAAGGACTTGGATTAGGAAAACGGGCAAGAGAATGGCAAATGAAATACAATGTTGGAAAATGCGTGGTAGTGCACTTTGGTAGTAGAAATAATTGTGCAGACAATTTTCTAAACAAGGAGTAAATCCAAAAATCTGAGATGCAAAGGAACTTGGGAGTCCTTGTGCAGAATACCCTAAAGGTTAACTCACAGGTTGAGTCAGAGGTGAAGAAGTCAAATGCAATGATAGCATTCGTTTTAAGAGGTCTAGAATATAAGAGCAGGGATATGATGTTGAGGCTTTATAAGGCGCTGGTGAGGCCTCACCTTGAGTATTGTGAATGGTATTGTGGGCCCCTCATCTAAGAAAAGATGTTCTGGCATTGGAGAGGATTCAGAGGAGGTTCACAAGGATGATTCCAGGAATGAAAGGGTTATCACACGAGGAACGGTTGATGGCTCTGGTTCTGTACTCGCTGGAATTTAGAAGGATGAGAGGGGATCTCATTGAAACCTTGTGCATGTTGAAAGGCCTAGACAGAGTAGATGTGGAAAGGATGTTTCCCATGGTGGGAGAGTCTAGGACAAGAGGGCACAGCTTCAGGATAGAGAGGCATCCATTTAAAACAGAGATGTGGAGAAATTTCTTTAGCCAGAGGGTGGTGAATTTGTGTAATTATTACCACAGACAGCTGTGGAGCCCAGGTGTATTTAAGGTAGAGATTGATAGGTTCCTGATTAGACATGGCATCAAAGGTTACAGGGAGAAAGCCGGGGAGTGGGACTGAGGAGGGTGAAAAGAATCAGCCATGACTGAATGGTGGAGCAGACTCGATGGGCCAAATGGCCTCGTTCGTCTTGCGCTCTTATGGAGATGAGGAATTTCTTTTGCCAGGGGGTGGGAAACTGTGGAATTCACTGTCATGGACAGCTGCAGAGGCCAAGTCACCTGATCTTTCTCCCTCTTGTGTGTAGGATTTTGCCATAAAACTGGAGCAGAATTAGGCCATTCAGCCCATCGAGTCTGCTCCACTATTCCATCATGGCTGATTTATTATCCCCCTCAACCCCATTCTCTTACCTTCTCCCCGTAAACCTTTGACGCCCTGAATCAGGATCATCAAGAACCTATCAACTTCGGCTTCAAATACACCCAGTCACCTGGCCTCCACAGCATTGAATTCCACAAATCTACCACCCTCTGGCTAAAGACTTTCCTCTGTTGTTCAGTAGCTACTCCCTGCGGCGCAGTCGCGGGAATGCCGCTGCGGACAGTCGGGGATGAGGTGCACCGAGCCCTGCGGCGCAGTCGCGGGAATGCCGCTGCGGACAGTCGGGGATGATGTGTACCGAGCCCTGCGGCGCAGTCGCGGGAATGCCGCTGCGGGCAGTCGGGGATGATGTGCACCGAGCCCTGCGGCGCAGTCGCGGGAATGCCGCTGCGGGCAGTCGGGGATGATGTGTACCGAGCCCTGCGGCGCAGTCGCGGGATGAGGTGCACCGAGCCCTGCGGCGCAGTCGGGGATGATGTGTACCGAGCCCTGCGGCGCAGTCGCGGGATGAGGTGCACCGAGCCCTGCGGCGCAGTCGGGGATGATGTGTACCGAGCCCTGCGGCGCAGTCGGGGATGATGTGTACCGAGCCCTGCGGCGCAGTCGCGGGATGAGGTGCACCGAGCCCTGCGGCGCAGTCGGGGATGATGTGTACCGAGCCCTGCGGCGCAGTCGCGGGATGAGGTGCACCGAGCCCTGCGGCGCAGTCGCGGGATGAGGTGCACCGAGCCCTGCGGCGCAGTCGGGGATGATGTGTACCAAGGGTTACTGACCAAACTTGTCCTCTTGTGTTTTTCTGGCAGTGGGGTGAATTCCTCTGTCCTGCACTATGGTCACGCAGGCGCTCCCAACGAAAAGACCATCCAGGATGGCGACATGTGGTAAGAGCAAACAGGTTATTTATTTATCAGAGATACAGCGTCGTGCTGCTCATCATCTCGCAACCCTGATCAGGAGCAGATTTACAATGCCAGTTAACCAACTAACCAGCCGCTCTCTGGACTGTGGCGGGAAACCGGAGCAGCACAGGAAGACTCCCTTCAGAGGACACAGGACACCACCCACCCCGGCATCCGGACCCTGTCACATCCCCCCCACCCCCCCCCATCCCGGCATCTGGACCCCGAGACTCCCTCTGTCAGTTCTGAAAACCCCACCTCCCTCCCCAGCAGCCTTCTCACTCACCTTTGTCTCTGATCCAGCCTGTCCCTTCATAGGTTTGCTGCCCTCCAACCTCACCCCTCTCTCTCACCCCTCTCTCTCACCCCCTCTATCCCCCTCTCACCCCTCTCTCTCACCCCTCTCTCTCACCCCCCTCTCACCCCTCCCTCTCACCCCCCCTCTCACCCCCCCCTCTCACCCCCCCCCTCTCACCCCCCCCCTCTCACCCCCCCTCTATCCCTCCCCTCTATCCCCCCTCTCTCACCCCCCCTCCCCCTCCCTCAGCAGCTGCATTGTGTAAATGTCACTATTCTCAGAGTTATCAGCTCTTTGTGGATTCTTTGGCTGTCATAGACTGGGGGGTGAGTGGGGGTGGTAATGAGACAAGCTCCCACTGTCTATTAAATGCTCCCAATGGCGCACAACTCAAATAACCTTCGACAACCAGCTCCAGCTCCTGGCCTTCACGTGTGGCTTAGCAGCTAAGCCCAGTGGAACTGTTTCTACTGGTGGGAGAAGGGGCAAAGGTAGGTTCCTGGCACCTTAAAACCAGTCACTTCGGACAACTGGAGCTCACCAGCCATGGTTGGCAGCTCATCTGGTAGAAGGAAAACTCTGATCTCAAACCTCTGCTGCCTTGTTGCTATACCCACACATGGGGAAGGCTTCAGGATTAAACCCCAAGGGAAAAATCCCGAGTTACAGTCCCTAAGGCAGTTAAGTTCAGTTCAACACAGACTGGCAACTCCTGTGACACTGCTGGTGCCAAACTGTATTGGAGAACAGCACATGGAAAAGGGGAGCCCGCTGCACGGGCAACAGCTTGCTCTCCACATCGTACTGCCCTGGATTGTGTACAGCTAAGACTAATGGAGGATCTCCTCACTTATCCTTTGAGTCTTTGTCTCCTCACATTGGCCCCTCTTGTCCCAGGTGCCCAGTGTTCAGCCTCAGCCTGGCCTCACATCAACCCCTCTTGTCCCAGTGCCTGATATTGTCCCTCAGCCTGGCCTCACATCAACCCCTCTTGTCCCAGTGCCCAGTGTTCAGCCTCAGCCTGGCCTCACATCAACCCCTCTTGTCCCAGGTGCCCAGTGTTCAGCCTCAGCCTGGCCTCACATCAACCCCTCTTGTCCCAGTGCCTGATATTGTCCCTCCGTTCCTGCCACATCCTCGCCCGTGCAGCCCTTCTCTGGTATCGGCTGTTTGGACATCTCCAACATTGATCCTTTCTCGTGGCTGTGTCCATGGTGGCCTAGGCCCAGAGCCCCAGAACTCCCTCATCAAACTACCAACCCCTCACTCCCTACCCACCCCTCCCTGTCTAAGACAGATACCGGCACCAGTCTACCCACCATCGAGGACAGATGTACAGAAAGGAATTGGAAAGGGGCCAGTAACATCATGAAGGATCCTACCTACCCTGTTCATGGACTGTTTGTCCCACTCCCATCAGGGAGGAGGCTACATAGCCCACACTAGGATGGCCAGACTCAAAAACTGTTACTTTCCCCAAGCAGTAAATCTGTTCAACACCTCCACCCACTAACCCACCCCTCCACACCCAAGTCACCTCATGTACAGACACTCCTGTGCATGGTGTCACTTTATGGACATACAATCAATCTGTGTATATCAGCTATTTGATGTATTGATATTAATTGTGTTTTATTATCATTGTGTTCTTTATATTTGTTTTTGTGCTGCACCTGAGCTGGAGTAACAATTATTTTAATGTCCTTTATACTTGCATACTGGAAATAACATTAAACGACCTTTAATCTTTAAAGCTTTAGGAAAAGCTTCTGGTCACTGGTACTGATGTGAAGTTTGCCTGAGGAGATATTTTCCTGCGGGCAGATAAGTGTGTCGATACAGGGTTTACTAATGAAGGACTTCAGCCCGAACATCAGCTGTTTATTGTTAGTACGATGCGGTTGTGTCTGCTGCCACCAGGTGGCAGTGGTGAGCTGCGGGAGGGGCAGTGTTGGGCCCTCACCTGACTGCCCACCAACACCGTCGTCAATAAAAGCACCTTTGGGTCCCTTCGACCCTGAGCAGTGAGGACCATGTAAGTCAGAGGCAGAGAACTTAATTTGAATTTAATTTTTCATTTATACTTACTGTATTATTCTGTATTGCAGTTTACTGCTTCAGACAGATTAGGGTCATCAGCCGTGGTTGGCAGCTGATGTAGGGGAAGGAAAGCTGATTTCAAACCTCTGCTGCCTTGTCGCTATGAGGGGGAATATACCCGATCTGGAGTCCCTAAGGCAGTCCTACATTGAGTCCAATGCTGACTGGCAACTCCTGTGACGCTACTGGTGTCAAACTGTATCGGTCTCTGCCGATCCTTTGGGTTCAGTAGCGGTGTGGAGAGGGGGAGCCTGCTGCACGGGTAACAGCTTGCTCTCCATATTTTACTGCCCTGGTTTGTGTATCACGTAAACAGCTCGGACACCACGTCCATGGCCGACAATGTATTGCAAAGTATTGATGCCACAAAACAACACATTTCACGACAAATGCCAGTGATATTAAACCTGATTCTGGAAGTGATGTCAGAAAATGAAGTGAAGTCAGTGATGGCACCCCACCCCCCGACCCCCAGACCTCCTGCCAGTGAGCACAGACCTGACCGCTGGACAGGTACAGTGATACCCCCCCCCCCCACCTCCCCGGCTTCCCAACCTCCTGCCAGTGAGCACAGACCTGACCGCTGGACAGGTACAGTGATACCCCGCCCCCCCACCTCCCCGGCTTCCCGACCTCCTGCCAGTGAGCACAGACCTGACCGCTGGACAGGTACAGTGATACCCCCCCCCCCACCTCCCCGGCTTCCAGACCTCCTGCCAGTGAGCACAGACCTGACCGCTGGACAGGTACAGTGATACCCCCCCACCTCCCCGGCTTCCCAACCTCCTGCCAGTGAGCACAGACCTGACCGCTGGACAGGTACAGTGATACCCCCCCCCCCACCTCCCTGGCTTCCAGACCTCCTGCCAGTGAGCACAGACCTGACCGCTGGACAGGTACAGTGATACCCCCCCACCTCCCCGGCTTCCCAACCTCCTGCCAGTGAGCACAGACCTGACCGCTGGACAGGTACAGTGATACCCCCCCCCCCACCTCCCCGGCTTCCCAACCTCCTGCCAGTGAGCACAGACCTGACCGCTGGACAGGTACAGTGATACCCCCCCCACCTCCCCGGCTTCCCAACCTCCTGCCAGTGAGCACAGACCTGACCGCTGGACTCGGGTACAGGAGGCTATGGGGCACAGCCAGTGATTTGAATATCGTGGAGAGACCACGATGGGAGCAGGTCAGGTGCACAGAGTACTTTTACAAAACTCTTATGTTTTAAGACATACAGTCATACGGCCCTCTGATCAGGTTGACCGTGGATGTTGTGTCCTAGCGGTCGAATTCGATACACAAGCCTGGGCAGTATGATGTGGAGAGCGAGCTGTTGCCCATGCAGCAGGCTCCCCCTCTCCATGCACGATGAATCCAAAGGATCGGCAGAGACCGATACAGTTTGACACCAGCGGCGCCGCAGGAGTTGCCAGTCAGTGTTGAACTCAACATGGGACTGCCTTGGGTACCCTAGCTCCGGATTTTTCCTCAGGGTTTACTCCTGAAGCATAAAGTTTACAATAAGTAAAACAATAATGAATACATAAGATTAGCTTATCCAATGTACATGTGGCAAATAAAGCCAGTCTTTATCATGGGCAGCGGACGGCTACTGAAGCTGACTGCTGTTGACTGGAGCTGCGGTTACTTACTGACCACAGCCCTGTCAAGCAGCATTCCAGAGGCTGGGATCGGCAACAGGAATCTGGGAGGGAACACCTTGCATCCGCAGCCTGCTCCAATAACCAGGAGTGATGTGAGACCGGGACAGTTAGAGGCATTCTCTCTCAACACACCCTCTCCCACTCAGGACAGCGGTTCCAAGAATATTCATCAAGCTAAATTCTTAGACGTTTGCGGAGATCTGTTAACAAGCAGCCATCAGCAGAGCAGTTAAACAGAGTATAAATGCTGGGGTCTGACACACAAACAGAAATGGCAGGAGACCTCGCTCAGCCAGGCAGCGTCTATGGAGAGAGAAACTCCACAATGTTTCGGGGTTAGAGACCTTTACTTAAAAAGTTACTTACAGTGCAGAATAGGCCCTTCTGCCCATCGAGCTGTGCTGCCCGGCAACCCGTCATTTAACCCCAGCCTAATCACAGGAGAGTTTATAATGACCAGTTAACCTGCTAACCAGCACGCCTTTGGACTGTGGGAGGAAACTGGAGCACCTGGAGGAAACCCGTGCGCACACAGGAAGATCGTACAAACCTGCTTACAGAGGATGCCAGAGCTGAATTCCGAATTGAGACGCCCCGAGCGGTTAGCGTGACGCTGTTACAGCTACGCTGCGGTGAAAGGAGGGCAGAGTGGTGTCAGTTTTCAGAGCAGGGAGCAGCGAGACGGAAGCCTATGTGGGCAGGGTCGTGGGGGGGGCTGATCGTTAGCGAGCTATTTTATACAAACGGACTGAGGAAGATATGTTAGTGCGATAATGAGAGACAACGGGGGGGGCATAAACACTAGAAATTCTGCAGATGTTGGGGGAAGAAAAGCAAAATTTCCTGGTTGTTACTGTATCCGGTGCTTCCAATCAGCCTCCTCTACAGTGGTGAGATCTGACGTAGATTGGGGGACTGCTTTGTCGAACATTTCCACTCCATCTGCAAAAGGCAGGATTTCCTGGTGGCCAAACATTTTAACTGCTATCCTCATTCCCATTCCGACATGTCTCCTCTACTGTCACTCTCAGACTGGAGGGTCAACACCTCATATTCAGTCTAGGTAGCCTCAACCTGATGGCGTGAACATCCATTTCACCAACTTCCAGTAATTTTCCCCCTCTCCCTTCCCTCCTCCTCATTTCTCATTTCTCTCTTCTCTCTTCCCCCCTCCTCATTTCCCCACTCTGGCCCCCTTACCCCTTCTCACCTGCCTCTCAGTTCTGCCAGTGCTCCTGCTTTGCTTTCTCCCAGGGTCTAACTCCTATCTGTCAGATTCCTTCTGCTCCACCCTCCCCCACCCACGGTCTCACCAGTCACCTCTGGCTTGTCCTCCCTCCCTTGCCCCCCTCCCACCACCTTATTCTGGCTTCTTTCCCCTTTATTCCCAGTCTTTTCCTCCTGCTAATCAGCCACTGCTTTATCCATGCTAGAATCTTTCCTGTAATAACATGAGGCTTGTTAAACAACCTCAGGTGTGGCATCTTGTCAAAGGCTTTCTGAAAATCCAAGCACACAACATCTACCGATTCTCCTTTGTCTGTCCTGCTTGCTATTTCTTCAAAGAATTCCAACGGATTTGTCAGGCAACATTTTCCCTTGAGGAAGCCATGCTGACTACGGATTATTTTATCCTGTGCCTCCAAGTACCCTGAGACCTCATCCTTAATAATTGGCTCCAACATCTTCCCAACCACTGAGGTCAGACTAACTGGCCTATAGTTTCCTTTCTTCAGCCCCTTCCCCTTCTTGAAGAGTGGAGTGACAGTTGCAATTTTCCAGTCTTACGGAACCAGTCAAGAATCTGTTGAAAGATCTTTACTAATACCTCCACATTCTCTTCAGCCATCTCTTCAGAACCCTGGAGTGTACACTATGTGGTCCAGGTGACTTATCTACCTTCAGACCTTTCAGTTTCCCAAGAACTTTCACCCTAATAATGGCAACTCCATACATTCTGACCCTTGACACCTGGAACTTCCACCATACTGCTAGTGTCTTCTACAGTGAAGTCTGATGCAAAATCTTATTCAGTTCATCCGCTGTTTCGTTGTCCCCCATTACTACCTCACCAGCATCATTTTCCAGCAATCCAATATCTACTCTGACTTCACACATAAAAGTTGCTGGTGACCGCAGCAGGCCAGGCAGCATCTCTAGGAAGAGGTACAGTCGACGTTTCAGGCCGAGACCCTTCGTCAGAACTAACTGAAGGAAGAGTGAGTAAAGGATTTGAACATCAGGTTGGAGGAACAACACCTTATATTCCGTCTGGGTAGCCTCCAACCTGATGGCATGAACATCGACTTCTCTAACTTCTGCTAATGCCCCACCTCCCCCTTGTACCCCATCTGTTACTTATTTTTATACACACATTCTTTCTCTCACTCTCCTTTTTCTCCCTCTGTCCCTCTGACTATACCCCTTGCCCATCCTCTGGGTCCCCCCCACCCCTTGTCTTTCTTTCCGGACCTCCTGTCCCATGATTCTCTCATATCCCTTTTGCCTATCACCTGTCCAGCTCTTGGCTCTATCCCTCCCCCTCCTGTCTTCTCCTATCATTTTGGATCTCCCCCTCCCCCTCCAACTTTCAAATCCTTTACTCACTCTTCCTTCAGTTAGTCCTGACGAAGGGTCTCGGCCTGAAACGTCGACTGTACCTCTTCCTAGAGATGCTGCCTGGCCTGCTGCGTTCACCAGCAACTTTGATGTGTGTTGCTTGAATTTCTACAATCTGCAGATTTCCTGTTGTCTACCCTTGCTTCTCTTTTACACTTTATGTATCTGAAGAAACTTTTGGTATCCTCTTCAATATTATTGGTAGCTTACTTTTGTATTCTATCTTTACCTTAATGACTTTTTTAATTGCCTGCTGTTTTTAAGACCTTCTCAATCTTCTAACTTACTTTTATGTTGGCTTTGACTTCTCTTGTTAACCACGGTTGTGTCACCTTGCCTTCAGAATACCTCTTCCCCGTTGGGATGTATATACCCTGTGCCTTCCAAATTGCTTCCAGAAATTCCAGTCATTGCTGCTCTGCTGTCACCCCTGCCAGTGTTCTTTTCCAGTCAATTCTGGCCAACTCCTCTCTCATGCCTCTGTAATTCCCTTTGCTCCACTGTAATACTGATACATCTGACTTTAGCATCTCCTTCTCAAGGATTCTCCTTTCCCCTAAGGATTCTTTTACCCTAAGCTCTTTAATCAATTCTGGTTCATTGCACAACACCCAATCCAGAATAGCTGACCTTCTTGTGGGTCAACCACGAGCTGCTCTAAAAAGTCATTTTGTAGACAATCTAGAAATTCCCTCTCCTGGAATCCAGCATCAACCTGATTTTCCCAATATACCTGTGTATTGAAATCCCCCATAGCTACTGTAACATTGCCCTTTTGGCATGCATTTTCTATTGCCCGTTGTAGTTTGTCAGCCGCATCCTTATGACTGTTTGGGGGTCTGTATACAATTCCCATCAGGGTCTTTTTACCTTTGCAGTTACTTAGTTCTATTCACAATGATTCAACACCTTCTGACCTAATGTCACCTTTTGAATGATTTGATTTCAGTTTTTACCAATAGGGCAATGCCATGCCCTCTGCCTTCTTGCCTGTCTTTTTGATACAATGTGTATACCTGGACATTAAGCTCCCAGCCATGATTCAGTGATGCCTGCAATATCATACCTGCCGATCTGCAACTGTGCTATAAGTTCATTGACCTTATTCCATATACTGCATGCTTTCAGATATACCACCTTCAGTCCTGTATTCACTCTTTTTGATTTTGTCCACCTTTTATTTTGCAGCTCATCCTGTTGACTGTAATTTTGCCCTATCAACAGCCTCTCATCACTACACGTTGTCCCTGTTTGTAAACCAGCTACCTCATCTTCAGCACTACTGCCCACCTTTCCTATGATAGTTCTTGTATTGAAATATACGCAGCTCAAGACACTAGCTGCACCTTGCTCGACTTTCTGATTCCTGACTTTGTCTGAGGTCTTACCAACATCTCCACTCACTGTCTGGCACTCTGGTTCCCATCGCCCAAAGTGGTGATTGCTTGTGTCAACCAAAGGAAGAGCCTTAGAGGAGCCAACAGCAGATCTATAGAACAGTACAGCGCAGGAACAAGCTGTCTGGGCCAAGGACAATGCCAAATTAAACCATCCCTCCATCCCTGCCTGTGGTTTCACATGTCTCAAACTTCATTATCATATCTGTATCCACCACCATTGTCTCCCCATGACAGCACGTTCTCGGCACCCACCACTCTTTGTGGCCTCTTGCCTCTTCTCCCCTGCCTATCCCCTTTCCCTGATGCCCCTCCCATGGTCCACTCTCCTCCCCTATCAGATTCCTCCTCCTTCAGCCCTTTACGTTTTTCATCTATCACCTCCCAGCTTCTCACTTCATCACCCTCCCCCACCCACCTGGCTTCACCTATCACCGACTCTTGTCCTTCTCCCTCCCCCCATTCAAGTACTTTGCCCTTTCCTTTCCAGTCCCGATGAAGGGTCTCAGCCCAGAATGTTGACTGTTTACCCCTCCATGGATGCTGAGTTCTTCCAGCGCTTTCTGTATGGGCAGGTAGTTCACCACGGAGGGTGGGGCAGTGCCCAGACAGATGAGTTTATATCGAAAAGAAGGTTGGCTTTATTTACGACACGTAGATTGAGCATTTGAGAAATGAAGACCAGTGTACGGTACAGTGAAATGACTCAACGACCAACATAGTCAAAGGCTGAGCCGGGGGCAGCCTGCAAATGTCACCAAGCTTCCGGAAACAACATAGTCAAAGGCTGAGCCGGGGGCAGCCCGCAAATGTCACCAAGCTTCCGGAAACAACATAGTCAAAGGCTGAGCCGGGGGCAGCCCGCAAATGTCACCAAGCTTCCGGAAACAACATAGTCAAAGACTGAGCCGGGGGCAGCCCGCAAATGTCACCAAGCTTCCGGAAACAACATAGTCAAAGGCTGAGCCGGGGGCAGCCCGCAAATGTCACCAAGCTTCCGGAAACAACATAGTCAAAGGCTGAGCCGGGGGCAGCCCGCAAATGTCACCAAGCTTCCGGAAACAACATAGTCAAAAGTTGAACCGGGGCAGCCCGCAAATGTCACCAAGCTTCCGGAAACAACATAGTCAAAGGCTGAGCCGGGGGCAGCCCGCAAATGTCACCAAGCTTCCGGAAACAACATAGTCAAAGACTGAGCCGGGGGCAGCCCGCAAATGTCACCAAGCTTCCGGAAACAACATAGTCAAAGGATTGATCCTGGTTCGCTGGTGCTGTAAGGCCTTGTGATAACCACCACACTTTACTATGCCACACTTTTATTATTGGCCATTTCCAAATGATGTGATCAGAATCAGGTTTATTATCACCGACAATGTTGTGAAATTTGTTATTTTGTGGCAGCATTGCAGTGTAACATATTTTTAAAAATGACCACAAGTTGCAATAAAAAATAAATCATTTGTGCAAGAAGTCAGGTAGTGCTGATGACGCAGTCAGAAACGTGATGGTGGAGGGGTGTGGCGGTTCCTAAGATATTCCTGAAACATTGTCAGCCTGAACATTGTACCTGGGAGAGTTGCTGAGTGCACTGTGTAAGGAGGCTTCAGGAAGCTCACCCATTGGGTAATGGCAGGTGATTGGAAATGCACTGAAAGGACACATTGAGCAACAGGAATGATAAAGGGAATCAAGGAAAATGTTAAATCACACAAGATCATGAGACAAAGGAGCAGAATTAGGCCATCTGGCCCATCAAGTCTGTTCCATCATTTCATCATGGCTAATCCAATTTTCCTCTCAGCCCCAATCTTCTGCCTTCTTCCAGTTTCTCTTCATGCTTTGGCCAATCAAGAATCTATCAACCTCTGTCTTAAATATACATAAAGACTTGGCCTCCACAGCTGTCTGTGGCAAAGAATTCTAAACATTCACCACTCTCTGGCTAAAGAAATTCCTCCTCATCTCTGCTGTAAAGGACACCCCTCTATTCTGAGGCTGTGTCCTCTGGACTTCGACTCTCCCGGCATAGGAAACATCCTCTCCACATCCACTCTATCGAGGCTTTTCACCATTTGATAGGTTTCAATGAGGTCACCCCTCATTCTTCTGAATTCACGTGAATACAGGCCCAGAGCCATCGACACTCTTCATGTGACAAGCCGTTCAATCCTGGAATCATTTTTGTGAACCTCCTTTGACCCCTCTCCAGTTTCAGCACATCCTTTCGAAGATAAGGACCCAAACCTACTCACAATACTGCAAGTGAGGTCTCACCAGTGCTTTATAAAGTCTCAACATTACATCCTTGCTTTTATTTTCTAGTCCTCTGGCATTTTGTGTGTACTGCTGTGGATTTCTAGCATCTGCAGTATCTCTAAAATAGACTTTGTCCCACGCATCCCCTTAATTCTCGCATCCCCTCCCCCTACAAAGTTCTCTGGTATTTAGCGTCCCACTCTGAGGAAAAGACCCAGGCTGTCTGTCCCTGTCTATGCCCTTCATAGCCTTCTCAACTTGTCAGTCTTCAGTGCCCCTGAGAAAACAACTCCTCGTTCTCACTGTCTTGGTGAACCTGCTATGCAGGAAGGAAACTGAGAGTAAATTGGCAAATAATATCAAAACAAAACTCTGGAATATTGTGTTCAGTTCTGGTCACCTCAGTATATGAAGGATATGGAAGCTTTAGACAGGTTTAGAGCAGAAGGGATTTTCCAGGATGCTGTCTGGATTGGAGGGCATGACTCATGAGAGGTTGAGTGAGCTTGGGCTTTTCTCTGTCTAGCTGCAGAGAGGCTGCAGAGGAGATTCGCCAGGACGCTGTCTGGATTGGAGAGTATGTGTCATGAGGAGAGGTTGAGTGAGCTTGGGCTTTTCTCTGTCGAGCTGCAGAGAGGCTGCAGAGGAGATTCGCCAGGACGCTGTCTGGATTGGAGAGTATGTGTCATGAGGAGAGGTTGAGTGAGCTTGGGCTTTTCTCTGTCTAGCTGCAGAGAGGCTGCAGAGGAGATTCGCCAGGACGCTGTCTGGATTGGAGAGTATGTGTCATGAGGAGAGGTTGAGTGAGCTTGGGCTTTTCTCTGTCTAGCTGCAGAGAGGCTGCAGAGGAGATTCGCCAGGACGCTGTCTGGATTGGAGAGTATGTGTCATGAGGAGAGGTTGAGTGAGCTTGGGCTTTTCTCTGTCGAGCTGCAGAGAGGCTGCAGAGGAGATTCGCCAGGATGCTGTCTGGATTGGAGAGTATGTGTCATGAGGAGAGGTTGAGTGAGCTTGGGCTTTTCTCTGTCGAGCTGCAGAGAGGCTGCAGAGGAGATTCGCCAGGACGCTGTCTGGATTGGAGAGTATGTGTCATGAGGAGAGGTTGAGTGAGCTTGGGCTTTTCTCTGTCGAGCTGCAGAGAGGCTGCAGAGGAGATTCGCCAGGACGCTGTCTGGATTGGAGAGTATGTGTCATGAGGAGAGGTTGAGTGAGCTTGGGCTTTTCTCTGTCGAGCTGCAGAGAGGCTGCAGAGGAGATTCGCCAGGACGCTGTCTGGATTGGAGAGTATGTGTCATGAGGAGAGGTTGAGTGAGCTTGGGCTTTTCTCTGTCGAGCTGCAGAGAGGCTGCAGAGGAGATTCGCCAGGACGCTGTCTGGATTGGAGAGTATGTGTCATGAGGAGAGGTTGAGTGAGCTTGGGCTTTTCTCTGTGGAGCTGCAGAGAGGCTGCAGAGGAGATTCGCCAGGATGCTGTCTGGATTGGAGAGTATGTGTCATGAGGAGAGGTTGAGTGAGCTTGGGCTTTTCTCTGTCGAGCTGCAGAGAGGCTGCAGAGGAGATTCGCCAGGACGCTGTCTGGATTGGAGAGTATGTGTCATGAGGAGAGGTTGAGTGAGCTTGGGCTTTTCTCTGTCGAGCTGCAGAGAGGCTGCAGAGGAGATTCGCCAGGATGCTGTCTGGATTGGAGAGTATGTGTCATGAGGAGAGGTTGAGTGAGCTTGGGCTTTTCTCTGTCGAGCTGCAGAGAGGCTGCAGAGGAGATTCGCCAGGACGCTGTCTGGATTGGAGAGTATGTGTCATGAGGAGAGGTTGAGTGAGCTTGGGCTTTTCTCTGTCGAGCTGCAGAGAGGCTGCAGAGGAGATTCGCCAGGATGCTGTCTGGATTGGAGAGTATGTGTCATGAGGAGAGGTTGAGTGAGCTTGGGCTTTTCTCTGTCGAGCTGCAGAGAGGCTGCAGAGGAGATTCGCCAGGACGCTGTCTGGATTGGAGAGTATGTGTCATGAGGAGAGGTTGAGTGAGCTTGGGCTTTTCTCTGTCGAGCTGCAGAGAGGCTGCAGAGGAGATTCGCCAGGACGCTGTCTGGATTGGAGAGTATGTGTCATGAGGAGAGGTTGAGTGAGCTTGGGCTTTTCTCTGTCGAGCTGCAGAGAGGCTGCAGAGGAGATTCGCCAGGACGCTGTCTGGATTGGAGAGTATGTGTCATGAGGAGAGGTTGAGTGAGCTTGGGCTTTTCTCTGTCGAGCTGCAGAGAGGCTGCAGAGGAGATTCGCCAGGACGCTGTCTGGATTGGAGAGTATGTGTCATGAGGAGAGGTTGAGTGAGCTTGGGCTTTTCTCAGTCTAGCTGCAGAGAGGCTGCAGAGGAGATTCGCCAGGACGCTGTCTGGATTGGAGAGTATGTGTCATGAGGAGAGGTTGAGCGAGCTTGGGCTTTTCTCTGTCGAGCTGCAGAGGAGATTCGCCAGGATGCTGTCTGGATTGGAGGGCATGTCTGATGAGGAGAGATTGAGTGAGCTAAGACAGTGGGTGGTTGCCAAGAAGAAATGAGGATTGTTGCATTTTACTGTATGCTTTAACGTACATGTGATAAATCTGAATCTTCTCCCTGGAGCAGAGAAGGATGAGAGATCACGAGGCAGTGTAACAGGTCAATGTTATTACAGCGCGGGGTGTCAGAGTTCAGAGTTCAATTCCATGTCATCTGTAAGGAGTCTGTACATTCTCCCTATGGAATGCGTGGGCTTTCTCCGGATGCCTTCCACAGTCCAAAGAAGTACTGGTTGGTAGGTTGTAAGTTGTCCTGTGATTAGGCCAGGGTAAATCATGGGTTGCTGGGCAACATGGCTCATTGGGCCAGAAGGACCTGTTTAGCACCATTTCTCTGATTAAAATGAGACTGAGAGGCTTAGATCGAGTGGACAGTCAGAGACCTGCCCAGGGAAGGAGTAGCTAATACCAGGGGACATAATTTTAAGGTAATTGGAAAACCTAGGGGATGGGGTTCAGGGGTATGTTGTTTACACAGGAATGTTCTGCCTGAACACAGAAATGGGAGAGGCATTGAAGAGGCACGTGGCCCTGCAGAGGCTGTTGGTGAACGCAGAAACGGGAGAGGTTCGGGAGAGGCTGTCGGAGAACGCGGAAATGGGAGAGGCCGTGGGTGAACGCAGAAACGGGAGAGGCCATGGGTGAACGCGGAAACGGGAGAGGCCATCGGTGAACACGGAAACGGGAGAGGCTGTCGGTGAGACAGAAACGGGAGAGGCCGTCGGTGAACGCGGAAATGGGAGAGGCTGTTAGTGAGACAGAAACGGGAGAGGCCGTGGGTGAACGCAGAAACGGGAGAGGCCGTCGGTGAACGCGGAAACGGGAGAGGCTGTCGGTGAGACAGAAACGGGAGAGGCCGTCGGGAGAGGCTGTTAGACAGAAACGGGAGAGGCTGTCGGTGAATGCGGAAACGGGAGAGGCTGTCGGTGAACACAGAAACGGGGGAGGCACGCGGCCCTGCAGATGCTGAAGGGATGTGGGCCGTGTGTAGATTAGTTTCATTAGGCATTGTTAATCCATTTAGTTTGGCACAACATTATAGACGGGAGTGCTTTCCTGTACTGTACTGTTCTATGTAAGAAATAGTGCTGTAATCAACCCAAGTCAACATGGTTTTCTTCAAGAGAGTAACAGTTGACAGCTCTTGTTCCATACCTTCCCCACCCCCCCATCTTTTTATTCTGGCTGTCTCCCCTGTCTCAGGATGTGTGGGAGATAATTTGGGGTGAGGAGTTTAAAGGAGACATGTTGGGCAAGGTGTTTTTATTCAGAGTGGTGGACGCGACGGTGTAGCAGTCTGCGCAAGGCGATTACAGCTCAGAGTGTCTGAGTTGCGAGTTCAGGTCCAATGTTCTCTGTAAATCCTCCCTGTGGAATGTGTGGGTTCCCACCGGGTGCTCGGGTTTGCTCCCACAGTCCAGAGATGTACCAGGCAGGTGAATTGGTCATTGTAAATCGTCTGGTGATTAGGTAGGGTTAAATCGTGGTGTGCCTCGAAGGGACTGAAGGGCCCGTTCTGCATTGCCTCTCAATAAAGTCAAATTAAATAAAATCTTTCAGTCCCGATGAAAGGGTTCGAGCTGAAATCTCAACTGTTCACTCCCCTCCATAGATGCTGCCTGATGTCCTGAGTTTCCCCAGCATTTAGTGTGTGTATAGCTTGAAACCCCCCCCCCCCCCCCGGTTTCCTTGGGCTGTGTGAGTCTAGGGAAGACACACTCCGATCCCACCAAACTCGTGAGATTGTATGTTCTACCTTGGTTTGTCCTTCCAACGAGGAATACCTTACACTTATCTGTATTAAACTCCATCTGCCACTTTTCAGCCCATTTTCCCAGCTGGTCCAAGTCCCTCTGCAGGCTCTGAAAACCTTTCTCACTGTCTACTACTCCTTCAATCTTTGTATCATCAGCAAATTTGCTGATCCAATTTACCACATTATCATCCAGATTATTGATATAGATGACAAATAACAATGGACCCAGCACTGATCCCTGTGGCACACCACTAGTCACAGGCCTCCACTCGGAGAAGCAATTCTCTACTACCACTCTTTGGCTTCTTCCATTGAGCCAATGTCTAATCCAATTTACCACCTCTCCATGTATACCTAGTGACTGAATTTTCCTAACTAACCTCCCATGCGGGACCTTGTCAAAGGCCTTACTGAAGTCCATGTAGACAATATCCACTGCCTTCCCTTCATCCACTTTCCTGGTAACATCGTCGAAAAACTTCAACAGATTGGTCAAACATGACCTACCACGCACAAAGCCATGTTGACTCTCCCTAATAAGTCCCTATCTATCCAAATGCTTGTAGATTCTGTCTCTTAGTACTCCCTCCAATAACTTACCCACTACCGACGTTAAACTTACTGGCCTATAATTTCCCGGGTTACTTTTCGATCCTTTTTTAAACAACAGAACAACATGAGCCACTCTCCAATCCTCCGGCACTTCACCCGTAAACAGCGACATCTTGAATATTTCTGCCAGGGCCCCAGCAATTTCAACACTAGTCTCCTTCAAGGTCCGAGGAAACACTCTGTCAGGTCCTGGGGATCTATCCACTTTAATTTTCCTCAAGACAGCAAGGATCTCCTCCTTTTCGATCTGTACAGTTTCCATGGTCTCACTACTTGTTTCCCTTAACTCCATAGACTTCATGTCAGTTTCCTTCGTAAATACAGACGCGAAAAACCTATTTAAGATCTCCCCCATTTCCTTTGGTTCCGCACATTGCCGACCACTCTGATCTTCAAGAGGACCAATTTTATCCCTTACAATCCTTTTGCTCTTAATGTAAAAGCTCTTCGGATTTTCCTTCACTTTGACTGCCAAGGTAAACTCATGTCTTCTTTTAGTCCTCCTGATTACTTTCTTAAGTATTTTCTTGCACTTCTTATACTCCTTATACCCATCCAGGAGTCTCTTAAAAGACCCTATCGTTTCCGCCTCCACTGCCGCCGCCGGCAGCCCATTCCACGCACTCACCACTCTCTGTGTGAAAAATTTACCCCTGACATCTCCTTTGTACCTACCTCCAAGCACCTTAAAACTATGCCCTCTCATGCTAGCCATTTCAGCCCTGGGAAAAACCCTCTGACTATCCACACGATCAATGCCTCTCATCATCTTGTACACCTCTGTCAGGTCACCTCTCATCTTCCGTAGCTCCAAGGAGAAAAAGCCGAGTTCACTCAACCTATTCTCCTAAGGCATGCTCCCCAATCCAGGCAACATCCTTGTAAATCTTCTCTGCACCCTTTCTATGGCTTCCACATCCTTCCTATAGTGAGATAGTGAGGTGACCAGCATAACAGTGAAAATATGAACCAGGACATTACAAGAATATACCTGTAGATAGTGAATCTAGAGTTTTGAAAGCTGGTGGACAAGGAGGGTGGGAGTTGGGAGATGGAAGATGGCTGTTGCACAAGGGGGTGGTCATTTAAAGACACAATGTCCACACAACCAACTGTTGCTTTTTAGTGTTTGTGTGAAATCTGTAATTTGAGCTTTTGGAAGTTTAAGCGTTCATTGTGAACACTCAGAATACTGCTCTCTATAGCAGTGGGAAGATGCCAAAAACTTTTTGTAGCATTTCAAATCCAAACTTGTTAGGCTGTTCCAGGGAGTGGTTGGGCCTGGTGCTGGTTTCAGCTAAAAAAAACCTGTCTGTCTGTCACTCAATCATCAGGCTCTTGAACCAGGGGAGCTACCTTCACTCGCCCCATCGCTGAACTGTGCCCACAACCTGTAGGTTCACTTTCAAGGACACTTCATCTCGTGTTCTCGATATTTATTGCCTCTTTATTTATAATTATTATTTATTATGCATTTTCACATTTTGTCCTTTGTACTTTGGGTGTTTGCCCGTCCTGTTGGGAGCAATCTTTCATACTACAAGATGATGCATCAGGGTTGGATTTGGTGACGTGCATATATGTAATTTGAGAAGAAATTTACATTGAACTTTTGAACTTGAACTCTGAAAATGAGATTTATGTAGGATTGTTGTAATAAGTGGTTAATGGTTAGCTCCAAAGGGGTGGGCCAAAGAACTTGTCTCTCTCTGTCCCTCTCTATCTCTCTCTCTCTGCCTCCCCCTCCCTGCCTCTTTCTCCCTCTCCTTACCTCTGTCTCTCTCTGACTCTCTCCCCCTACCCCCTCCCACCCACCTCCTGTCCCTCTACCCCGACTCTCCCCCTCTCACCACTCTCCCCCTGCCTTTCTCCTGAGGCTGCTGTTGGTGTCGGCTGCCTGGGACCAGTATCTAACACACACCTTCCGGTAGGCTGGTGTTTCTTCAAGGAATATCTAAATTTCAGTTCAGATCACTTTTCCCAGCAAACAATTCCTCCTGTCCCAGCACGAAACAGTGCCTTCAGCAAAGGGGAGGATCGGTTGGTTGCACTGTGGATTTGGCACTGTACCAGTTCCCATTCGCTTCTTAGAACCTGGCACCTAAAACAAGATTCTGAAACCCCTGCAACTAGAGCATGGCCCAGTCCCCAAGCCCCAGTCCCCCTGTGTGCCTAGTCCCCAAGCCCCGGTCTCCATTCCCCTGCGGGCCCAGTCCCCAGTCCCCCCTGTGGGCCCAATCCTCAGTCCCTGGTCCCCATTCCCCTGCCGGCCCAATCCCCAATCCCCAATTCCTGGTCTTTCCACGCCAGTTTCCAGTAATCCAGGAGCCACAACTTTGGGAGAGAAGTGTAGTGGACCCTCACCCCATCAGTGTGGTACAATGTACCCAAACTCCTCTGGGAAGACCCAACTGACACTGGAAATCCAGAGAATGTTGGAGGAACTCAGCAGGTCAGTAGCATCTGTGGAGAGGTCTCAGGCTGAGGCCCTTCATTAGCACTGGAAAAGAAGGGAGCAGAAGTCAGAAAATGTTGGTATTAAACTGGCTAGAAAAATCGAGGGATAAGACTATAATAGGAGCAGAACTAGGCCATTTGACCCCTCGAGTCTGCTCTGTCATTCTATCATGGCTGATCCATTTTCTCTCTCAATATCAGTCTCCTGCGTTCTCCCCTTATCCCTCCATGGTTACTGATCAAGAAACTATCAACCCTTGCCTTAAATATACATAATGACATGGTCTCCACAGCCACCAGTGGCAACAAATTTCTCCCATTCACCACTCTCTGACGAAAGTTCTTCTTCATCTCCATTCTAAATGGACACCCCTCTACCCCTCTATGGTCCTAGATTGCCAAACCATAGGAAACATCCACTCTTATCGAGGCCTCTCAATATTCCATAGGTTTCAATGAGGTCACCTCTCGCTCTTCTGAATTCCAGTGTGTACAGGCCCAGAGCCATGATAAGTTTTTCAATCCCTGAATCATTTTCGGGAACCTCCTCTGGACCCTCTCCAATGTCAACACATCCTTTCTCAGATAGGGGAGCAAACCTGCTCAGAGTACTCACAGTGAGGCCTCACTAGTGCATTATAAAGCCTCAGCATTACATCGTTGCTTTTGTATTCTAGGCCTCTCATAACAAATGCTAACATTGCATTTGCCTTGCTCGCCACTGACTCAAACTGCAAATTAACCTTCAGGGAATCCTGCACAACGACTCCCAAGTCCCTTTGATTTTTGAATTTGCTCCCCATTTAGAAAATAATATGCACCTTTATTCCTTGTACCTAACTGCATAACCATACACTTCCTGTCACCGTATTCCATCTGCCACTCCTTCGCCCATTCTCCTAATCTGTCCAAGTCGTTCTGCAGTCTCTCTGCTTTCTCAACACTACCTGCCACTATCCAAATCATTCACATGTAACGTAAAAAGAATCGGTCCCGATACAGACCCCTGTGGAACACCACTGGTCACGGCAGCCAATCAGAAAATACTCCCTTTATTTCCACACTTTGCCTCCTGCCAATCAGCCACTGCTTTATCCATGCTAGAATCATTCCAGTAATACCATTTGTTCTTAACTTGTTAAGCAGCCTCATGTGTGGCACCTTGTCAAAGGCCTTCTGAAAATCCAAGTACACAACATCAACCCATTCTCCTTTGTCTATCCTGCTTGCTATTTCTTCAAAGAATTCCAACAGATTTGTCAGGCAAGATTTTACTCGAGGAAACCATGCTGACTATAGTCTATTTAATAATGTACCTCCAAGTACTCCAAAACCACACCCTTAACAATTGACTCCAACATCTTCCCAGCCACTGAGCTTGGATTAACTGGCCTGTAAGTGGCTACAGGGTTGAAACACCCAATCCAGTATACCTGATCTCCTAGTAGACTCAACGGCAACTGCTCTAAAAAGCCATCTCGTAGGCATTCAACAAACTCTGTCTCACCTACCTGATTTTCCCAATCAGTCTTCATGTTGAAATCTCCCATGACTATCATAATGCTCTTCTGACGTCTGTTCTATTTCCTGTTGTAATCTGTGGTCCGCATCCCAGCTACTGTTGGGAGGCCTGTAAAGAACTGCCATCAGGGTCCATTTACCCCTGCAGTTTCTTAAATCAACCTTTAATTCAATGTCTTCCGATCCTTTGTCATATCTTTCTATTGATTTGATGACATTCTTTACCGGCAGAGCCAAGTCACACCCTCTGCCTGCCTTCCTGTCCCTCCAATGTGTAACCTTGGACATTCAGCTCCCAACTACAACCATCCTACAGCCAGGAGTCAGTTATGGCCACAACATCATACCTGGCAATCTGTAATGGCGCAACAAGATCGTCCACCTTATTTCTTCTACTCTATGCATTGAGAATAACACTTTGAGTGCTGTATTTGCACCCTGAATGCGCTAATACTCACCCTTCTGGCTGCAGTTTTGTCCTGTCCTCTTCCTGACAGTCAGACTGCTCGCTATCTTTGCTTTTTTAACATCCATTCCATCCTGAGCCCCTTCACTCTGTTTCCACCACCCACCAAATTAGTTTAAACCCTCCCCAACAGCTCTAACAAACCTGCTCGCAAGAATATTGGTCCCCCTTAGGTTCAGGTGGAACCCGTCACTTTTGAACAGGTCATGCCTCCCCCAGGAGAGATCCCAGTGATCCAGGAACCTGAAGTTCTGCCCCTGCACCAGCTTCTCAGCCACACATTAATCTGCCAAATCATCCTGTTTCTACCCTCACTGGCGCGTGGCACAGGCAGCAATCCAGAAATTACTACCTGGGAGGCCCTGCTTCTCGGCTTCCTACCTAGCTCTCTAAATTCTCTTCTCAGGATCTCTTTGATTTTCCTTCCATGTCATTGGTACCAATCTGTACCAAGACATCTGGCTGATCTCCCTCCCTCTCCAAAATGCTGTGGATGTGACCTGAGACATCCCTGACCCTGGCACCTGGGAGGCAACATACCATCTGGGTGTCCCGCTCACATCCACAGAATCTCCTGTCTGTTCCCCTGAGCATTGAGTCTCCTATCACTACTGCTCCCCTCTTCTCCCTCTTTCCCTTCTGCACCACGGACCCATGCTCATGAAACATTTCACTATACATTTCAATATACATGTGATACATAAATAGGGTTTCCTCCAGGTGCTCTGGTTTCCTCCCACAGTCGAAAGACGGAACAGTTAGTGGGTTCATTGGTCATTGTAATTGTCCCGTGATTAGGCTAGGTTTAAATCTAGTTGCTGCGTCAAGCGTCCCAAAGAACCAAAAAGGCCTGTTCCACGCTATTCAATAGGTTCTGTCTGTTCGAGCCCCAGCCGAGGCAGCGTGTTGTGTCCTTGAGCAAGGCACTTAACCACACAGTGCTCTGCTACAGCACTGGTGCCGAGCTGTATCGGTCCTTCCTCTTCCCTTGGACAACATCGGTGGCGTGGAGAGGGGAGACTTGCAGCATGGGCAACTGCTGGTCTTCCATACAACCTTGCCCAGGCCTGCGCCCTGGAGAGTGAAGACTTTCCAGGCGCAGATCCATGGTCTCGCAAGACTAACGGATGCCTCTAATATGTTCAAAGTAAAATTTATTACCAGAGTACCTACATTACAACCCTGAGATTCGTTTACTGCGGGCATAATTAGCAAATCTTTTGATCAGTAACTGTGAACAGGATCAGTGGACAACAAACTGCAAATGCAAACATAAATAAATAGCAATAAATAACGAGCATGAAATAGCAAGATAAAGAGACCTTAAAGTGAGACCATCGATTGTGGGAACATCAGAAGGGGAAAAACCATGTTTGGTATTGGGTGAGGGAGAGACCATTCTGACAGGCTATATCACTGTCTGGTACCGGGTGAGGGAGAGACCATTCTGACAGGCTGCATAACTGTCTGCTATTGGGTGAGGGAGACCATTCTGACAGGCTGCATCACTGTCTGGTATTGGGTGTGGTGAGGGAGAGCATTCTGACAGGCTATATCACTGTCTGGTATTGGGTGAGGGAGAGAGCATTCTGACAGGCTGCATCACTGTCTGGTATTGGGTGTGGTGAGGGAGAGGCCATTCTGACAGGCTGCATCACTGTCTGGTATTGGGTGAGGGAGAGAGCATTCTGACAGGCTGCATCACTGTCTGGTACCGGGTGAGGGAGACCATTCTGACAGGCTGCATCACTGTCTGGTATTGGGTGAGGGAGAGAGCATTCTGACAGGCTGCATCACTGTCTGGTATTGGGTGAGGGAGAGAGCATTCTGACAGGCTGCATCACTGTCTGGTATTGGGTGTGGTGAGGGAGAGAGCATTCTGACAGGCTGCATCACTGTCTGGTATTGGGTGTGGTGAGGGAGAGAGCATTCTGACAGGCTGCATCACTGTCTGGTATTGGGTGTGGTGAGGGAGAGAGCATTCTGACAGGCTGCATCACTGTCTGGTATTGGGTGTGGTGAGGGAGAGAGCATTCTGACAGGCTGCATCACTGTCTGGTATTGGGTGTGGTGAGGGAGAGAGCATTCTGACAGGCTGCATCACTGTCTGGTATTGGGTGTGGTGAGGGAGAGCATTCTGACTGGCTATATCACTGTCTGCTATTGGGTGAGGGAGAGAGCATTCTGACAGGCTATATCACTGTCTGGTATTGGGTGAGGGAGAGACCATTCTGACAGGCTGCGTCACTGTCTGGTATTTGGGGGGGTTGGTGCTACTGCACCGGATAGCAAGGATCTGCGGAAAGTTGTGAAATTAGTCAGCTCACCTTGGGTCCCGGCTTCCATAGTAGCCAAAACATCTTCAAGGAGCGTTGCCTCGGAAAGGTGATGGTCCAATATTAGGGACCCACATCTCCCAGGACATGCTGTCTTCTCATGGTTATCGTTAGGAAGGAGGTACAGAAGCCTGTGATTCAGGAACAGCTTTTTCCCCTCTGCCATCTGGTTCCTAAATGGACAATGAACCCATGAAGACTGCTTCAGTTTTATTATTTATGTTTTTGCACTTTTTAATTTAACTATTGTATACTTACTGTAATTGATATTGCATTGTACTGCTGCTGAATTAACAAATTTCAGAACATATGCTGTTGATATTTTACCTGAACCTAGTGTGTGTGTGTGATTTTTCTCAATAAATTAACAAGTATAATGTTTTTGTGTTGTCTATTTAATTGGGTTCTCTGTATCTAGTTCTAGCACACGTGAAAATTTTAGGTCATATTTATGGAAAAATGGGGTAAAAACAGGGTTCTAGCACCCTTGTATATGTATCTGTAGTTTGATAATCAATTTACTTTGAACTTTGACAAGGAGCAGTCCGAGGGAGCATGAGGATGACTAACTGCCCAAGTGATGATCTGGCCCACTGAGCCACTGCTGTCTGTAACCCCCCCAACCTTTCCCGATGTTTTCTGGTATAAACACAGACTAGGATTATTGGAAGGAGTTTGACTGTGCTTGGGTGTGTTTTGGATACTGGTCTGTGCTTTGTGACTGAGGGTGAATGCCGGACTGCGTTGCATGCCTTGGTTCAACATGACGATTTTGCCTTTGCAGCCTCTTTGATATGGGTGGAGAGTACTACTGCTATGGGTCAGACATCACCTGCTCCTTTCCAGCCAACGGCAGGTTCACTCCCGAGCAGCGCGATGTCTATCAAGCCGTTCTGAAAGCTTCGCGGGCGGTGATGAGTGCAATCAAACCAGGTATGGTGGTGTCTCCCTCAGCGTCACCCCTTCCCTTTGACCTTTGGTTCTTTATGTCTCCCTCCCTGGCTCTAGAGTTGCTGGATTCCTGATTTAATAGATGCTATTCCATCCGAACATCTTCATTTTACACTCTTAAATCCTCATCTTTAAAACATAGGAGTAGAATTATGCAGCTCAGCCCATTGAATCTGTTCTGGCATTCCATCAAGGCTAATTTATTTATCCTCTCAACCCCATTCTCCTGTCTTCTCCCAGAACCTTTGACATCACTGACTAATCAAGAACCTCCACTTTAAGTAGACTCAATGACTTGGCCTTCACAGCTGCCCATGACAATGAATTCCACAGATTCACTGCCCTCTGGCTAAAGAAATTCCTCCTCATCTCTCTTCCAAATGGACGTCCCTCTATTCTGAGGTTGCGCTTTATGGTCCTAAACTCCCCCATTGTAGGAAACACCCTCTCCACATCCCTCTGTTCTGAGACTATGCCCTCTGGTCCTGGACTCCCCCAATGTAAGAAACATACTCTCCACGACTGTCTACTCTGAGGCTGTGCCCTCTAGTCCTAGACTCCCCACTGTAGGAAACATCCTCTCCACGTCCACTCTCTCCAGGTCTTTCAGTATTCTACCCTCATAAATTGACAGAAAGTTGTGGGACTGGAGCTGCTCACTCAGCCGTACGTACAAGGGAGTCCTGGAGTTGTTTATTTTGAGATACAGCCCGGGGGTAGGTCATTTCAGCCCTTCGAGCCACAGTATCAGAAACCCCCGACAAACCCGATTAACCCTAACCTAATCACCGGACAGCTTATTGCACGATGACAAATTAACCTACCTGGTAGATCTTTGGACTGTGGATTGGAAACCAGAGTAGCGGGAGAAAGCCCACACACTCTACAGGGAGATTCCTCATAGAGGGTGCCACCATTGAACTCCGAACTTTGCAACACCCTGAGCTTCTAATAGTGTTGCGCCAATCGTTATGCTGCCGTGGTGCGCCGGTATGCTGACCGTCTGCCCTGTGGTACGTCCAGGGAGAGTTTCTGCCTCCATTGTCCTTCCAAGCGGCCACAGGGACCCTCAGGATGAGCAACTTTTCTCTAGCTCCCCTCGAATTCCTTTCACAGTCCTTCCCCAGGTTATGGATCTGTTTCTGGGAACTCCTTGTATTCCAGACAGTTCGCAAGCCAGAAATGTGTCTGTGTAGCCCACAGTGCACCTCACCTCTCCACACGCACTCCTTCGTATGCGCAAATACTCATAACCTTGGGAAGGACCCGTACTTGTTAACTGGTGGCTTTGATCTCAAGTTGCCCTTTCGTGACCTCTTCTTTTAAATATGATTAAATTACAGATAAATGTTAAAAAGATTAACTTTATTTGTCACATGAACATTGAAACATACCATGAAATGCTTGCATCAAGTCAAATCAGTGAGGATGTGCTGGGGGCAGCCCGCAAGTGCTGCCTTGTTTCTGACACAAACGTAGCATCCCCACAACTTACTCACCCTGACCCATGTGTCTTGGGAATGTGGGTCCCCGGCTGTCATGGGGAGAACATACAAACTCCTACAGACAGCGACAGGAGTTGTACCCGCATTGTCGGTGCTGTAAAGTGTGTGTATCCATCTCCTTTGTTCTACAATTATTTCCTTAATTAATATTGATGCACCCACATTTTAAAGAGCACACCCCACTGTCCCTTTCCACCTTCTCACGGGTTTGGTTTCTGTACACAGCTCATTGCTGCTCCTGCACTCTCCAAGCTCCCTCTCTCGGCTCCAGCCCTCTAACTCCTGGGTTTTTATAGTTGCTACTTTTAAAATGTATGTTTTGTAACCACTGTGGGTTTGTATTAAATACTTCGCGAGTGTAAACGAGGTGAATGGTCGGCTGAACCGCTGCTGGTTTGCATAAAGTGTAAGTTAAATACTCAAATCACTGACGTGCTGGAACATGTTGTTTTGTGTTATCAATACATAAAAATTACTAAGTTACAAAATAAGTAAGTTGTTCAAAAAACAAATAGTGAGGTAGTGTTCATTGTCCATTCAGAAGCCTGATGGCCAAGCGGGGAAGCAGCTGTTCCAGAAATGTATTCATTGGCCATGCCGCCCAGCAATTTTACCCCCCCCCCCATCCAATCACAGGACAATTTACAATGACCAGTTAGCCTACCAACCCACACGTCTTTGGACTGTGGGAGGAGACGCTCCTCACAGCCAGTGTGGGGACATGAACCAGACCGCCTGCACTGCGAAGCCACGTACAACCGTGCCACGTTAAGTATGGGTCTTCAGGCTCCTGTGTCTCCTCCCTGATGGCAGCAGTGAGAACAGGGTTAGAAACATAGAAAACCTACAGCACAATACAGGCCCTTTGGCCCACAAAGTTGTGCCCAACATGTCCCTACCTTAGAACTACCTAGGCTTTACCCATAGCCCTCAATTGTTCTAAACTCCATGTAGCCATCCAGGAGTCTTTTAAAAGACCCTGTTGTTTCCTCCTCCACCTCTGTTGCTGGCAGCCCATTCCACACACTCACCACTCTCTGCGTAAAAAAAAAAACTTACCCCTGACATCTCCTCTGTACCTACTTCCAAGCACCTTAAAACTGTGCCCTCTCGTGGAGCCAGACTCCTGTGGCTGCTCTGTGACGGCAGCAATGAGACAAGGGCCTGGTTTATTGGTTCATTATTGTCACATGTACTGGGATACTGTGAAGAGTTTGTCTTGCAAACTGTTCATATGGATCAGATCCTTACACAATGTATTGAGGTAGAACAAGGTAAAGCAATAAGAGAATGCAGAATAGAGTGTTACAGTTACGCAGGAAGGGCAGATTTAAGTTTATTTATTTGTTTACTTAGAGATACAGCATGAGACAGGCCCTTCCGGCCCAGTGAGTCGCGTATTTAATCCTAGTCTAATCAGCGGACAGTTTCCATTCACCAATGTACGTGGTTCATCTTTGGAATGAGGGAGGAAACCAGAGTGCCCGGAGAAAAGCAACAGGGTCACAGGGAAGATCCTTATAGCCACAACCTGTAATAGTGTCACGACCACATCTGCAGCAGGTGCGTCGAGCTGCAGCTCCTTAGGGACTGCGTTAGGGAACTGGAGCTGCAGCTCGATGACCTTCGTCTGGTCAGGGAGAGTGAGGAGGTGATAGAGAGGGGCTATAGTCAGGTCGTCACTGCTGGACCACATGAGACAGAGGAGTGGGTAACAGGAGAGGGAAGGGCAAGAAGCGGGTACCAGAGAGTACCCCAGTGGCTGTCCCTTCAAACAATAAGTATTCCTGCTTGAGTACTGTTGGGGGAGACGGCCTACCTGGGGGAAGCAACAGTGGTCGTGCCTCTGGCACAGAGTCCGGCCCTGTGGCTCAGAAGGGTAGGGAAAGGAAGAGGATGGCAGCAGTGATAGGGGACTCTATAGTTAGGGGGACAGAAAGGCGATTCTGTGGACACAGGAAAGAAACACAGATGGTAGTTTGCCTCCCAGGTGCCAGAGTCCAAGATGTTTCTGATCGTGTTCACTATATCTTGAAGTGGGAAGGAGAACAGCGAGAGGCTTTCAGGAAGGAGCTCAAGAATGAAATTAGGAGAGCCGGAAGGGGCCATGAGAAGGCCTTAGTGGACAGGACTAAGGAAAACCCCAAAGCATTCTACAAGTATGTGAAGAGCAAGAGGATAAGACGTGAGAGAATAGGACCAATCAAGTGTGACAATGGAAAAGTGTGTATGGAACCGGAGGAGATAGCAGAGGTACTTAATGAATACTTTGCTTCAGTATTCACTACAGAAAAGGATCTTGGCAATTGTAGGGATGACTTGCAGTGGACTGAAAAGCTTGAGCATGTAGATATTAAGGAAGAGGATGTGCTGGAGCTTTTGGAAAGCATCAAGTTGGATAAGTCACCGGGACAGGACGGGATGTACCCCAGGCTACTCTGGGAAGTGAGGGAGGAGATTGCTGAGCCTCTGGCGATGATCTTTGCATCATCAATGAGGACGGGAAAAGTTCCGGAGGATGGAGGGTTGCGGATGTTGTTCTCTTACTCAAGAAAGGGAGTAGAGATATCCCAGGAAATTATAGGCCAGTGAGTCTTACTTCAGTGGTTGGTAAGTTGATGGAGAAGATCCTGAGAGAATTTATGAACATTTGGAGAGGCATAATATGATTAGGAACAGTCAGCATGGATTTTTGAAAGGCAGGTCATGCCTTACGAGCCTGATTGAATTTTTTGAGGATGTGACTAAACACATTAATGAAGGTAGAGCAGTAGATGTAGTGTATATGGATTTTAGCAAGGCATTTGGTAGGTACCCCATGCAAGGCTTATTGAGAAAGTAAGGAGGCATGGGATCCAAGGGGACATTGCTTTGTGGATCCAGAACTGGCTTGCCCACAGAAGGCAAAGAGTGGTTGTAGATGGGTCAAATTCTGCATGGGGGCCAGTGACCAGTGGCGTGCCTCAGGGATCTGTTCTATGACCCCTACTCTTTGTGATTTTTATAAATGACCTGTATGAGGATGTGGAGGGATGGGTTAGTAAATTTGCTGATGACGCAAAGGTTGGGGGTGTTGTGGATAGTGTGGAGGGCTGTCAAAGGTTACAGCGGGACATCGATAGGATGCAAAACTGGGCTGAGAAGTGGCAGATGGAGTTCAACCCAGATAAGTGTGAGGTGGTTCATTTTGGTAGGTCAAATATGATGGCAGAATATAGTATTAATAGTAAGACTCTTGGCAGTGTGGAGGATCAGAGGGATCTTGGGGTCCGAGTCCATAGGACGCTCAAAGCCGCTACGCAGTTTGACTCTGTGGTTAAGAAGGCAAACGGTGCATTGGCCTTCATCAATGGTGGGATTGAGTTTAGGAGCCGAGAGGTAATGTTACAGCTATATAGGACCCTGGTCAGACCCCACTTGGAGTACTGTGCTCAGTTCTGGTCGCCTCACTACAGGAAGGATGTAGAAACCATAGAAAGGGTGCAGAGGAGATTTACAAGGATGTTGCCTGGATTGGGGAGCATGCCTTAGGAGAATAAGCGAGTGAACTCGGCCTTTTCTTGTTGGAGCAACGGAGGATGAGAGGTGACCTGGTAGAGGTGTACAAGATGATGAGAGGCATTGATCATGTGGATAGTCAGAGGCTTTTCCCCGGGTCTGAAATGGCTGGCATGAGAGGGCATAGTTTTAAGGTGCTTGGCAGGAGGTACAGAGGAGATGTCAGGGGTAAGTTTTTTTACGCAGAGAGTGGTGAGTGCGTGGAATGGGCTGCTGGCAATGGTGGTGGAGGCGGATACAATAGGGTCTTTTAAGAGACTCTTGGATAGGTACATGGAACTTTGAAAAATAGAGGGCTATAGGTAAAGCCTAGGTAGTTGTAAGGTGAGGACATGTTGGGCACAGCTTTGTGGGCCGGAGGGCCTGTATTGTGATGCAGGTTTTCCATGTTTCTAAGTGTTGTGCTGGCGTGGTGCCCGCCCGCACTAGATGTAAAGATGCGAGGCCATAACAAAGCAGATTGTGAGAACAAGTCCAATAACACTGGGATCAAAGCTGTCCTCAAGCCTGGTGGTACGTGCTTTTGGGCTTTTGTATCTTCTGCCCAGTGGGACAGGGAGTATAGAGAATGGGTGGGCTGGGTGGGATCTTTGAATATGCTGGTTTCTTTACAGAGGCACTGACAATTATTGTCTTTAATGACGGATGCTGTCCTCTTGAAGTACCGTCCCTTGAAGATATCGTCAATGGTGGGCCGCTGATGTGGAGACTTTGGGCTGGTGAATGACTGCTCAGTCAGGGAGCTGGGCTTTAGAAAAAACTTAGAGCAGAGAGGGGGCGGGGGGGGGGGTGCGTAATTCCGGCATTTGTTGTCGTGCAACTTAGGATGCATCTGCTTTATTATTTCCTGTTAGTCCCCTTACACACATTTATATCTGTTTATTTATATACTTACTATCTTATGTGTTTATATTTGTTGTGTTGTTTATTATTATGTTCTTTATCTATTGTGTATTTTTTCGGATCCACAGTAACAATTATTTTGTTCTCCTTTACATTGTGTACTGGAAATGACATTAAACAATCTTAAGTCATAAGACCATAGGACATCGGAGTAGAATTCGGCCACATCCCATCCAATCTTCTCTGTCACTTCATCATGGCTGATTTATTAACCCTCTCAATCCTCTCCCTGTAACCTTTGACAGCCTGACTGATCAAGAACCTATCCTGCTGTGCTTTAAATATACTCAATGACTTGCCCTCAACATCTGTCTATGGCAATGAATTCCACAGATTCACCACCCTCCGGCTAAAGAAACTCTTCCTCATCTCTGTTCTGAATGGACTTCCCTCTATTCTGACTGAGGCTATGTCCTCTGATCATAGTCTCCCCCACCACAGGAAACATGCTCTCTACATCCACTCTATCATTATTCAACAGGTTTCAATCAGAAACACCCCCCCCATTCTTCTAAACTCTAGCAAGTATAGGCTCTGTGCCATCAAATGTTCCACACGCGATGACCCTTTCATTCCCAGTATCGTTCTCGTGAACCTCCTCTCGAGCCTCTCCTGTGTCAGCACATTCTTTATTAAATAAAGGGCCCAAAGCTGCTCATGATACTTCAAGTGTGGACTGACTGATGCCTTACAAGGCCACAGCATTACATCCTTGCTCTTATATTCTAGTCCCCTCAAAATGAATACTAACATTGCATTTGCCTTCAGTAGTACTGACTCAACCTGCACAAAGACTCCCAAGTCCCTTTGCACCTCAGATTTTTGTTTTTTTCCCTGTTTAGAAAATAGTCTAACCTTTATTTCTTCCCCAAAGTGCATGACCATACACCTCCCTACACTGCATTCCATCTGCCACTTCTTTGCCCATTCTCTCAATCTGTCTGTCCTTCTGCAGACTCTCCACTTCCTCAAAGTTACCTGCGTCTCCACCTGTCTTCATATTGTCTGCAAACTTAGGCACAAAGCAATCAGTTTTATCATCCAAATCATTGACATATAACATAAAAACAATCAGTCCCAACACAGACCCCTGTGGCATACCACTGGTCACCAGCAGCCAACCAAAAAAGGCTCCCTTCATTCCCTCTCTTTGCCTCCTGCCAATCAACCACTGCTCTATCCATGCTAGAATCTTCTCTATAATACCATGGGCTTCTAGCTTTTTAAGCAGCCTCATGTGTGGCACCTTGTCAAAGGGCTTCTGAAAATCCAAGTACACAACATCAACCAATTCTCCTTTGTCTATCCTGCTTGCTATTTCTTCAAAGAATTCTAACAGACTTGTCAGGCAAGATTTTCCCTTAGGAAAACCATGCTTACTTTGGCCTACTTGTGTACCCCAAAACTACGTCCTTAATAATCGACTCCAACATCTTCCCAACCATTGAAGTCAGCCTAACTAACCTATAATTCCTTTTTTCTGCCTCCCTCCCTTTTTGAAGAGTGAAATGACATTTGCAATTTTCCAATCCTCTGGAACCATTCCAGAATCTAGTCATTCTTGAAAGATAATTACTAATGCCTCCACAATCTTTTCAGCCACCTGGAATGTAGTCCATCTGGTCCAGAAGACTTACCTACCTTCAGACCTTTCAGCTTCTCAAACACTGAATCTTGAAAGCAACATCTCAGAGGTTACAGAGTGAATTCTCACATTGGCTAACGTAAACACGAGGAATTCTGCAGATGCTGGAAATTCAAGCAACACACATCTAAGTTGCTGGTGAACGCAGGAGGTCAGGCAGCATCTCTAGGAAGAGGTACAGTCGACGTTTCAGGCCGAGACCTTTTGTCAGGACTAACTGAAGGAGGAGCTAGTAAGAGATTTGAGAGGGGGAGGGGGAGATCCAAAATGATAGGAGAAGACAGGAGGGGGAGGGATGGAGCCAAGAGCTGGACAGGTGATAGGCAAAAGGGATATGAGAGGATCATGGGACAGGAGGCCCAGGGAGAAGGAAAAGGGGGAGGGGAGGAAACCCAGAGGATGGGCAAGGGTATAGTCAGAGGGACAGAGGGAGAAAAACGAGAGAGAGAGAGAGAGAATGTGTGTATATAAATAAATAACGGATGGGGTACGAGGGGGAGGTGGGGCATTAGCGGAAGTTAGAGAAGTCAATGTTCATGCCATCAGGTTGGAGGCTACCCAGACAGGATATAAGGTGTTGTTCCTCCAACCTGAGTGTGGCTTCATCTTTACAGTAGAGGAGGCCGTGGACAGACATATCAGAATCCCACCACTAAGCACATCCTTCCCTCCCCTCTCTCTGCTTTCCGCAGGGATCGTTCCCTACGCAACTCCCTTGTCCATTCGTTCCCCCCCCCCATCCCTCCCCACTGATCTCCCTCCTGGCACTTATCCTTGTAAGTGGAACAAGTGCTACACGTGCCCTTACACTTCCTCCCTTACCACCATTCAGGGCCCCAGACAGTCCTTCCAGGTGAGGCGACACTTCACCTGTGAGTCGGCTGGTGTGATATACTGCGTCCGGTGCTCCTGATGTGGCCTTTTATATATTGGCGAGACCCGACGCAGACTGGGAGATCGTTTTGCTGAACACCTATGCTCTGTCTGCTAGAGAAAGCAGGATCTCCCAGTTGCCACACATTTTAATTCCACGTCCCATTCCCATTCTGATATGTGTATCCACGGCCTCCTCTACTGTAAAGATGAAGCCACACTCAGGTTGGAGGAACAACACCTTATATCCTGTCTGAGTAGCCTCCAACCTGATGGCATGAACATTGACTTCTCTAACTTCCGCTAATGCCCCACCTCCCCCTCGTACCCCATCCGTTATTTATTTATATACACACATCCTTCCCTCTGTCCCTCTGACTATACCCCTTGCCCATCCTCTGGTTTTCCCCCCCCCTCCCCCTTTTCCTTCTCCCTGGGCCTCCTTTCCCATGATCCTCTCATATCCCTTTCCCCTTTGCCAATCTCTTGTCTCCATCCCTCCCCCTCCTGTCTTCCCCTATCATTTTGAATCTCCCCCTCCCCCTCCCACTTTCAAATCTCTTACTAGCTCTTCCTTCAGTTAGTCCTGACGAAGGGTCTCGGCCTGAAACGTCGACTGTACCTCTTCCTAGAGATGCTGCCTGGCCTGCTGCGTTCACCAGCAACTTTGATGTGTGGTGCTCTCACATTGGCTATCCTGTCAGATCGTGGACGTCTGTTTACAAATCCAAACCTTAGTTCCATGGGTCTGAAATGAGGTTGTCTGGTGGGATGTCTGTGGTGGGTGAGCAGACTCCTTATTCCAACAGTGTTCTTCTCTGCACAGAACTATCCCCTGACCCACCACTCTCTCTGTGTGGATGCAGCAGCCCCACAGTGCACCCCCACCATGTCTGGTCTCTTTGTCAATGGGATTGACTTGCACCTGCACACAGGTGTCAGTTTGGGGATCTGGAGTGTGGGAATTAAACTCTGAGGTTCAAGGGCCGATCCTGGAATCTGACTGGTGCTTTATTGGAAAGGGCGTGGAGTAAAAGGGGAACTGCATAAATAGAGGAAAAGGAAGTCTGCGTGGGCTGTGGGCTAGAGCACTGAAATGGGGCTGGGTGGTGGGGGAGGAAGAGACACAGCCTGTCAGCCCTGCTCCACAATCTAACATAGCATGGCTGCTCGACACTGGCTGTAACTGTTCCCCAGTCTGAGTCCAAGAACCAAAGGCCCGGAGGAGGTCTGTCTCGGGGTTGGACGTACGGGTGTATGGGTGAGTGGTGAAGGGGCTTGTTTTATTGTTTGTGTTGCTCTGCTGAACATTGTGGACATGTTCATGCTGGGATGGGTGGCGACATTTGCGGGCTGCCCCCAGCACATCCTTAGGCTGTGTTCGTGGTTAACATAAACGACGCATTTCATTGTATGGTGAAGTGCATTGTTTGAGTTGTAACAACACAACTGGACTATGTTTCATTCTGATTGTGATAATAGATCTGGAAATATCAAATATTTATCCTTCCCTCCTTCAAATAGTACAGATTTCCCCCGCCATCCGAAGGTAGAGCGTTCCTATGAAACGGTTCGTAAGCCGGAATGTCGTAAAGCGAAGAAGCAATTACCATTTATTTATATGGGAACATTTTGTGAGCGTTCGCAGACCCAAAAATAACCTACCAAATCATGCCAAATAACACATAAAACCTAAAATAACAGTAACATTTAGTAAAAGCAGGAATGATATGATAAATACACAGCCTATATAAAGTAGAAATACTTCTCTACAGTCATTGCCTGCACTGTTCTCCGTAGCGGAAATCTCACGCAAGCGCTCTCGGCAGAAACACTCTCTCCAGTAACCTTTAAGCTATGAAGCTGCCAACTCATACCAACTAACACATAAAAGTACACAGCCTATATAAAGTAGAAATAATGTATGTACAGTGTAGTATCACTTACTGGAATCGGGAAGACAGCACCGATGGTTAGTGGAGGTTGGGGTGGTGCAGTGGCCCCCACCCTTCAGACAGCGACCGATACCAATCCGCGAAGAACGCAGTGGTAGCCGGGAGGCACCCAGCACATCTTTAAGAAAAAAGCCGAAATAAACAAGCTAATTAATTAGGTGCCGCCCGGCACGTAATTAATTAGCTTGTTTGTTTCGACTTTTCTTAAAGATGTGCAGGGTGCGTCCCAGCTACCGCTGCATTCTCTGCGAATTGGTATCGGTCTGCGGCCCGGGGGATGGGGTGATGGGACACTGGGGTGTCATCTCATCGTCGTCTGTTTCCAATGGGCAGGCAGGTCATCTTCTTCTCTGTCTGCCTGCCTCGATGTCGAAGGTCGAGGTTCATCGTCTGCTGTGGCTGATGTGGAAGGCTTGAAAAACAACAGTATGCTTGACTGCTAGCCTCGCGCATTTGCCTTTGCTCAAACTTCTGCAACGAGCCTACTGAATATTCACAATTAACATTAGACATAGGAGCAGAATTAGGCCATTTAGCCCATCGAGTCTGCTCCACCATTCAGTCATGGCTGATCCTTTCTTCTCCCCCTCCTCAGTCCCACACCCCAGTCTTCTCCCCGTAACCTTCAATGCTGTGTCCAATCAAGAACTTATCAAGCTCTGCTTTAAATACACCCAACGACCTGGCCTCCACAGCTGCCTGTGGTAATAAATTCCACAAATTCACTACCCTCTGGCTAAAGAAATTTCTGCATCACTGTTTTGCATGGATGTCCCTTTATCCTGAGGCTGTGCCCTCTTATCCTAGGCTCCCCCACCACGGGAAACATCCTCCCCACGTCTTCTCTGTCTCGGCCTTTCAACATTTGAAAGGTTTCAATGAGATCTCCACTCATCCTTCTAATTTCCAGCGAGTACAGACCCAGAGCTATCAAACATTCCTCGTGATAACCCTTTCATTCCCACAATCATTCTTATGAACTTCCTCTGAACTCTCTCCAATGCCAGCAAATCTTTTCTTAGATGAGGAGCCCAAAACTGTTCACAATACTCAAGGTGAGGCCTCACCAGTGCCTTATAACAGTGGTCCCCAACCACCGGGCTGCGAGGAAACAATATGAGTCACCTGCACCTTTCCTCATTCCCTGTCACATTCACTGTTGACTAACACCCCCCCCCCACCCCCGTTGGCTAGTCCGCAAGAATATTTTCCATATTAAACCGGTCCGTGGTGCAAAAAAGTTTGGGGACCCCTGCCTTATAAAGCCTCAGCATCACATCCCTGCTCTTGTGTTCTAGACCTGTTGAAATGAGTGCTAACATTGCATTTGCCTTCCTCACCACTGACTCAACCTGCAAGTTAACCTTGAGGGTGTTCTGTACAAGGACTCCCAAGTCCCTTTGCATCTCAGATTTTTGGATTTTCTCCCCATTTAGAAAATAGTCTGCACATTTATTTCTAC
The DNA here is from genome assembly GCF_030028105.1 of Mobula birostris. Lineage (NCBI taxonomy): Eukaryota > Metazoa > Chordata > Chondrichthyes > Myliobatiformes > Myliobatidae > Mobula > Mobula birostris. The sequence continues at coordinate 82,245,165 of NC_092384.1, forward strand.
TACCAAAGTGTTTGACCTTGCAATTTCCAACATAGCATTTCATTTGCATTTCAAAAATCTGAGGTGCAAAGGGACTTTGGAGTCTTTGTGCAGGATTCCCTAAAGGTTAATTTGCAGGTTGAGTCAGTAGTAATGAAGGCAAATGCAATGCTAGCTTTCATTTTGAGAGGACTAGAATGTAACAGCAAGGATGTAATGCTGTGGCCTTGTAAGGCATCGGTCAGACCACACTTGGAGTATCATGAGCAGCTTTGGGCTCCTTATCTCAGAAATGATGTGCTGACATTGGAGAGACTTCAATGCCCTAACTACCTTTCCTGTAATACCATGGACTCTTAACTTGGTAAGCAGCCTCATGTGTGGCATCTTGTCAAAGGCCTTCTGAAAGTCCAAATATACAACATCCAACACATCCCCTCTCTCTACCCTACTCAGTTCCCCACCACCACTACCCGCCTCTGGTTGGCGGAACTGGTACTCACACTTAATAACTTCTCTTTTGGCTCTTCCCACTTTCTTCAGACTAAGGGTGTAGCTATGGGAACTCGCATGGGACCCAGCTATGCCTGCCTCTTTGTTGGTTATGTGGAACAGTCTGTGCTCCAAACCTATTCCGGTACTGCTCCCCAACTTTTCCTTTGATACATTGACAACTACATTGGTGCTGCTTCCTGCACCATGCTGAGCTCGTCAATTCCATCGACTTTACCTCAAACTTCCACCCAGCCCTCAAATTCACTTGGTCTATCCCTGACACTTCTCTTTCCCTTTCTCGATGTCTCAGTCTCCATCTCTGGAGACAGACTGTTGACTGACATCTTCTACAAGCCCACTGACTCTCATAACTACCTCGACTATACCTCTTCCCACCCCGCCACATGCAAAAATGCCATTCCCTATTCCCAGTTCCTCTGTCTCCGCCGCATCTGCCGCCAGGATGAGGCTTTCCGTTCCAGGACATCTCAAATGTCCTCTTTCTTTAAGGATCATGGTTTCCCTTCTACGGTGATCAATGATGCCCTCACCCGCATCTCCTCTATTTCCCACACTTCAGCCCTCACCCCATCTTCCCGCCACCACAACAGGGACAGAGTTCCCCTTGTCCTCACCTACCACCCCACCAGCCTCTGGATCCAGCACATTATCCTCCGCAACTTCCGCCACCTTCAACAGGACCCCACCACTAAACACATCTTTCCCTCTCCACTTTCCGCAGGGATCGATCCCTCCGTGACTCACTTATCCGCACATCCATCCCCACGGATCTCCCACCCGGCACTTATCCCTGTAAGCGCAAGTGCTACACCTGTCCCTACACCTCCTCTCTTGCCACTATTCAGGGCCCCAAACAGTCCTTCCAGGTGAGGCAACACTTCACTTGTGAATCTGTTGGGGTCATCTATTGGCCTCCTCTACATCGGTGAAACCCAACGCAGATTGGGGGACCGCTTCCTTGAGTACCTCCGCTCTGTCCGCCAAAACAGACAGGATCTCCCAGTAGCCACCCACTTCAACTCTGCTTCCCATTCCCATTCAGATATGTCCATACATGGCCTCCTCTACTGCCATGATGAGGCTAAACTCAGGTTGGAGGAGCAACACCTCATATACCGTCTAGGTAGTCTCCAGCCCCTTGGTATGAACATAGAATTCTCCAACTTCCGGTAATTCCCTCCCCCTCCCTTCCTCTATCCCTATTTCACATCACCACCCTCATAGTTCTGCCTTCTTCTACTACTTCGCATTGTTCGCCAATCTCCTCCCTGCTTCCCCTCCCCCACCCCTTTGTCTTTCAAATTACTGTTTTTTTCAACTACCAGCATTCTTCAAACCCTCCCCAAAGTTCTTCCTTCAGTCCTGACGAAGGGTTTCGGCCTGAAACGTCGACTAATCTTTTCAACTGATGCTGACTGATCTGCTGAGTTCCTCCAGCGCATTGTGAGAGATCTCCTCAAAGAATTAAGCTCCCTAATCACCTCCAGTTCATTACATTACACCCAATCCAGTATGGTTGGTCCTCCAATAGGTTCAACAATAAACTTCTCTAAAAAGCCATCTCAACGGCATTTAACAAACTCGCTCTCTTGAGATTCATTACCAACCTGATTTTCCCAAGCGACATGTATGTTAAAATGTCCCGTGACTATCATAACATTGCTGTTTTGACATACCTTTTCTAATTCCCATTCTAATCTGTGGTCCACATCCCAGCCACTGTTGGGAGGCCTGTATATAACTGCCATCATGGTCCTTTTACGCTTGCAGTCTCTTAACTCAACCAACAAGGCTTCAATAACTTCCGATCCTATGTCACATCTTTCTATTGATTTGATGCCATTCTTTACCAGCAGAGCCACGCCACCTCCTCTGCCGACCTTCCTATCCCCGCAATACAATGTGGAACCTTAGACATTCAGCTCCCAATTACAACCATCCTTCAGCCACGATTCAGTGATGGCCACAACATCATACCTGGCAATCTGTAATAGTGCACCAAGATCGTCCACCTTATTTATTATGCTCTGTGCCTTGAGATATAACACCTTGAGTGCTGTATTTGCTACCCTTTTTGATTCTACATCCTTGATGCACTGATACACACCCTGCTGGCTGCAATTTTGTCCTATCATCTGCCTGCCCTTCCTGTCAGTCTGACTGCATGCTATCTTTGCTTTTTTACCATACCTCCTATCCTGAGTTCCTTCACTCTGCTTCCCACCCCCCTCACAAATTAATTTAAACCCTCCCCAACAGCTCTAACAAACCTGCCCGTGAGAATATTGGTCCCCTTTGGGTTCAGGTGCAACACGTCACTTTTGTACAGGTCATACCTCCTCCAGAAGAGATCCCAATGATCCAAGAACCTGAAGCCCTGCCCCCTGCACCAACTTCTCAGCCACGCATTTATCTGCCAAATCATCCTGTTTCTACCCTCTCTGGTGCGTGGCACAAGTAGCAATCCAGAAATTACTACCCTGGAGGTCCTGCTTCTCAGCTTTCTACCTAGCTCTCTAAATTCTCTTTGCTTTTCCTTCCTATGTCATTGGTACCAATCTGTACCAAGACATCTGGGTGCTGTTCCTTCCCCTCCAAAATGCTGTGGACACGATCTGAGATGTTCCTGACCTTGGCACCAGGGAGGCAACATACCATTTGGGTATCATGTTCATGTCTATAAGATCTCCTGTCTGTTCCCCTGACTATTGAGTCCCCTATCACCACCGCTCCCCTTTTCTCCCTCTTTCCCTTCTGCACCACGGACCCATGCTCAGTACCAGTAACCTGGTCTCTGTGGCGTTCCCCTGGGAGGTCATCTCCCACAATAGTATCCAAAACGGTATACTTATTATGGCCACAGGGGTGCTCTGCATTAACTGCCTACTCACATGTCCGTTTCTCCTGACAGTCACCCAGCTCCTCACCTCCTGCAACCTCAGGGTGACTACTTCCCTGTAACTCTGATCGATTATCTCCTCACTCTCCCGTACAAGTCGAAGGTCATCCAGCTGCTACTCCAGATCCCTAACAGTCTCCTTTGAGCCAAAGCCTGACACTCTTACTCTAACTGCTGGCCTATTCTCACCACTGGCTGCCCCGCTTGTCCCTTCTGTACCTTTAAACCAGCGTCGCCGACCTGTGAGAAACTTCATCACTGTGACCTGCTCCTGCCACTGATTGGGCCATTGGAATGAGCCTGAACACCTGTGTAACTCCCCTTTTAAACAAGCATCGCCGACCTACAAAAAAACCTCATCGCGGTGCTCGGCTCTCTGCGCTGACTGGGCCTGAATGCTCGCAAAGTTCTCTTTTTGTGATGATAGATATTTGCTTGTTTCATGATCGGCATACTGCTAAAACAAATAAATTCACTCCAGTGCTGACAAATTCACTCTTTCAATAACGTAACAAGATCTTCATTTTTCATTTTATACAGTGTTTTTCTATTTTTCATTAATTTTTGTTCATTATGAAATCATTTCTCAGAACTGTCTGTCATGTGCAGAGACCTGTGCATTGCCTGGGAATCTTCCCAGCGTCTTGCAGAATTTTCCCATTTGTCATGTCATGTCAGTGGTAAAAAAAATTTGGGAGTTTTGAATTTTGAATAAGTGGTTCTCAATCCTATATTTATAATGATCCAGCTTCCACCATTTGATTTGAGATTCAAGATTGCTTAAAGTAATTTCCAATGCACAAGTGTAAAGGAGAACAAAGTAATTGTTACTCTGGATTTGATGCAGCACAAAAACACACAAGATAAAGAGCACAGTAGTAAAAAAAACACACAATAAGTATACATTAATACATAAGGTAGCTTATGATCATAGATTGATCATAAGTGACGCTAGGCACAGGAGTGTCTGTACATAAGGTGACTCCAACAGGAAAAGGGGAAGTCGGGAAGACAATTCCAGAGATTCACCACTCTTCCCACTCTCCTCACTTGTGCTGACCAGCTCCCTCTTGGGTAGTTCTGTCCCCTTGTTTTGAGGGTGCGTCTTGTGGGGAGCCCTGCCAGTGAGCGAGCCCAGTGCAGTTCTTGTTCTGTGCCTTGAGCTTATCTTTGAACTTATCTCCAATTGTTATTTTCAGTAGGATTGTATTTTTAGTTTCATGTCACTGAGTGCAGGCTTTCCGGATCTGAGAGACGCCGTGTGCCTGGGTCAGACTTCCTGAAGTTCCCCTGGGGTCAGGGGAATGTTGTCCTTATGATTCCTCTGTCAGGGCTGCCGTTTGGGACAGCTGATTGAAGTCATTAGTGTTTGTGAGCCGACGTTTAGTGGGCTGCAGTAGGCTGAGAGAGCTGTCTGTCTCTGTCCAGACAAACTCATCTCCAGCATAAACACTGGCCCTCTGCAGTCAGTGGAAGCAGTCAAGTTTACTCATCGAAGTATATCGTCTAATCTGTTTCACAGCAGCAGTACAATTCATCTTCTTAAGCCCATCTCCCCACTAGAGCATAGACACTGACAGCTGCTTGCCAGAGTCCTCTGTCCTGCATCTTTCATGAAAGATCCTTCCTCTCCATTGAGGACATTTACAGCAGCAGGTGCAGAAAGAAGGCCTGGTACATCATCAGGACCAACAGTCACCCTAACCATAAACTTCTTCAGCTGCTCCCATCAGGCAGGACCAACAGGCTACGGGACAGCTTCTTTCTACAGACCTTTAGACTTTTAAATTCACATGTTTGTACATTACGACGAAGTTATAACACAAAGATTTTTACTCCCTCACATTGTGAAATGGGTGTAAGATTTAAATCAACTCGTTTCAAATATAGCCGCCGGTTTGCCTGCTTTGTAATTGCATGAGTATGTTGGGCCCAGGATAGGTCTTCAGAAATATCAACAAAAGGTTTGATTCTTCCTTCAGCTGCTGGGCCTGCACGAGACCACTTGTGTCAGAATGGAGCCGAGTCTCTGTCCCTCTCGCTGAAGGTGCAGGCTGATTAAGTTACCCCATTGGCAGCTGGTTCAGGGACTTGAAAAAATTTGTACTTTTAGAATAATTCACTTAACCAAAAATAACCTCAGCCTCACCATAGAGACACCAAGAGTGCTGGAAATCTGCAGTAAAACAGACACAATGCTGGAGGAACTCAGGAGATCAGGCAGCATCTATGGAAATGAATGGTGTCAGTATTTCCAGCTAAGACCCTTCATCAGGACGGGAAAGGAAGAGGGGAGAAAGGTGGGGGAGATGGAGTAGTACAAGGTTCTCTGAAAGGACATGTAGCTGTGGGGAACAAAGAATCCAAGACTAATCCTGCATTCCCTCTGCCTGGTCTACTGTCCTATCAGGTTGCTGCTTCCTCGGCCCTTTGCCTTCCCCACCAATCACCAGCTGGGTTCTCACATTCCATGGTGTTCCAAAGAAACTGGGGCAAATCTCTGTGTGGACAAGGTCCGCAGGATAGAGGGGAGGACATGGAGCCCATGTGGCCGACTGCCACCACCTCTCTGTGAATCATTCTGAGGAGAGGATGTGAGGCATCAGGATTTATAAGCCTGCAGTGAAGGGTATTGGCATAGCTGAGATCATCTTGTGTAGTGAGACCAGTTGGACTAGCTCAGTAAAAACAGCTGGATTCAATCCTGGATATACTTCAGGATGGGATCCCGTTAAATACCAGATGTGTGTGAAACCACCCCCCCCCCCCCACAAGTCCAAATATACAACATCCACCACATCCCCTTTATCTGTACTACTTGTAATCTCCTCAAATAATTCCAACAGGTTCATCAGGCAGGATTTTCCCTGAAGGAAACCATGGTGTAACTGCTTATCTTGTCTTGTGTCACCAAGTACTCATAACTATTTCCTTAACAATTGACTCCAACATCTTCCCAACCACTGAGGTCAGGCTAACACATCTATAATTTCCTTTCTGCTGCCTCCCTCTTTTCTCTAAGAGTGGAGTGACATTTGCAATTTTCTCGTCCTCTGGCACCATGCCAGAGTCCAATGATTTTTTGAAAGATCATTACTAATGCCTCCACAACCTCTACTGCTATCCCTTTCAGACCCCTAGGGTGCAGTTCATCTGGTCCAGGTAACTTATATACCATTAGGTCTTTCAGCTTTTTGAGCACCTTCTCCCTTGTAATAGTAACTGCACCCACTTCTCTTCCCTCACACCCTTCAACATCTGGCACGCTGCTAGTGTCCTTGACAGTGAAGACTGATGCAAGATACTTAGTTCATCTGCCAGCTCCTTGTCCCCCGTTATTACTTCTCCAGCCTCATTTTCTAGCGATCCTATATCCACTCTCATCCTCTTTTATCTTTTTACATACTTGACAAATCATTTACTATCCACTTTGATATTGTTTGCTAGCTTGCTTTCATATTTTATCTCTTCCCTCAATGACTCTTTTAGTTGCTCTCTTTAGGTGTTTAACAGCTTCCCAATCCTCCGCCTTCCCATTAATTTTTGCTTTGTTGTATGCCCTCTGTTTTTATATTAGTTTTGACTTGCCTTGTCAGCCACAGTTGTACTAATTTGCCATTTGAGTATTTCTTCATTTTTGGGATACATCTATCCTGCATCTTCCTCATTTTTCTCAGAATCTCACGTGTCATTGTTACTCTGCTGTCATCCCTGCCAGCAGCTCCTTCCAATTTACTTTGGCCAACTCCTCTCTCATACCACTGTGATTTCCTTTATTCCAGTGAAATACTGCTACGTCAGACTTTCTCCCCATCAGATTTTAAGTTGAACTCAATCATATTGTGATCACTGCCTCCTAAGGGTTCTTTTACCTTAAACTCTCTCAACACTTCCTGCTCATTACATAATACCCAATCCAGTATAGCTTATCCTGTAGTAGACTCAATGACAAACTGCTCTAAAAAAACATCTCATAGGCATTCAACAGACTCACTCTCTTGAGATCCATTACCAACCTGATTTTCCCAATCAACCTGCGTGTTAAAATCTCCCATGATTGAACACCACAACTTTAAACACCTGAAAGACAGAAGAAGTAATGGGAGAGTGGTTTGATCTGATGGCCGGGTTCTTCCGACTGTCATTCCCAAGTGAAAGGTGTAGATTGCTGGGGATCATGAGGCTGTCATTCTAAACAAGTTGGAACAAAATTACTGATGGCTCACAGCTCCACCCATGCCCCAGAGCAAGCAGAACTGACAAGACAACATAAACACACGAGATTCTGCAGGTCTGGCAATCTACAAACTGCTGGAGGAACTCAGGGCAGGTCAGGCAGTATCGTTTCTTTAGGCAAAGCCTGGTAAATTGTGGAATTTATTTCCACAGGCAGCTGTGGAGGCCGAGTCTTTGGGTGCATGTAAGACAGAGATTGATAGGGTCCTGATTGGACATGGTGTTAAAGGATACGGGGAATGGGACTGAGGAGGGGCAAAAAAACATTGATGGCGAGCAGACTGGATGGGCCAGATGGCCTAGTTCTCCTGTGCCATGTTGTCTTGTAGCCTACTCACTCCGCTGGCTGCAATTTTGTCCTGTCATCAGTCTGCCCTTCCTGACGGTCAGACTGCACACTCTCTTTACTTTTTACCATCCATCCTATCCTGAGACCCTTCACTCCAGATTCCCACCCCCTGCCAAATTAGTTTAAACCCTCCGCAACAGCTCCAACAAACATGCCCGTGAGAATATTGGTTTTCCTCAGGTTCAGGTGCAACCCGTCACTTTTGCACAGGTCATACCTCCTCCAGAAGAGATCCCAATGATCCAGGAACCTGAAGCCCTGCTCCCTGCACCAGCTTCTCAGCCACATATTTATCTGCCAAATCATCCTGTTTCTACCCTCACTGGCGCGTGGCACAGGCAGCAATCCAGAGGCTACTGCCCGGGAGGTCCTGCTTCTCAGCTTTCTGCCCAGGTCTCTAAATTCTCTCTTCCGGGCCTCTTTGCTTTTCCTTCCTATGTCATTGGTACCAATCTATACCACAACATCTGGCTGCTCTCCCTCCCCCTCCAAAATGTTGTGGACGTGATCTGAGACATCCCTGACCCTGGCACCTGGGAGACAACATACCATCTGGGTGTCTCATTCATGTCCACAGAATCTCCTGTCTGTTCCCCTGAGCATTGAGTCCCCTATCATTACCACTTCCCTCTTCTCCCTCTTTTCCCTTGTGCACCACAGATCTATGCTCAGTGCCAGTAACCTGGTCTCCATGGCATTCCCCTGGGAGGTCATCCCCGACAACAGTATCCAAAACGGTATATCTATTATCGAGGGGAATGGCCACAGGGGTGATCTGCGCTAACTGCCTATTCACGTTTCCATTTCTCCTGACAGTCACCCAGCTACTCGCCTCCTGCAACTTCGGGGTGACTACTTCCCTGAAACTCTGATCGATCATCTCCTCACTCTCCCATACAAGCCAAACGTTATCCAGCTGCTGCTCCAGATCCCTAACACAGTTTTCGAGGAGCTACAGATAGATGCACTTATGTGCTGCATGTGAGCTATATGCACTGTGTTGTGCACCTTGGACTGGAGGAAAGTTGTTCTGTTTTGGTGGTATACATGTGTATGGTTGCATGACAAAAAACTGAACTTGAACTTTCACCTTCTGTCATGGGAGTTGTGGATGACTCTAAAATAGGTGGTGACTTAGTGAAGAAGATTATCAGATCATCCTAAAGTTGATGTAGCTCATTCACCAACTTCCTCTCACCTACCCTGCTGCTAACAACCTTAACCATTCAGGAGACACAAGAGACTGCAGATACCAGAATCTGGAGTAAGGTGCTGGAGGAACTCAGCAGGTCAGGCAGCATCTGTGAAGGGAAAAAGATAGACACATTTCAGATTGAGACCGTTCACCTGGACTAAGATAGACGGGGGATAGCTGGTGTAAAAAAGCTGAGAGGTGATGGTTGGGGGTTCAATTCACACTATTGTCTGTAAAGAGTTTGTACGTTCTTCTCGTGGGTTTCCACTGGGTGCTCCAGTTTCCTCCCACACTTCAAAGACGTACTGATTAGGGTTATTAAGTTGTGTGCACGCTGTGTTGGCACTGTGAGCACAGTGAGACTTGCAGGCTGCCCCCAGCACATCGTCGGACTGTGTTGGTCGTTGACATGAATGAAGCGATTCACTGTATGTTTCAATGTACATGTGACAAATAAAGCTCATCTTTATCTCTCTTTAAAATGACCTCTTCTGGGGAGCAACACGCAAACTGTTGGGGTAACTCAGCAGGTCGAGCATATAGTTAAGAGGAAAGAAACTGTTGAGGTTTCTGGTTGGAACCCACTGATGCTGTCCGACCCACTTACCACTCATGTTGTCAGTATCATCTGACCATCTGTGTGTTTGTCTTCTTTTGCACATTGTTTATTTGTCATTCTTTGTTTCTCTGTAGTTTTTCATTGATTCTATTATATTTCTCTGTTCTACTGTGAATGCCTGTAAGAAAATGAATATCAAAGTAATATATGTTGATAAACATGTACTTTGATAATAAATTTATTGTGAACTTTGACTTTTTCTCCAACAGACTCTGTGTTGCTCTGGGTTCCAGCATCCCCTGTCCCCTGTGTCTCCATTGATCTTTCATGGGGACCTTCCTTACCAATGTTCTCTGTTACAGTGCCTGTAAATATTATTCACCCCCCCCCCCCCCGCTCCCTTGGAAGTTTTCATGTTTTATTGTTTTACAACATTGAATCACAGTGGATTTATCCACCCCTAAACTTTTGCCCTTTAACTCTCAACTCATGTCCTCTTGTTTGAATCTCCCCCATTTTCAATGGTAAAAGCCTATCCACGTCAACTCTATCAATCTCCCTCATAATTTTAAACACCTCTATCAAGTCCCCCCTGAACCTTCTACGCTCCAAAGAATAAAGACCTAACTTGTTCAACCTTTCTCTGTAATTTAGGAGATGAAACCCAGGCAACATTTTAGTAAATCTCCTCCGTACCCTCTCAATTTTATTGACATCTTTCCTATAATTCAGTGACCAGAACTGTACACAATACTCCAAATTTGGCCTTACCAATGCCTTGTACAATTCCAACATTACATCCCAACTCCTATACTCAATGCTCTGATTAATAAAGGCCAGCATACCAAAAGCTTTCTTCACTACCCTATCCACATGACATTCCACCTTCAGGGAACTATGCACCATTATTCCTAGACCCCTCTGTTCTACAGCATTCTTCAATGCCCTACCATTTACCATGTATGTCCTATTTTGATTAGTCCTACCAAAATGTAGCACCTCACATTTATCAGCATTAAACTCCATCTGCCATCTTTCAGCCCACTCTTCAAATTGGCCTAAATCTCTCTGCAAGCTTTGAAAACCTACTTCATTATCCACAACTCCAACTATCTTAGTATCATCTGCATACTTACTAATCCAATTTACCACCCCATCGTCCAGATCATTAATATGTATGACAAACAACATTGGACCCAGTACAGATCCCTGAGGCACACCGCTACACACCGTCCTCCAATCTGACACACAGTTAGCCACCACTACTCTCTGGCGTCTCCCATCCAGCCACTGCTGAATCCATTTTACTAATTCCATATTAATGCCTAACGATTGAACCTTCCTAACTAACCTTCCATGTGGAACCTTGTCAAAGGCCTTACTGAAGTCCATATAGACAACATCCACCTCTTTACCCCAGTCAACTTTCCTAGTAACCTCTTCAAAAAATTCAACAAGATTTGTTAAACATGAGCTTCCACGCACAAATCCATGTTGACTGTTCCTAATCAGACCCTGTCTATCCACAAAATTATCTATACCATCTCTAAGAATACTTTCCATCAATTTACCCACCACTGATGTCAAACTGACAGGCCGATAGTCGCTAGGTTTATTCTTAGAACCCTTTTTAAACAATGGAACAACATGAGCAATACACCAATCCTCCGGCACCATCCCCGTTTCTAATGACATTTGAAATACTTCTGTCAGAGCCCCTGCTATTTCCACACTAACTTCCCTCAAGGTCCTAGGGAATATCTTGTCCGGACCTGGAGACTTATCCACTTTTATATTTCTTAAAAGCGCCAGTACTTCCTCTTCTTTAATCGTCATACTTTCCATAACTACCCTTCTTGTCTCCCTTACCTTACACAATTCAATATCCTTCTCCTTAGTGAATACCAAAGAAAAGAAATTGTTCAAAATCTCCCCCATCTCTTTTGGCTCTGCACATAGCCATCCACTCTGATTCTCTAAGGTACCAATTTTATCCCTCACTATCCTTTTGCTATTAATATAACAGTAGAAACCCTTTGGATTTATTTTCACCTTACTTGCCAAAGGAGCCTCGTATCTTCTTTTAGCTTTTCTAATTTCTTTCTTAAGATTCTTTTTACATTCTTTATATTCCTCAAGCACCTCATTAACTCCAAGCTGCTTATATTTATTGTAGATCCCTCTCTTTTTCCGAACCAAGTTTCCAATATCCCTTGAAAACCATGGCTCTCTCAAACTTTTAATCTTTCCTTTCAACCTAACAGAACATAAAGATCCTGTACCCTCAAAATTTCACCTTTAAATGACCTCCATTTTTCTATTACATCCTTCCCATGAAACAAATTGTCCCAATCCACTCCTGCTAAATCCTTTCACATCTCCTTAAAGTTAGCCTTTCTCCAATCAAAAATCTCAATCCTGGGTCCAGTCCTATCCTTCTCCATAATTATATTGAAACTAATGGCATTGTGACATGAAGTGCTCCCCAACACAAACCTCCGTCACCTGCCCTATCTCATTCCCTAACAGGAGATCCAACACTGCCCCTTCTCTAGTTGGTACCTCTATGTATTGCTGCAAAAAACTATCTTGCACACATTTGATAAACTCCAAACCATCCAGCCCTTTTACAGAATGGGCTTCCCAGTCTATGTGTGGAAAATTAAAATCTCCCACAATCACAACCATGTGCTTCCTACAAATAACTGCTATCTCCTTAGAAATTTGCTCCTCCAGTTCTCGGTGCCCATTAGGTGGTCTATAATACACCCCTATAAGCGTCACTACGCCTTTCCTATTCCTCAATTCCACCCAAATAGCCTCCCTAGATGGTCCACTAATCCATCCTGCCACAGCACTGCTGTAATATTTTCCCTGACAAGCAATGCAACGCCTCTCCCTCTTGTCCCTCCTTTTCTATCACACCTGAAGCAACGAACTCCTGGAATATTTAGTTGCCAATCACATCCCTCCTGCAACCACGTTTCACTAATAGCTACAACATCATATTTCTAGGTATTAATTCGTGCTTTAAGTTCCTCCAGCATTTTGTATGTATCGCACCAGGCAAGGTCATTGGATTCCAAACAATTGGTTTATTGATCATTACAGAATGTCTCTCTGCTGCTTCAGCTCACACCCATCCCTGTCCTTTCCCCTCTCCCTATTTCCTTCCCATTCTCAGTCCTCTTATAGAGACCCATATCAGAATCAGGTCTGTCGTTATTCACATGTCATGAAATTTGTTTGTTTTTGTGGCAGCTGTACAGTGCAATACATAACATTACTGCAGTACTGTGCAAAAGTCTTAGGCACTCTAGATATGCACTGTATCTGCCCGAGACTTTTGTGCAGTACTGCATGTCATGAAATCTGCATTGAACTGCTGCTGCTCAGTTAACAAATTTCATGTCACATGCCGGTAATAATAAACTTGATTCTGATCCATTACTCTGCAGCAGCAGTACAGCGGTGGTCCGTTATATCTGACAATGACTGGAAACCTGTACAGGAGAGTTTTTAAAGTGGAACAACCATTGCACTGGGGGAGTTCGGCTCTCTGACCTCAGAAGTCCAGGTCCAGTGGTATGAACAAGAGTCACAGACTGGCGTCTTCCTTGGTTGCAGTGGATGACCGTGACGTCTTCTGTGTCTGTCATGTCCTTCGCTCTCCGTGGAGCGTTGCAGTACCAGCTTCCTGGCCGTTAGATCTCACTGTAGATCTCATCCCCCCCCCAGTCCACAGGAGCTGAATTATCTTAAGAATATATTTAAAGAATAGTGTAAAAAGAGAGCAAACTAGTGATGTAGTGTTCACAAGTGACAAACCTTTCAGAAACCTGATGGCAGAGAGGAAGAAGCTGTCTCTAAAATGTTGGGCGTGTGTATTCAGGCTCCTGTGTGTCCATGTCATCACGTTTCCAGTACCAACATGGTGTGCCCACAACATTCTAACCTAACCCTATCCTGTAGAACTTTAGAACGTGGGAGGAAACTGGAGCACGCGGTCACTGGGAGAATGTACAAACTCTTTACAGTGTCACAGTGGGAATTGAATCCTTAGGGGGAGTCAGCGAGTGTGATAGATGAGCAATGTAGCAAATGGTCCCAAATGGGTTTGGCCAGGCAGAACTTTGCCTCTTCCTGCGCCTGTTTTCTGTTGCTGTCTGCTTTGGCGATGTTTCTGACAGCCTCTGCTCTCTGTGTGAGCACTGCCAGGCTGGCTGAGGACGTTTACATTGCAAACATTCTTTCTCCAGCAGCACCACTTAACCCTTTGTGAACTGTGACAGTAGTCCAGCACACGTTTGAGACCAGAATGTTACCCTGATTCAAGATAGTTTAACTCCATTTCCAGTACACAAGTAAATAGAAGAAAATCATTGTTACTCCAGATCCGATGCAGCACAGAAAAACCACAATAAGATAAAGAACACAATTTTTAAAAAAACACAATAAATATAAATATGTAAAATAACTCATATACATAGATTGTATGTCCATGAAGTGACTCTAGGCACAGGAGTGTCTGTACATGAGGTGACTGACAGGAAATTATATAGTAGCAGTGGTTGGGTGTGTAGAGTGTTGGGTTAGGGGGTGGAGGTGTTGATCAGCCTTACTGCTTGGGGGAAGTAACTGTTTTTGAGTCTGGTGGTCCTGGCGTGGATGCTACGTAGCCTCCTCCCTGATGGGAATGGGACAAACAGGAGTAGCATCCTTCATGATGTTTTTGGCCCTTTACTGACACTTTTCTGTAGAAAAGGCTGTGATGACAGGTCAGCTGGAGCTGATGATGTGTTGATAGTTCTAACTACTTATTGTGGAGTCTTCCTGTCTGTCACAGTGCAGTCTCCATACCATGCAGAAGTCTACTGTAAATCTAATGCTGATGAGCCCTCCTGCCCATTTGAGATCTGTGTCCCTCCATCTCGGGCTTCTGTATTAAGACCATAAGGCTTAGGAGCAGAATTAGGCCATTCAACCCATTGAATCTGCTCTGCTGATCCTGGATCCCACTCAACCCCATACGCCTGCCTTTCCGCCAATCCTTTGATGCCCTGACTAATCAGGAAATGATCAACTTCCATCTTAAATATACCAATGGACTTGGCCTCCACCGCAGTCTGAGGCAGAGCACTCCACAGATTCATTTCTCTCCAGCTAAAAAAATTCCTCCTTATCTCCATTCTGAAAGGTTGCCCCTTAATTTTGAGGCTGTGCCCTCTAGTTCTGGATACCCCACCACAGGGAACATCCTCTCCACATCCACCCTATCGAGTCAACATTCGGTAGGTTTCAATGAGTTCCCCACGCATTCTTCTAAATTCCAGTGAGTACAGGCCCAAAGCTGCCAAATGCTGCTCATATTTTAACCCTTCATTCCTGGAATCTATTGTGTGCTGTCTTCTTGCCCCATAACAACCCTAGTCCTGAGCTCTGAACCATCTCTCCCGCCCCACCCCCCCATTAAACCTTACCATCTCCTGCAGTGAAAGCTAGCTCTTGAGTTAATGTATCTGCAGGTTTCTAGGAGGGAACTTAGCCCAGTACAGGCCCTGTCCTTTGGATCTTGTGCCAATCTTTTAACCTACTCTAAGATCAATCTAACCTTTTCCCTCCCACATAGCCCTCCATTTTTCTTTCACCCATTTGCCTATCTAAGAGTCTCTTACATGCCCCTGATGTATCTGACTCTAGCACCTCCTAAGTACCCCCTACTCGGTGTTTTAAAAAAACTATCTTTGGCATCAACCCACCATACTTTCACTAATCACCTTAAAATTATGTCCCTATCCACCCTGGCAAAAAGTCTCTGGCTGTCCACTCTATGCTCCTTCTCATTGTATCCATCTCTGTCAAGTCACCTCTCAGTTTCCTTCATACCAAAGAGAAAAGCCCCAGCTCACCCAACCTTTCCTCATACATGCTCTCTAATCCTGGCAGCATCCTGATGAGAGGTGATACTAAGCCAGGGACACTGAGAGCCCAAGGTTTAGTGCTGGATCATGTGAAAAGTGATTTGGATGCACACACTGCTGTGACTTAACAGCCCACTGAGCCATCGCAATTGGTAGCATCAGTCCCAGACACAAGTGAAGTGCCCCAGATCCCCACCACCCAGGCCATAAGAAAGAAGGTACAGGAGCCCCAGACTCACACCACCAGCTTCAGGAACAGTTATTACCCCTCAACCAACAGGTTCTTGAACCACAGAGGATAACTTCACTCATCCCATCACTGAACTGTTCCCACAACCTACAGACTCACTCTCATGTTCTCAATATTTGTTGTTCATTTGTTTTGTTTCTTTGTATTTATTGAGTATGCCTGCAAGAAAGTGAATCTCAGGGTTGTATATGGTGACATTTATGTACTTTGATAATAAATGTACTTTGAACTTTGATCATTATGTCCTGATTAACTAGGGGATTATATTTCCAGAAGATTATGTCCTGCGGGACGTGTCTAGTCAGGTAGTGAATCTGGAAAGAAGACAAGTCAGTGTTTCAGATCCAACACCTGATTTGATTTTGATGGAATCTCCCTCTGAGTCAGAAGTAAGGTTGTTATGATGACACATCAGCCAGCCTCCCCCTTTGACACTGGGGACTGGGGACTGACCACTGATCTTCTGAAGCCACAAACACAAAATGGTGGAGGAACTCAGCAGGTCGGGCAGCATTTATGGAAAGGAATTAACAGTCAACGTTTTGGACCAAGCCCCTGCATGAGGAGAGGCGAATATGTCCATAGATGCTTCCTGATACTGAACTACCGAGTTTCTCCAGCATTTTGTGCGTGTTATTCTGGATTTCCAGCATCTACAGAATCTCCTGTGTTTACGATTCACTTCCCCTCCTGTCATTTCCGTGGCAACAGGTTTATGATCTCAGATTTTGGCCTTCATGTCAAATTATTCATACCACGAGTGTGCCCAGCAGCCAGCAAGAGGTAGAATGGAGCCAGGCTGAGGACCAGGAGAATTAAAGGATAGAGGTGGGCTAGCAGTTGGCAGGGATGGAAGAGTTGGACCTGTGGTTGGCAGTGTCAGAGGACTTGGTCCGGAAGGGGGCGGTGCTGGTAGATTTGGACTGGTAGTTGGCAGTGCCGGAGGAATTGGACCAGTCGGTGACAATGTCGGTGGAGTTGGACCGGTCGTTGACAGTTCTGGAGGAGTTGATCCAGTAGTTGGCAGTGCCAGAGGAATTGGACCTGTAGTTGGCATTGCCAGTGGCGTTGGTCCAGTAGTTGGCACTGTGTGCCCATTGTGCTGGTGCAGGTCAGGCAGTGATCAGAAGCCATGTTCGTCGCAGGCTGGACGGTGTGGCAGTGAGGGAAAGACGTCCCATTCTCCACATCTGCTTCCTTCTCTGTCTGTCCATACCCCCGATCATCCACTCTTCCCCCCACCCCGAACCCGTCCTCTTCCTTATCTCCTGTCCACTCTCTGTCCCTTTCCCTCCCTGTCTCCGATCCAATACACTCTCTCCCCCCTTTCCACCTTTCCCATCTCGCCTGTCTGCACTCTCCACCATTCCCTCTCTCCTGTCCACACTCTCTCTCCTTCCCTCCTTCTCTTGTTTCTTTTTCTTCACTTGTAACCCCTTCCCTTTCTCCACTCCATCCTGGTGTCCATTCTCTCTCCTGCTTTCACTGCTTCTCTTTCCTCTCCCCTTCTCTTTCTCTCCCTCCCTGTCTCTGCTTTCCTCACTCTCTCCCCTCTCTCTATCTCTCTCTCCCACAGTGTTCTGGCGTTTCAAGATTCCCAAACATTTCTCTCCCAGTTTTGTCTCTACTCTTGGTTGTTTCTTGACCTGAGCACTGCTGTTTCTAGGACTATTCTGCAGACTGAGCTGCTCACGCCAATAAATATTTACAGACTGACAGTGCTGTGTCTGTGTGCTGGCGCCATGCACACTTGACAGATTTGTTCTCGGGTGGAGTCTGAGAGTGGCTGGCCGGGTCATTCTGGGGGTCTGCACATTCACAGACCCATGCTCTGCCGTGAAGTTTAAGAGTGATGATTATACTCTGAAAACAGGCCCTTCGGCCCAACCTGTTCATGCCAACCAAGCTGTCTTCCTGAGCTAGGCATGTTTACCTCCATTCCATATCTCATACCTTTCGCTATCCATGTACCTGGCCAAAGTTCAAAAGTTCACAGTAAGTTTATTGTCAAAGTACATAGTACTGAGATAGTTTATTTATTTAATTTAGCAGTGTAGCACGGAGAAGGCCCTTCCGGTGCTTTGAGCTGCACTGCCCAGCACACTTCTGATTTAACCCTAATCTAATCGGAACAACTTACAATGGTTTATCTAACCTACCAGGTACGTCTTTGAACTGTGGGGGGAAACCGGAGCTTCTGGGGCAGTCCACGCATTCCACGGGGAGAGCGTCAGAGACTCCTTACAGAATGTTGCCGGAATTCAATTCCCAACTCCGGAATGCCCCATGCTATATTAGTGTCACACTAACTGCTGTGCTACCATAGGGCTGCAGTAGCATTCACAGCAGAGTCAATGAGAAACTGCACCCAGCAGGACAAACCGCCAATGTGCAAAAGATTAAAGTGTCCAAATTCAACAAAAAGTATCAAGGCCCTGAGATGAAGACTCTTTGAAAGTGAGTCTGTAGTTTGTGGGAACAGCTCCGGTTGGGGTGAGTGAAGATAATAAATCAACCATGATTGAATGGTGGAGCAGACTCAATGAGCCAAATGGCCCAATTCTGCTCCTGTGTCTTACGGTCTTATGGAACATCATTGGTCACAGGCCTCCATTCTGAAAAACATTACTCTGATTCCTTCCATAGAGCCAGTTCTGTATCCAGTTAGCTAGGTCTCGGCTTATCTTGTGGGACCTTGTCTAAAGCCTTGCTGAAGTCCACTGCCCTGCCCTCATCAATCCCTCTTCAACAAACGTGATCACACTCATGAGACATGCATACATTCAAAGGCATGCTGACTATTCGTAATCAGTCCCTGCCTTTCCAAATGCAGATGGATCCTATCGCTCAGAATCCTGTTCCCATTGTCTCACTGAGTTTGTTCTTCCAAAGGTGGCATGGTAGGGTAGTGGTTAGTGTAACGTTATTACAGCGCCAGTAACCCGGGTTCCCTTCCACCACCGTCTCAACATTTTCCCCAGGAGCAGAATTAGGCCATTCAGCCCATCAAGGCTGATCCCAGATCCCACTCAACTCCATACACCTGCCTTCTCACCATATTCTTTGATGCCCTGATCACTTAGGAAATGATGCAAGGACTTCGCCTCCACAGCTGTCTGTGGCAGAGCTTTCCACAGATTTACTACTCTGGCTAAAAAAAATTCCTCTTTTCTAAAGGTCGCCCCTCAATTTTGAGGCTGTGCCCTCTAGTTCTGGATACTCCCACCATAGGAAACATCCTCTCCACGTCCACCCTATCTGGTCCTTTCAGCATCCGGTAGGTTTCAGTGAGAAACTTAACCAAATCATGGGACCATTTCCAATGACCAATTAACCTAGCAACCAAGGAAACTGGAGCACCCACGTGGTGACAGGAGGGAATGTATCATCTTGCTTACAGAGGAGCTGGAATTGAACTCCAGACGCAGGGGCCCCGAGCTGTAATGGTGGTATGCTACTATGGTGTCCAATACACCACAATTTAACTGTTCTTGTTTTCCTGGCTTGTGTTGTTGGAGAAGGTTGTAATTCTGTTCTGACTAAGGATATTGCGCATTTCCCAAAGCTGATGTATTTTGAGGACATTGATAAGACTAGGACATACATCATGAGTGGTTGTGTTTCAGGAGAACTGAAGAACAGAGGGACCTTAGAGTAGGGCCGTAAATCCTTAAAGGTGGCAACAGGCACGGAGAACGTGGTTAGGAACATGGAAATAGCCTTCACTGGTCAGGGCGTTGAAGACATGGGCAGAGAAAATAAGGTCCCACAATACATTCATTCTAAATTTTGAATCCCACATTCTGCCCATAGAACATAGAATAGTACAGCACATTACAGGCCCTTTGGCCCACGATGTTGTGCCGACCCTCAAACCCTGCCTCCCATATAAGCCCCCACCTTAAATTCCTCCATATACCTGTCTAGTAGTCTCTTAAACTTCACTAGTGTATCTGCCTCCACCACTGACTCAGGCAGTGCATTCCACGCACCAACCACTCTCCGAGTAAAAAACCTTCCTCTAATATACCCCTTGAACTTCCCACCCCTTACCTTAAAGTCATGTCCTCTTGTATTGAGCAATGGTGCCCTGGGGAAGAGGCGCTCTATCTATTCCTCTTATTATCTTATACATGATGTGTGGCTTTCCTCTGAGTGCTCTGTTTCCTCTCACAGAACGAAGACACACGAGTTAGGATTAGTAATTGTGGGCATGCTACCTTGGTGCCGGTAGCCGGGTGAAACTTGTGGGCTGCCCCCAGCACATCCTCGGGCGCTGTTGGTCTTTGACGCAAACGACACATTTCACTATGTGTTTTGACGTCTCAATGTACTGTACATGTGACGAATAATACTAATCTTTAAAAAAGTCTTGAAGGACTGGTGAGAGCACAGCTGCAGCTCTGCGTGCAGTGCTGGTCACCAGACTATTGGAAGCATTGTGCTCAGGGTGCAGAGATTTGCCAGAACGTTCCGTTCCATTACAAGGAGAGACTGAAGAGGCTGGTCTGCTGTGCCTGGAGCGGGACTGTGGTATATAAAATGATGAAGAGTGTAGATAACTTTATGGGGTGTCCCGGGAGGGGTAGCACCTCTGGTGAAGGGGCTTGTTGTGTCCATTCTGGGGCAGCTCACTCACCTTTGGGGCCCACGGACACTCAGCCCTCACCTGTGGCTCCAAGCAGCTTTTTGCACGCGACAGTGACTACCAACCCAGCACACCGCTTTGACGGACGGGCTAAGCCAGGCGAGGGTAGCTGGCAGGCCTCGTACCTCAGTGCGATAGGGATATACCTGTCCTAGCATGTGAGGTCAGCTCTGGCAAACTGGGCAGATGAGATCCAACGGCTAGGAAGCTGGTTCTACAACACTCTGTGGACAGCAAAGGGCATAACCAAATCGTGGTCATCTACTTCTGTAGGACCCCCGTCGTGATGACTGCTTGTCCCACCGGACACGGACTTCCGAGATCGAGAGAGAGGAACTGTCCGAGTGCAACAGCTTTTCCACTTTAAAAGCTCTCCCGCACAGGTTTCCTGTCACCGTCAGATACAACGGACAACCACCATCGGACTGCAGGAAGCTGTTCCCTATATCAGAGAACTAAAAGGGAGGAGGTTCTGAGGAGGGCCTTCACCCAGAGAGTGATCACAACCTGGGACTCACCACCCAGGAGACGGATAGTACTTCAGCAGTTGAATTAGTTAGGTGGGTGATTCGAGTTTTGTTCTGGAGGTCCAGCACAGTGACAGGACCTTCCGGCCCAACGAGCCCACGGTTCCCACGTGACCATTCAACCTACGGAGCCGTATGTGGGAGGAAACCCGTGGGGTCACAGGGAGGACAGTGGCAGGAATTGAACCCCTGTTGCTGTTGCTCTAGTAACGTTACTCTATTTGGCATGTCATGTAAAACTGACAAACTCTACAGAAGCACAATGGAGAGTGGCCTGATTGGCTGCATCACAGCCTGGTATGGAAACGCCAATGCCCTAGAAACGAGAATCCTGCAAAGAGTGATGGGCCCATCCCAGTCTGTGACAGGAAACCCCCTCCCACCATTCAGCACAACTACGTGGAGTGCTGTCCACCATCAAGGACCCCCACTTCCAGATTGCTACCATCAGGAGGTGGTGCAGGAGGTACGGGAGCCTTAGGTCACACATCACCACATGCAGGAACAGTTATTACCTTTCAACCATCAGCAGCGAGGATAACTTCACTCAGCTCTAAACTGATCACTGAACACAACCTGTGGACTCACTTTTAAGGTCTCTGCAACTCAATGCATGTTCTCTGTATTAATTAATTGGTTGATGAATTGTATTTGCAGAGTTTGTCTTGTTTTCTACATCGGTTGCTCGTCAGTCTTTGTGTGTAGTGTTTCATTCACTCCATTGTACAGTATTTCTGTGTTCTACTGTGAATACCTATAAGAAAGTGAATCTTAGGGTTGTATATGGTGACATAGATGTAATTCGATAATAAATTTAATTTGCACTTTGAACCACGATGCTATCATACTGCTATGCCACAGTGCCATCCCCATCAGTACAAATGGCCACCAATTGATCAGTGTGGGCAGGTCGAGCCGAATGGCTGCAGGAGTCTGTGGTTCAACCTCTAGTGGGGATGTGGATCTGAGGGGTGATAGGAGGGTGGGGATCGCCTGAATGGGAAGGGTTTTGTCTGTAATTTGTGTAATGTGATTCTGACAGCTGGTCTGCTGGTCTGTCCCGGGACAGGGGTAGCCTGGCTGAGCGAGTGGGATGGTCTCTGACGGGCGAAGTTGTACACTGTGATTCTGACAGCTGGTCTGTTGGTCTGTCCCGGGACAGGGGTAGCCTGGCCAGATATGCATCGCCTGGCTGAGCGAGTGCAGCTGGAGGAACTGGTGAGGATCGGCATTCTGAAGGGCAGCGTGGACGAGATGATGAAGGTCCATCTAGGAGCCATGTTCATGCCTCATGGTCTGGGACATCTCCTGGGATGTGACGTACACGACGTTGGCGGGTACCCAGAGGTCAGTACTGTGTTAAACAGCAGAACCACTTGGAATTAACCCTTCTGGAGCCTCTGGCCTGTGCTGAGTCTCCAGAGTCATAGAACACTGCAGCACAGAAATAGCCCTTCCTAATCCTTGCCAAACTCTCTTTCTTCCTATCCCATTGAGCTGCACCTGGACTAGAGTCCTCCAAACCCCTAGCATCCATGTACCTATCCAAATTTCTCTGAAATGTTGCAATCGAACCTGCATCCACCAGGTGCTGGCAGCTCGTTCCACACACTCACCACCCTCTGAGTGAAGAGAATCCCCCTCATGTTCCCCTTCAACATTTCAGTCTTCACCGATGTGGAGCCCTGTGGGCTGTTTGACTGTGATTTGCATCACAGTGAAGCCCCAAACCCATAACGTGTACGCTGCTGAGCACGGACCACAGTCAAGACTCGTGGCATGGGTGTGAGTCTGTCGCTACCTCTTATCTCAGCATTGATTTCCAGCCTGTCTCCTACGACTCCCACAGATCCAACCAGATCTGCTTCGTGCACTCACTGAGGCTTCTCCAGCCTTTGACAGGAAGTCAGAGTCAGCTTTATCATCACCGACGTATATAGTACAGTTTATTGTGTATAAAATAGATACTGTAGGTGGGATTCCTGCCTCTGCTGTTGGCAGAGTCTGTGGTTGCTATGCCTTTGTGTTGTGTTCCAGGGCGTAGACCGGATCGACGAGCCTGGTCTGCGAAGCCTTCGCACCGCGCGGCATCTTGTGGCTGGCATGGTGCTGACTGTCGAACCGGGTATCTACTTCATTGACCACGTATTGGACCAGGCCCTCGCCAACCCAGCCCTGGCCTGCTTCTTCAACGCTGACGTGCTGGCCCGGTTCCGTGGCTTTGGAGGGGTGAGTCCTGTTCAGATGCGGAATACGAGGCATTTCAGCACTTTGATCTTTCACAGCTTGTGCAATCTGCCTTCCCAAATGAACATGTCCATTGATAGAACCTGCTTTGCCAACAACTGTCATCTTGGGCCAAGAGGGAGCTTCACCTGAGGAGTCTCTGGCCTGGAATAGTGTGATCGCGCAGCTCAGAGTACGATGTTCTCCGAAGCGGTTAGTCCCTTCGTGGAGAAAGCCCGTGTGTGACCTTGTTTAACATGGGGAGGCTGAAACACAAGCGGTCACGACACAGTTGTTGGCAGATTGGGGTCAGGCTCCAGTGACGTGGCGTGCAAGAGGACTGGGAACCCTTCATTGCTGCAGCCTTGCTCTGCCTCAACTCCTGCTGTCATCTGTAAGATCGATCCGACCCTCGCCTCCCACAGAGCCCTTCTTTTCCTCATCCACGTGCCTATCTGAGAGTCTCTTAAATGTCCCGAATCTGCTTCGACCACCACCCCCTGGCAGTGCGTTTCACTCTGAGTGGAAAAAACACCTACCTCTATTACTTTCTTCCAATTACCTTGAGTTTATGACATAGCTGAACCTGGTAGTATTTGATGGTAGTATTAGCTTTAAACAGACAGTACTCTACAGGAGGTGCGTGGGACAGGTGGCAGAGGAGGAGTGCTGGGGCGGACATATCCTTCCCTGAGACACCAGGCAAGGTCACTTGATTGCAAACAATTGGTTTATTGATCATTACAGAATGTCTCTCTGGTGTTTCCAGCTCCGTCCCCCTCCCTGTCCCTTTTCCCAACCACGATGCCCCGCTCCCTTCTCCCTTGCCCCTTCCCACTCTCCGTCCACGATAGAGACCCATATCAGAGTCAGGTTTATCATCACTCACTATGTCATGAAATTTGTTTTTTTTGAGGCAGCAGTACAGTGCAATGCATAAAATTACTACAGTACTGTGTAAAAAGTCTTAGACATGCTAGCTAGATACATGTGCCAAAGACTTTTTCAGAGTACTGTAGCTGAGTGTTGTACAAACCCACAACTGGTGTGCCTGAGGAACATATTAAACTGGTTTCTAGAACAGGCCAGTGGGGTAGGGTGCACCTGGCCTACTTCTGTTCAAACTTCCTTACAAGGTCAGAGTCATGGGAGCAACCTCCACTTTACAGCTTGCCGGCTTCACTCCTAATCAGTTTGGCCATTTATTGAAGCGTTGTGATGGGTTACGGACCGGTGATCACAGTGTCAGGGCTTTTTCTTGTCGGAGATAACCTCTGGCGAGGGCTATGCAACATAATGAATCACACATTAATCTGGACCTGAGTGCCAATGGGAGCAGCAAGTGCTGTCAGTCACCGATGGGATCAGCAAACTTAACCCCTTCCTATCTGAGAATCGAGCCATGCCACTAGCAACCCACCAATATAACCCTAGCCTAATCACAGGTCAATTTACAACTGGGGTTTTACAACCCTTTTTATGGCATGGATCCATACCATTAACTGAGGGGTCTGTAGACCCCTGATTGACAATGACCATTTAACCTACTAACACCTGAAGCCTGTCTTTGGAACGTGAGAGGATGTACAATTCCTTACACAGGATGCTGGCATTGAACTCTGAGCTGCAATAGCGTTGTGCTGTTACGCTACCATGGCCCCCATGAGATGTATTGAGGAGGCCGCAGGTGTCAGGTCCCTCGTCCCTGGGACCTCAGTCATTAGCCACATACCTATTCAAGTGTTTCCTAAATGATACTACGATACCTGGCTCAACCATTTCCTCTGGCAGCTCATTCCTTACACTCACCATCCTCTGTGCAGAAAAAGTTGCCCGTCTGCTCCTTCTCTCACTCTAAGCCTATGCCCCTAAAATTTTGGACTCCCCTACCCTGGGTAAAAGAGTGTCACCACCCATCTGATTTAAGCCCCTTATAATTTTAAATATTTCTGTAACGTCGTCCCTCATTTTCCTACACTCCAACGAATAGAGTCCTCACCTGGCCAACCTCTCCCTTTAACTCAGGCCCTCTAGTCCTGGCAACATCCCAGTAACTCTTTTATGAACTCGTCCCAGTTTAACCACGTCTTTCCTAGATCAGGGTGACCAAAACTGTACACAATACTCCTGAGTGCGGCCTCACCAGTGACTCGTACATCTGCACCATAAGACCTCAATCCCTGTACTCAGTGCCCTGACTGATGAAGGCCAGTGTCTACCTGTGGTGTTGCTTTTAATGAACTATGCATTTGGATCCTAGGTCCCTCTGTTCCACTACACTCCCTAGTGCCCTGCCATTCGTAGTATAAGGCACACACTGGTTTAGCTTTCTAAAATGCATCACCTCACACTTAACTGTTTTTGCCACTCCTCGGCCACTTCCCAAACTGATCCAGATCCCCCTGTGATTAACAATAACCATCTTCATCGTCCTGTTTTATACTGAATGCATCCTTGAGCAGTCAGCTCCCTGATTTCCACACCATCCTTATTCCTCGCCATAGCTACCCTAAACTCAGAACTGCAGTCACTACCCTTAAAATTCTTGGCAACAAATACTTCACAAGACTATAAGACGTAGGGGCAGAATTAGGCCATTTGGCCCATTGAGTCTGCTCCACCATTTCATCATGGCCTATCCATTTCCCTCTAAACTGCATTCTCCAGCCTTCACCCCTTAACCTTTCACACTGTGACTAATCAGGAACCTATCAACCTCTGCCTTAATTTCCAGATTCACTAGTCTCTGGATAAAGAAATTCCGCCTCATCTCCATTCTAAATGGACGACCCTCTGTCCTGAGGCTGTGCCCTTTGGTCCTAAGCTCCCTGGCCCACAGGAAACATTCTCTCCGCACCTGCTCTGTTTAGCTTTTCAACATTCAATAGGTTTCAAGGAGATCCCCACCCTGTTCTAAATTCCAGTGAGTATAGGCCCAGAGCCTTCAATCACTCCTCATGTGCGAAACCTTTTCATTCCCGGAATCACTCTCATGAACCTCTCCAATGTCAGCAAATCCTTTCTTAAATAGGGGTTCCAAAACTGCACACACTACTCCAAGTGAGAGCTCACCAGTGCCTTACAAAGCCTCAGTATTTCATCAGTTTGCCCAGCTTCATTGTGCAGGGTTTGATCTGAATGCCAGTCCATCCCTGAAGAAAGCTGTCCTGGATGCACGTGAAAGCTTCCCACCCTCTGTTGGCACCAGAGGTGAGTGACACTCGCAGGCTGCCCCCAGCGCATCCTTGGACTCGCACTGTGGTGGTCTTTCACTGTGGACAGTGTATTTCACTATAATAATAAAGGCATCCGTTAGTCTTGCGAGACCATGGATCTGCGCCTGGAAAGTCTTCACTCTCCAGGACGCAGGCCTGGGCAAGGTTTTATGGAAGACCAGCAGTTGCCCATGCTGCAAGTCTCCCCTCTCCACGAGGCCGATGTTGTCCAAGGGAAGGGCATTAGGACCCATAGAGCTTGGCACCTGTGTCGTCGCAGCCAGCTCCCACTAGCCAGGGCATTGGCATGAAGATGCAGCAAAATCATGAAGGTCACAGTAGCAAATATTAATATCAATAGCGGCAGGGAGTCTTACCACAGGTTCCAGCATCTCTCGGTCCTCAGGGAACAAGAGATACGGGGTGAGCTTCCAGTTTCAGATGAATCCACCTGGCTACTGGATTGGCATGGAAGGGTCTACGTGAGTCTGCTCAGCTCCGGTTAGAGCAGGGTGGTGATAACGTTGGGCCTAAACTTCCAGCTAGAGATACTGAAAATAAACAAACTCGAGCCAGGCCACCTGCTGCATCTCAGAGTGTGCTTGGATGGGCACCATTACACTTAGTTAACGTGTATGCCTCCAAACGTACACACTGCAGAACTGGGCTAAGAAGTGGCAGATGGAGTTCAACCCAGATAAGTGTGAAGTGGTTCATTTTGGTAGGTCAAATATGAAGATAGAATATAATATTAACGGTAACACTCTTAGCAGTGTGGAGGATCAGTGAGATCTTTGGGTTTGTGTCCATAGGTCACTCAAAGCTGCTACACAGGTTGACAGTGTTGTTAAGAAGGTGTATGGTGTGTTGGCGTTCATCAACTGTGTGATTGAGTTCAAGAGCCGTGAGGTAATGTTACAGCTATATAAAACCTTAGTAGGAACCTGCTCAGTTGTGGTCACTTCATTAGAAGAAGGATGTGGATAGTATAGAGAGAGTGCAGAGGAGATTTACAAGGATGTTGCCTGGATTGGGGAGCATGCCTTATGAGAATAGGTTGAGTGAACTCGGCCTTTTCTCTTTGGAGTGACGGAGGATGAGAGGTGACCTGATAGAGGTGTATAAGATGATGAGAGGCATTGATCATGTGGATAGCCAGAGGCTTTTTCCCAGGGCTGAAATGACTAACACGAGAGGGCACAGTTTTAAGGTGCTTGGAAATAGGTACCGAGTGCGTGTTAGTGGTAGGTTTTTCAGACAGAGAGTGGTAGGTGCGTGGAATGCACTGACAGCAACAGTGGCAGAGGCAGATACGATAGGGTCTTTTAAGAGCCTCTTAGATAGGTACGTGGAGCTTAGAAAAATAGGGGGCTGTGTGCTAGGGACATTCTAGACAGTTTCTGGAGTAGGTTACATGGTCGGCACAACGTTGTGGGCCGAAGGGCCTGTAATGTGCTGTAGGTTTCTATGTTCTGTGTTCAAACCTGGCCCACTTGTTTTATGCTGTTGGACTCCTTGGACAGAGGCGAGTGCATTGTCCTCAGGGGAGGGGGTTCTGATTTCAGTTATACACTCAAGAAGATCGCTCTGGTCCTCAGAGAGCAAACGAGCATTAGTGCAGCTGTTGAGGGAGTTGGTTGGATCATTTGATTTGGTCGACGTCTGGCAGAGCCTCCATCCTGACTCCTGTGCATTCTCCAGGATGTCAAGAGGAGGAGGTTCTCAACTCAATGGACTTTACATTTCCAGGACGCCCGTCTCCCGCATATTGGCAGACTCCAAGCAGCCAGTGTTGTACTCGGACCACCACTTGGTGTGAGCGGAGCTTAGCCCACTGCCTGCTCAGGTGGGGTCTGCCTGCTAGCATTTCAGCAACTGGTTGCTGGAGGATGGCCTGGGTAGCTTGGAGGGACGAGCAGAGGAGTTCCCTCTCCCTGAGACTCTGGTGAGATGTGGGCAACGGTCACGTCAGACTCTTATGCAAGCAATATACACGAAGAGCGAACAAGAAGTGGGTGTCCCAGATCCAACAGCTTGAGAAACTTGTAGAGTGCTTCCTTTGCATCTTTGAAAGCAGTTGCCAGGTCTGGTTCTGCACAAGCCAGAGCTGAAAGTAGTCCTTTCTGCTTCCACCAACAATGACCTCATAATCACGGACCCAGTTAAGCTACAGAGGATGTGACACTTCTCAGCCACCTCCTCTATCGGGGGGTCTACCTAGGGTTCCACTGTGGGGCTTGGCCGGCAAACCTGCGGGACATAGAGACGAACGCCCCTCCTGGCTGGGACATTGATCAGGTCTACTCTGTGCAATCTCCTACTGGGCAGGATGTTGCTCATCAACCAGCTGGCAGCCACCGTGCTTGGGTACTGGCTGGTCACTTTAGTCCCACCCACTGTATTTGTCTCCAGGACAGAGGAAATGGTGGACTTCTGGGGCAACAGCAGACATCGGGTCTCCTCTGTGGTCCTGGGTCTTTCGATTGCAGAGCACGGTCAGTCAGTGGTGTGCACACACATGCAGCTGGCAGCTCTCCACTTCCAGACCCTGCGGAGATACATGTACACTGAGCACCCTCCGAGGTGGCGACACACTTGCTTCGCCAGGAGAATTGCCTTTAGGAGGGTATGCAACTCCCAACAGCGAGCATGTGTGGGAGCTGCCAGATTTTTCCTGGGAGCTACTGTGGATGTGGAATAAGGTCTCCTGCGGTCGGAGTCCTCGGGTGCCTGCAGGGAGCAGCACTCAGGCCGGAGGTGGCTCAGGGACATGGAGTGACACTGGCTGTGCCGGTCCCTGCTCTGCCGGAGGTGCTGGTGGCTCGTGGGACCCAAACCCCAAGACCTCCTTCGGGAGCTGGTCCCACGGAGATACCCACCATGGCATTGCATGACGTGCCGAAACGGTTCCTGTACGGGCTGCTCTTGCACACTTCGCCCTTGCCTGCTGTCTGGAAACACCGCGGTAGTCTGCCTTACCATCAGGCGGTGAGGGAGATGCCCAGTGGAAGACGCTCTGTGCTGCAGGGTTTTCCCTTGTACATTGGGGACCGGGGGGAGCGTGTTGTTCAGGGCAGTACCATGTAAGTAGATTCCTGAACAGATTCATCGATACCTTGCCCACCTATCCTTTCAGTGCACCGTGTCTATGTGGAGTACGATAGGTCTGAAATCTGAAGAAGCTGTCCCTCAAGTTCCGGCTGCTCTTCAGCCTCCCCCCCACCCCCCTCCAAGAAACTGAATGCCTTAACTGTATTTTAATTTGAATTCACTCACTGTACTGTAACCCCTAAACTTTGTATGGCTTTTGTACATGAATGAAGTGTAAGTTCAAAAACAGAATGGGTAATGAGGGGGCACTGCACGTTAGCGGGTCGGGGTGGTACTGAGGAAATATCTCATTGCACTGTCACTGACATCACCTGTCTATCTCCCCCAGGTGCGCATTGAAGATGATGTAGCAGTGACCCCCACGGGAATGGAGTTGCTGACCTGTGTCCCCCGCTCCGTCGAGGAGATTGAGGACTTCATGGCCCAGAGATCTGGCCCCACCAAGCAGTTTGTCCAGCAGACAGCTTGAGGGATATCCATGCAGCCACTGTCCCACCTTACCTTGCATCCAGTCTAGATCTAGCCTCGCCTTCCCTTGTATCTGGATTGTTCTGTGATTAGGATCTGGGTTTCCAATCAAGCTTTACGCTTGTAAATCTGCACAAATTAGTGGACCAAGCCACAACAGACTGCAGTTGTCAGACACTCAACAAACACCAAATGTGTAACATAGAATAGTACAGGCCCTTCAGTCCCTGATGTTTAACCTACTCCAAGATAAATCTAACCCCTCAGTCCCACATAGCCCTCTATTTTTCTATCATCCACGTGCCCGAGTCTCTTAAATGCCCCTAATGCAGCGGTCCCCAACCACCAGGCCGCGGATCGGTACCGGGCCACGAGGAAACAATATGAGTCAGCTGCACCTTTCCTCATTCCCTGTCACACCCTATTGAACTTGAACATAGGGCTGCCAACTGTCCAGTATTAGCCGGGACATCCCGTATATTGGGCTAAGTTGGTTTGTCCTGTATTTCTCCCGCTAAGGTAGAGCGTTCCTATGAAATCTTTCATGCTGAAATGGCGTGAAGCAAAGAAGCAATTACCATTAATTTATATGGGAAAAATTTTTGAGCGTTCCCAGACCCAAAAAATAACCTAACAAAACATACCAAATAACACATAAAACCGAAAATAAATAACACGAACATATAGTAAAAGCAGGAATGATATAATAAGTACATGGCCTATATAAAGTAGAAATAATGTATGTACAGTATAGTTGGGAAGATGAAGGCAAAACCGATTTGTGGGAGAAAAATCAGCACGTACGCGCATGCGCACACAGGTGCCCGCACAAGGCTTCATGGTCATGGTAGTCTTTCCTGGGGTAAAGTGTCCCGGGATTTGACTGCTACTTTTGTCCCTCATTTGGGAGTGAGAAAGTTGGCAACCCTAACTGTAAAAGACATGTTGAGGTGAGTTTAACCCTACTTGAACAGCCCCCCACCCCCGGTCGGCCGATCCGCAAGAATATTGTCAATATTAAACTGGTCTGCGGTGCAAAAAAGGTTGGGGACCCCTGCCCTAATGTATTTGCCCCTATGACAGCCTGTTGTAGCCTACGTTGTCCATACCATCACGTTTGTGACATATGCAAACCTTAATGAATTTGTTTTTGCCACATCCTCAAAGAATTCAGACAGGCTCGTGAGGCACAACCTGCCCCTCACAAAGCCGTGTCGACTATCCCTAATCAGACTATGCTTCTGCACAATATGCTTCTTTACAATACTTGTAAATCCTGTCTGCAAGAACCTTCTCCAATGGTTTGCCCATTAATTGTCCGTAATTCCCAAGATTATGTTTCTTGAACATTTGCCAGCCTCCAATCTGGTATTACTCCTGTAGCCAGCGAGGACACAAAGATCATCGGCGAAGATGCAGCTATCTCTTCGCTCACTTCCCAAAATAACTTGGGGTGTATCACTGGGAACATATCTATCCTAATGTTTTTCAGAAGTTCCAGCACGTCCTTTCTGAACGTTGAGATGTTCAATCATATCAGCCTGTTTTACTCTCACTGGGAAATGCTGAAGCAAAGTATTCAATGGGAAATTCACCTACCTCCTTCGGCTCTGGGCACATTTCCTCTTTTATCCCTGATCAGTCCTACCCTCACTCTCGTCATCCTCCTTCACATACTTGTACAACTCCTTGGGGTTTTCTTTAATTGTACTCACCAGGCCTTCTCATGTCCCTTTCTTGCTCTCTGAGGTCCATTGGCCTTCCTGGCTATCTTGTGAACCTCAACAGCTGGGTTCAACATACACATTGAAAACATGAAAGCAGAACAGATTTTTTCCTCGCTAACACATACATATTCCCTCCCCAGCACACAAGCATACACATTGAAAACATGAAAGCGAAATGGATTTTTTGCTCACTGACGCACACATATATTCCCTCCCCAGCACACAAACACCTCTGGCCTGTATTAGTCAATCCCTCTACCTCCAGCCCCAGCAGGGTGGAGTGTGGGAATAGTGACTGCCTGCAATCATTGTGTTGTTGGGACTGGGAATTCTGTCTTTATCCGCCACATGGGGACTGATGTCCCCTTCCCCGGGGTGAAGTCTGCTCCTCTTCTCCCTTGCTGTGCACTGGAGAATGGGTCAGAGACAAGGCGCTGTGTGGTCAGGATTGACCGTGGATGTTGAGTCCTACCTGTCATACACAAGCAAGAGCAGTTTGATATGGAGAGCAAGCTGTTGCTCACTCAGCTGAAGAACTCAAAGGAACGGCAGAGACCGAAACCGTCTGGCACCAGCAGCATCGCAGGAGTTGCCAGTCAGCATAGGACTGCTTTATAGGCTGCAGTTCCTGGCTTTTCCTCAGGGTTTACTCTGAAAACCTTCCCCATGAGTGCGGATAGCCACAAGGCAGCAGAGGTTTGAGATCTGAGTTTCCCTTCTCAATGGTTTGCCAACCAGGGCTGACGAGCCCCATCTTCCCAAAGGGCCAGAGCAGTGGAGAGTGAATGGCTGAGCCCAGGATCTGTGTTGGGTCTGTGAATGTTTCTCTATCTCCTGCAGCCTGCCGTCAAGGAGGACATGGAAAAGGTGCCAATCACTTCATGGTCCTATCGATTTTTATAATTTTACAAATAAAGTAGCCACAATTCTTGCATGGAGTTTGTTGGGTCTGTCTGGGGAGTGGAAAGAGGGTGGATCTGGAGGTTCCCGGAAACCTGTGAGCATGCTTTGTGGAGGGAGGGGGTAGGGGTGGGGTATAGGAAGGAAAGCACATGCCCACTTCCAGGGCAAAGCGGGTGAGGGGTTGGTACTGTCTTCCCGGCAGTCAGGGTGATCCACTGGTATGGCGAGGTGATCCAAGGCTTAGGTTGAATGGATAGCTAGAAACTTTTTCTCATAAGGGAAATAGCTAATACCAGGGGCTATAACTTTAAGCTGATTGTAGGAAAGTATAGGAGGGTTGTCAAAGGTAGTTCATTGTGTTTTTTTTTTTTTACACAGAGTTGTGCATGTGTGGAACATGGACAAAGGCTGGTGAAAGGCAGGTACATTAGGGGCATTTATGAAAATTCTGAGACAGGCACACAGATGATAGGAAAATGGGCTATGTAAGAGGGAAAGAGGTCCACAAAAATGATTCCAGGTTTGAATGGCTTGACGTATGAAGAACGTCAGGGCCCAACACTGACTCCTGCATAATACTGGCAGACAATAAAAGGCTCCCTTTATTCCTGCCTATCAGCCAGTGCTCTATCCATGCTAGTATCTTTCCTGAAATACCATTTTAAGCAGCCTCATGTGCGGCACCTTGCCAAGGGCCTTCTGAAAATCCAAGTACACAACATCAACCAATTGTCTATCCTGTTTGTTATTACCTCAAAGAAATCCAACAGATTTGTCAGACGTGATCTTCCCTTGAGGAAACCGTGCTGACTATGGCCTATTATATCATGTGCCTCTAAGTTACCTGAAACATCATCCTCAGCAATCAACTCCAACATCTTCCCGACCACTGAGCTAAGACTAACTGCCCTATAATTTCCTTTCTCTGATTTCCTTTTGCCTCCCTCTCTCCTTGAAGAGTGGAGTGACATTTGCAATGTTCCAGTCTTCCACAATCAAGTCATTATTGAAAGATCCATCATTTTTTCAGAACCGTGGGGTGCATTCCACCTGCACCAGGTGACCTCAGACCTTTCAGCTTACCATGCATCATCTTCCTAGTAATACAACTGCACTCACTGCTGTGCCTTGACACTCCTGAAATTCTGGCACACTGCTAGAGTCTTCCACAGTGAATACTCAGTAAGTTCATCCGCCATTTCATTGTCCCCTCCATTACTTTCTCACTGGTCATTTTCCAGTGGTCCAATATCCACTCTTGCCTCTCTCTTACACTTAATATTTATCTGAAAAAAGCTTTTGGACCAATATCTTTGTGGGCAGGTTTGCTAGAACTGTTGGGGAGCATTAAAACTAATTTAGTAGGGGGATAGGAACCAGAGTGATAGGTATGGATATTACTGACTAACTTACCTTCATTTTTCATCTTTCTTCTGGCTTTTTTAGTTGCCTTCTGTTGCTTTTCCAAAGCTTCCCAATCCTCTAACTTCCAACTAATATTTGCTGCCTTTGGCTTTTACTTGTCTTGATAGCCACAGTTGTGTCATCTTGCCTTTAGAATAGGCTGTAGTCAGCATTGTTTCCTCAAGGGAAAATATTTCCTGACAAATCTGTTGGAATTCTTTGAAGAAGTAACAAGCAGGATAGACAAAGGAGAATCAGTTGATGTTGTGTACTTGGATTTTCAGAAGGCTTTTGACAAAGTGCCACACGTGAGGCTGCTTAATAAGCTACAAGCCCATGGTATTACAGGGAAGACTCTAGCATGGATAAAGCAGTGGCTGATTGGCAGGAGGCAAAGAGTGGGAATAAACAGGCCTTTTTCTTGTTGGCTGGGGTGACTTGTGTTCCACAGTGCTGTGTGTTGGGACTAATTTTTTTTACATTATATGTCAATGATTTGGATGATGGAATTGATGACTGCTGCAAAGTTTTCAGACTGTATGAAGTTCAGTGGAGGGGCAGGTAGTTTTAAGGAAGTAGTGAGACTACAGAAGGGCTTAGGTTAGGAGAATGGGTAAAGAAGTGGCAGGTGGAATACAGTGTCATGATACTATTTTCTAAATGGAGAGAAAATACAAAAATCTGAGGCACAAAGGGACTTGGGAGGCCTTGTGCAGGATTCCCTAAAGGTTAATGTGCAGGTTGGGTCTGTAATGAGGAAGGCAAATGCGATGTGAGCATTCATTTCAAGACAACTAGAAATATAAAAGGATGTAATGTTGAGACTTTATAAAGCACTGCCGAGGCCTCTCTCGGAGTATTGTGAGCAGTTTTGGGCCCTTATTTTAGAAAGGAAATGCTGAAACTGGAGAGGGTTCAAAGGAGGTTCGGGAAGATGATTCCAGGATTGAATGGCTTGTCTTATGAGTGATGGTTCTAGGTCTGTATTCATTGGAATTCAGAGGAGTGAGGGGTGACCTCATGGCAACCTATCAAATGGTGGATGTGGAGAGGATGTTCCCTATGGTTGGAGAGCCTAAGACCAGAAGACACAGCCTCAGAACAGATGAGTGTCCTTTTAAGACAAAGATGAAGTTCTTTAGCCAGAGAGTGGTGAATCTGTGGAAATCTTTGCTGCAGGAGGCCATGCCTTTATGTATATTTAAGGCAGAGGTTTATAGATTACTGATTGTTCAGGGCATGAAAGGATACAAGGAAAAAGGCAGTAGATTGGCCTGAGAGGAAAATTGGGTCAGCCATCATGAATTGGCAAAGCAGACTTGATGAGCCAAATGACCTAATTCTGCTCCTGTATGTTATGGTATCTTTAGGAAGTATCTATCCTGCTCCTTGCTCCCAGAAACTCTGCCGTCATCCCTGCTAATGTTCTCTTCCAATCAACTTTGCCCAGCTCCTCTCTCATGCCCCTGTACATCTATTTATTCCACTGTAATACTGATACAGTTGACATTAGCTTCTGTTTCTCAAATTTCAGGGTGAATTCATCACATTTCATTTTTTTTTTTACCAACAGAGCCACCTCAGCCCCTCTGCCTACCTGCCTGTCCTTTCAATACAATGTGTATCATTGGCTGTTAAGCTCCCAACTATAATCTTACCTACCCATCTCTAACTACACTACAAGATGATCAGCTTTATTCCATATACTATGTGCATTCAAATATAACACCTTCAGTCCTGTATTCATTACCCTTTTCAATTGTCTCCTGTTACTCTGCAATTCTTCCCACTGACTGCAATTTTGCTCTATCATCTGCCTGTCCTTCCTGACAGTCTCACTACACACTGCCTCTGCTTGTACACCAACTGCCCCTAACAGTTAGAGCAAACCTGCCTACAAGGATATTGGTCCCTCTCAGTTTCAGGTCTAACTCATCTCTGTACATTTGCTGGCAGAAATCCTGATGATCCAAATATCTGAAGCCCAGCCCCATGCACTAGTTCCTCAGTCACGCATTCATCTGCTAAACCATCCTATTCTTAACCTCACTGACACGTGGCACAAGTAGCATTCCAAAGATTACAACCCTGCAGATCCTGCTTTTCAGCTTCCTACCTAACTCCCTAAATTCATTCTTCAGGACCTACTCCCTTTTCCTACCCACATCATTGGTGCCAGTATGTGCCATGACTTCTGGCTGCTCACCCTCCCCCTGTAGAATGCCGTGGACCCAATCCGAGACATCCCTGACCCTAGTACCTAGGAAGCAACATATAAAGTTCAGATTTATTCTATATATACATAATTAACATCTGTTATCAATGTACACTGTTAACAACCTTGAGCTTTGTCTCTTTACAGGTAGCCACAGAACAAAAACCTAACTGTAATTCACATAAGCAAGTCCATAGTCACAAAGCCAGTCCAGGAACCTGTTAGTTGCAAGCCACAGCCTCAGTTCAGTGCAGGGACGAGGAAACATTGCACAACAGTGAGCTGAACACCGATCCAACACCCTGACCTTCAATCTGGCCCAGTGCTTAAATTGGCCAAACCTCAGGTCGTTTCTCACTCTTGATTCTGGGCACTGCTGCTTCAATACGCTCAGGGGCCTGGGCCCCGCTGGCTTGATACAGCCCGTACTCGACCTTTCCAATTTGGTCAGGCACTTAAATTAGTCAAACAGTGGTGTAGGCTAAGTATTTATGTATATTTGAGGGAGAGGTTGATAGATTCTTGAGTGTTCAGGGTATGAAGGAATACAGGGAGAAGATGAGATAGGGACTGAGAGGAAAAATGGATTAGCCATGATGAAATGGAGCAGACTCAATGGGCCAAATGGCCTGATTCTGTTCCTATATATTATGGTTCCTTACTCTGAGGTCTGGGCCCTGCCACTCAGTTCTACCAATTTGAATTGCCTCCAGGTCTGCTCTAGCAACGGCTAAACATGCCTGCTTGTACAATTCTTTGAAAAGCTCAACTCCAAAAGGGAAGTTACATGCTTGCAGTGATTGATTCTTAGAAAAAGTGTGATTAATTAAGTAGTTAATAGTTTTGTTTGCTGCCAGTAAGTCTTCACTGTGCTTCACCAGTGCCATCTTAAACCAGAAGCTTCTGGATGTCTCTATCGTGTCCACAGAATCTCATACCTACTCCTGTAACTCTGGATTCCCTATCACTACTGTAGTCCTCATCTTCCTGTGGTAGATTGTCCTCCTCAAAAGTATCCAAAGTGGTATCCTTATTATTGAGGGGAACGGCCACAGGGGTACACTGCGCTGGCTGTCCACTTCCCTTCCCTCTCCTCACGGTTACCCAGGTACCTGCCTCCTGCAACTTAGGGGTAACAAGCTCCCTGTAGCTCCTCAGTTGCCCCAGATGAGCTGAAGGTCATCTCGGTGCACCTGGTGCAGATGTCGTTATCTGGAAGGCTGAAGGTCACCTGGAATTCACACAAAAAAACACAACACAGCCCTTGGAGCCATTCTCACTGCTCTAACTATGCACTAACCAATGAAGAAGAAACCACTTACCAGATACTTACCCAAACCTGTTCTCCAACAATGGCCACTCTGCTTGACCCCGCCTTAATTTTATTTGCCCTTGCTATTGAATCGCAATTTGAACTGCCAAAGAAACACCAAAAGCCTTTGAATGCTTTGTAAATCTCTGTCCCCAACATGCGAGTCACCTCTTCTCTCACTCTCAATTTGATTGAGCTGCCAGAAAAAGGAGGAATTTTTCTTTTCCTTTTATTACAGGGGAAAATTGATCCCTTCACCTAGCCTGAGGAGAACTGCCCTGTTACAGTTGGAGTCTGTCAGAGCGAACCCTGAACCTGACCCCCATCACAGAGGTTCAGATAATTCTGCTGTTTGAAAGTGAAGGGCATTCTGTTCCTCAGAAAATCTTTGCAACTCTACAACTGAACGAATTCAGACTGGGAGAACCCTCTCTGCCTGTCCTCCGAATCAATAATATTACAGCTGCTCTACTGTCTGAACTCCTGGTTCCTGCCTCCCCAGCAAATGTTCACCTCGTTTACACTCGCAAAGTATTTAATACAAACCCACAGTAGTTACAAAACATACATTTTAAAAGTAGCAACTATAAAAACCCAGGAGTTAGAGGGCTGGAGCCGAGAGAGGGAGCTTGGAGAGTGCAGGAGCAGCAATGAGCTGTGTACAGAAACCAAACCCGTGAGAAGGTGGAAAGGGACAGTGGGGTGTGCTCTTTAAAATGTGGGTGCATCAATATTAATTAAGGAAATAATTGTAGAACAAAGGAGATGGATACACACACTTTACAGCACCAAGAACCCGGGTACAACTCCTGCCACTGTCTGTAGATTTTGTACTGCTCCCCATGACAGCGTGGGTTTCCTCCAGGTACTCCAGTTCTCTCCCACATCCCAAAGATGTATGGGTTCGGAAGTTGTGGGCATGCTGTGTTGGTGCTGAAAGCACAGCAGCACCTGCAGGCTGCCTCCATCACATCCTCAGTGACACAAACTATGTATTTCACTGTCTGTTTCAATACACAGTGCCCTGTAAAAGTATTCAGCCCCCAGCTCTTTTTTCACATAAGTGAGTATTACAACTGGCGATTTTGATAATTTAACTGAGAATTTCTGGTTGTGAATCACATGCTTTTTTCACAGTAGAGCCCAAACAATAGAGAAAATCGAAAAACGAAAACTTCGAAAACTGTGATGTCAGCAGTTCAAGAGTATTCATCCTCCTTTGGTCAGAACATAGTTGAACCACCTCTTAGAAACAGAGAAAACCTACAGCACAATACAGGCCCTTCGGCCCACAAAGCTGTGCCGAACATGTCCCTACCTTAGAACTACCTAGGCTTACCCATAGCCCTCTGTTTTTCTAAACTCCATGTAGCCAGTTATTACAGCCAGCAGTTTTTTTGGATAAGTCTCTACTAGCTTTGCATAAAGTGATGAGCAATTTTGCAAGGAGGAATGGACAAATCTTGCTCCAAGCTGTGCCAGGTGAATTGGGGAGAGGCAGTGGACAGCAAACTTGAGGTCTTGCCTGAGAAGTCATCTGGGTTAAGGTCAGGACTCTGACTGGGCCACTTAAGGACATCAATTTTCTTCATTTGAAGCATCTCCATGGCTGCTCTGGCAGTGTCCTTCGGGTCATTGTCCTGCTGAAAGATGAACTTCCTTCCCAGCTTAAGCTTTCTGGCAGAGACAAGCAGGTTTCTATCTAGGATCTCTCTGTTTTTAGCAGCATTCATCTTCCCATCAACCCTGACCAGATTACCAGTCCCTGCTGCAGAAAAGCATCATACTTTATGATGCTACCTGTACCATACTTTACAGTAGGGATGGTGTTACCTGGCTGATGCACACGTACTACCTAGTGTTGAGGCCAAGAAGTTCCACTATAGTCTCATCTGACCACAAGACCTTTTTCCACATCTTTACAATTACATTAAGTATATACAGTTGCAAGAAAAGTTAGTGAACTCTTTGTAATTACCTATTTTTCTGCATTAATTATTCATAAAATGTAGTCTGAACTTCATCTAAGTCACAAGAATAGACAAACACAAACACACAAAATTGTACTTTTTGTCATTACTAAGTACATCATTTAAATAATCACAGTCTAAGTTCAAAAACTTATGTGAACCTCTGGGGTAATGCCTTCTACAAAAGCTATTTGAAATCAGGTGTTCCAATCAATGAGATGAGATTGGAGCTGTGGGTTGTAGAGATTCCCTGCCCTATAAAAAGACACACAAAGTCAGGTTACTGATAGAGCTTGCTCTTCTCAAGAAAGATCCATTTATGTGCACCATGCTTTGATCCAAATAACTTTCAGAGAATTATAGAAGAATTGTAGAGATGCATGAAGCTGGAAAAGGCTACAAAAGCATTTCTAAAGACCTGTTTGTCATCAGTCCACAGTAAGAGAAATTTTATACAAGTTGAAGAAATTCAGCACTGTTGCTACTCTTCCCTAGGAGTGGGTGTCCTGCAAAGATCGCAGCAAGAGCACAACGTAAGATACCGAAGGAGGTGAAAGAAAACCCAAGGGTGACAGTAAGACACCTGCAGAAATCTCTAGAACTTACAAAAGTCTCTGTTCATGTGTCCATTATAAGAAAAAAAACAAAACAAGAATGGTGTTCATGGAAGGACACCATGGAGGAAACCACTGCTCTCCCAAAGAAAAACATTGCTACACGTCTCAAGTTTGCAAAAATCCATCTTGATGTTCCACAGCACTTCTGAGACAATGTTCTGTGGACAGATGAGACAAAAGTTTAACTTTTTGACAGAAATGAACACTGCTATGTTTGGAGGAAAAGGGGCACTGCACACCAACACCAAAAGCTCATCCCAGCTGTGAAGCATGGTGGAAGGAGCACCATGGTTTGGGGCTGCTTTGCTGCCTTGGGGCCTGGACAGTTGCATTTGTTGAGGAAACAATGATTTCAAAATTGTATCAAAACATTTTACAGGAGAATGTCAGGGTAGTGGTCTGTCACCTGAAGCTCAATGGAACTTGGATGATGCAACAAAAAAATGAACCAAAACACAAGAGTAAATCAACATCAGATTGCTTTAAAAAGAAGAAAACCTGTGTTTTAGAATGGCCAAGTCAGAGTACAGACCTTAACCCAATTGATATGCTGTGGCATGACCTGAAGAGGCTGTTTGTGCAAGATATCTCAAAAACATTGATGAACTGAAAAAAATTTTCGTATGGAGAAATGACCTAAAATTCCTCCTCACCATTGTGTAAGTCTGATCAGCAACTACAGGAACATTTGGTGGAGGTTATTGCCGCTAAAGGATATTCTACCAGTTATACAAGGGTTCACATACTTTTTCCAGTCTGGACTGTGAATGATTAAACAATCTGTTTAATAAAGTGGGCACGTGGCCAAGTGGTTAAGGCATTCGACTAGCGACCTGGAGGTCGTGAGTTCGAGCCCCAGCCGAGGCAGCATGTTGTGTCCTTGAGCAAGGCACTTAATCACACATTGCTCTGCGACGACACTGGTGCCAAGCTGTATGGGTCCTAATACCCTTCCCTTGGACAACATTGGTGTCGTGGAGAGGGGAGACTTGCAACATGGGCAACTGCCGGTCTTCCATACAACCTTGCCCAGGCCTGCGCCCTGGAGAGTGAAGACTTTCCAGGCGCAGATCCATGGTCTCGTAAGACTAACGGATGCCTTTATTAATAAAGACATGAAAAGTACGATTGTTAGTGTGTTATCAGCAACTGTAAATGTCTATTAAATTCTTTAGTTAAAGTAAGTAGTGCAAAAAAAGTGGTGAGGTTGTGTTCATGGGTTCAATGTCCATTCAGAAATCAGATGACAGACGGGAGAGGCTGTTCCTGAATCACTGTGTGCCTTCAGGCTTCAGTACCTCCTTCCCAACAGTAACAGTGTGCAGAGGGCATGTCCTGGGTGGTGGGGGTCCTTAATGATTCACGTTGCCTTCTCTTAGGCACCGCTCTTTGGAGATGTCCTGAATACTGCAGAAGCTAGTACCCATGATGGAGCTGACTAATTTCACAAGTTTCTGCAATTTATTTTGAACTTGTGCAGAAGCCCCCCCCCATACCAGATGATGATGCAGCCAGTCAGAATGTTTTCTGTGATACATTTGTAGAAGTTTTCAAGTATTTTAGTTGACAAACCAAATCTCCTCAAAATCCGAACAAATTATAGCCACTGACTTGCCTTCTTTATAGCTGCATAAATATGTTTTGTCTAGGTTAGGTCCTCAGAGATCAACAGCCAGGAACTTGAAATTTCTCACTCTCTTCACTTCTGATTCCTCTATGAGGATTAGTTTGTGTTCCCTCGTCTTACCCTTCCTGAGGTCCTCAATCAGCTCTTGGATTTTGCAGAGGTTGAGTGCAAGGTTGTTGCTGTGAATCCATTCCACTAACTGGTATATCTCGCTCCTGCACTCCCTTTTGTCACCACCTGAATTTCTGCCAATAAATGGCTGTTTCATCAGCAAATTTATAGATGGCATTTGAGTAATGCTTAGCTACACAGTCATGGGTGTAGAGAGTAGAGCAATGGGCTAAGCACACATCCCTGTGGTGTGTCAATGTTGACTCTCAGCAAGGTGATGTTATTTCTACACAGATTGTCGTCTTCCATTAGGAAGTCAAGGATCCAGTTGCAGAGGAAGGTACAGAGGTCTACATTCTGTAGCTTTTCAATTGGGACTACAGGAAAAATGGTGTTAAATAGTCAATAAACAGCATCCTGACATTGGTATTTGCAATGTCCAGGTGATTCAAGGCTGCGAGGAGAGCCACTGAGATTGTGTCTGCTGTAGACCTACTCTGGCGATAGGCAAACTGCAGTGGGTCCAGGTCCTTCCTGAGACAGGTGTTGATCCTAACCATGACAAACTTCCCCAAAGCATTTCACCACAGTAGGTGTGAGTGCTACTGGACAATAGTCGGTGAGGCAGTTCACGCTGCTCTTCTTGGGCACTGGTCTAATTCTCACCCTTTTGAAGCAGGTGGGAACTTTCAACTGTAGCAGGGAGAGGTTGAAAACCTTTGAATACCCTGCCAGTTGGTTAGCATAGGTTATCAGAGACTTACCAAATACTTCATTGAGCCCTGCTACCTTGCAAGGGTTCACCCTGCTGACATCGGCCTCCGAGATAGAGATCACAGGGTTATTGGATGCTGCAGCTGTGGTTTTATTCTCCCATTCAAAGCAAGTACAAAAGGCATTGAGCTCATCTGCTATTGAAAAATGGCGGCCATTCACGATTTCAGGTTTTGCTTTTAGGAAGTAATGGCCTGCAAACCCTGTCAAAGTTGACGTGCATCTGATGTTGCCTTTAACCTCTCCCAACTGCTTCCTGGCTCTTGATATAGCCCTCTGCAAGTCCTCTTGGTTTTCTTATACATACCTGGATTGCCAGACTTAAATATCACAGATCTAACCCTCAGCTGACTACGAACCTCCTCGTATCCTTCCCCAGATTTGTGCTTCTCCATTATCATTTCCCTGACCTGTCTTGAATGCTCTTTGTTTTGTTGTTTTTTTAGCTTGGTCTGTCACAAAGCTACCATACTGTTGGATCTTAGAGAGGGGGTATATGAATTCATTGAAACAGGTGATCCTCCAATTTTCTAGATCAATAAATTGGATGAGTTATGATAATTTACAGTACTGCACCTGAGGAAAGTTAGCATAGCAATAAAAGGAATGAATACTTATTCAGCCTCACAATTTTGGTTTTTAATTTTTAGTAAACTGTTGACAAGCTTTGGAATTTTTCCTTTGATTTGACATGATGCACAATGCTTTGTAGATTAGCTCAAAAATTCTACTTCAATATATTTTAAATTTAGAAAAGGAGACAGTAAAATGTGAAAATAATTGTGGGTACTGATTAATTTTTCAAGGCACTGCATACAGCTAAAAATAATGTTCTTCTGGGGCCAAGGAGCAAAACACAGTACATACAGCCACACACAGCATATATATATTTTCACCATATATCTTCCTGCCAAATTGGTCCCTCTGACATCTGACTGGCTTTGTTCCACCAGCAGTTTGTTTTGTTCCATTCTTCCATCCATGCCAACATGTTATCTCCTACACTATGAGCTCTAATATTCAACAACAGTGGATGCAGGACCTTATCAAATGTCCCCTGCCAGTCCCTGCACAGAATGTCGAACAGAGCAAAGGGACAGGCCACTTGCCCACAATGTTGTGGAAGAACCAATTGTTAGTATCAATTGGATTGCTAAACTAATCCCTTCTGCTACATAATGTTCATATTCTTCCCTTTTCCTCACATTCATGTGATTATCTAAATGTCTCT
Organism: Mobula birostris; assembly: GCF_030028105.1. NCBI lineage: Eukaryota > Metazoa > Chordata > Chondrichthyes > Myliobatiformes > Myliobatidae > Mobula > Mobula birostris. Next base: position 82,289,155 of record NC_092384.1, read on the forward strand.
CAAAATTCTCTATTTCTGCCTCTACAACCAGTCCAGGCAGCACATTCCCAGCATCCTCTACATTCTGTATTTTAAAAAAACTTGCTCCCCACATCTCCTTTGAAATTACCCCCTCCCCCAACGTAAATGCATGCTCTCTGGTATTAGGCATTTCAACCCAGGGAAAGAAAGATTCTGTCTCTGCCTCTCATAATATTATAAACCCATATCAGATCACCCCTCAGCCTGCGCTGCTGCAGAGAAAACTCAAGTTTGTCCAACCTCACATGCCCTCCAATCCAGGCAGCATTCTGGATTAACCACTCTCTGTGTAAAAAAACTTGCCCCTCACATCTCCTTTGAAATGTCTACCAGTTCCTTATGATCCAGAGCATGCATTATTTCTTCATATAACTCAAAATTATGTTGCCTTTCACGGATCTGTACTGCCTTTGACTGTTACCCTTGAACTTTGCTCCATGATTTGCTAAAACATCTCTAATAATATCCTTTTCAGGTCATTGTTACACTAACTGGCCTTGCTTCCCCTTTGAACAAATCAGATTCTGTACCTCTTCCTAGAGATGCTGCCTGGCCTGCTGCAACTTTTATGTGTGTTGCTTGAAATTCCAGCATCTGCAAATTTCCTCGTGTTTGCGTTCTATTGCTCTTCTCCACTCTAATAGATTTTCCCCTCAGTCTAGGAAATTTTGGAAAATCAAAACTGTCAGGAGATCAGATAAAGCTTTATATTATAGAACATATAGTACAGCACAGTACAGGCCCTTTGGCCCACAATGTTGTGCCGGCCCTCAAACCCTGCCTCCCATATAAGCCCCCACCTTAAATTCCTTCATATACCTGTCTAGTAGTCTCTTAAACCTCACTAGTGTATCTGCCTCCACCACTGACTCAGGCAGTGCATTCCATGCACCAACCACTCTCTGAGTGAAAAACCTTCCTCTAATATCCCCCTTGAACCTCCCACCCCTTACCTTAAAGCCATGTCCTCTTGTATTGAGCAGTGGTGCCCTGGGGAAGAGGTGCTGGCTATCCACTCTATCTATTCCTCTTAATATCTTGTACACCTCTATCATGTCTCCTCTCATCCTCCTCCTCTCCAAAGAGTAAAGCCCTATGAGAGGCATAGATAGACAGACATCTTTTTCCAAGTGTTGAAATGTCCAATACCAGAGGGCATGTACTAACGTTCGTATTTAAAGCGGCTGCCTGGGGTGGTGGTAGAGGCAGAAACATTAGGAACTGTTTAGAGTCATTTAGATAGGCTTCTGTACCTTCTTCATGCAAGAAGAGAGCGTGACCTGGGTGGTAGGGGTCTTTGATGACAGATGGTGGGGAGGACTTTAGTTGTGATGGACAGGGCAGTACCCACTAATTCTTGAAGGGAGGAAGGGGTAGACGACTTCAGAAAGGAACTCCAGACCTCAGGCCCAGTACAGGGAGGCATAAACACCATTAGTGTAAATGATAATGGCCAACTTGGATTTGGTGGCTGAAGTGCCTGTTTCTGAGCTGTATCAAACAAACAAATGGACAGTCAGGGTCTATTGGTCTCACTGGCATATCCAAGGTGCATGAGCTGCAAGTGAGGGTTTGGTTGGACAGATTAACAGCTGCAAATACTTGGTTATGTAGGAAAGGGCAATAGATGAGAGCACAATGCATTAGGTTCGGGAAGTTCTGGTGTGAGCGACTGAGGGACACCTTTCTCCAAGGGTGGAAACAAGAATGCTGGGGCAAACTGGCCCTTCAGTCCATTGGGTCTACACTGACCATCAAACTCCCATTTATACTAATTCCATTGTGCTCCCCCCCACATTCCCATCATCTCTCAGGAGAACATCATGTGGATTGTGCTGTGGTCACAGTGATGCAGTTCCTCTGCCATATGCAATTTCCAGCCAAAAACAACCCTTCATGGGTCATACTCCCCGTTAACCTTGCTTCTTTATCATTTACTTCGTCTCTGCTGATTTGAGGGGAGCATGTGGATTGGAGGTCATTATCAAATCTGCCTGGAACATTGCTGTACTTCAAGACTAAGGCACTGTAATCAGGGACATGATGTTATTTAGGGGGTAAAATGGGAAAATTTCAGCAGGTCATGGAGCATCTGTGGAAGATGGTTCAAGATGTGGCTCAGACCTGAAATGTTAGCTCTGATTCTCTTTCCACAGATGCTGCCTGACCTGCTGAGTGTTTCCAGCATTTTTTTTAAATTTTAGTTTTACAGCATCAGCAGTTTTGATCAGCCTCAGTGGTCTCAGAATCTGCAGTGACATCTCAGAACATATCATGCAGATCAATGTTATGAGCTCCCAAAATTTTTCCGCCAATCTTTCAGCCCCTCAAATGATTCTGAAACTACTAAATCATCCATTCCTGGCACTTGCAGCATCTAAAGTGCCCAGCTCTCCCTGATACATTCCAGGGATTCCTGCTCAATATCCATACACATCTGCAACGTGCAAATACTGCAGCACAGAAGCGCTTTTTAACTGCAAATTATTTCTCAAACAATAGCAGCTAATAGGGATTGCCTTTGTCCCTCACACTGCATTCTTTACATTCTTCAAATTGATCTTCCTTTCTCCAAGACAAGGCTTTCCTTGTCACATGTACGCAGTGAAATGCATTGTTTGCATCAACAACTAGCAGAGTCTGAAGATGTGCTACAGGCCGCCCACAAGTGTCACCATGTTTCCGGTACCAACATACTAAACATAGAAACATAGAAAACCTACAGCACAATACAGGCCCTTCGGTCCGCAAATTTGTGCCGAACATGTCCCTACTTTAGAAATTACTTAGGGTTACTCATAGCCCTCTATTATTCTAAGCTCCATGTACCTATCTAGAAGTCTCTTAAAAGACCCTATCGTATCTGCCTCCACCACCGTTGCCGGCAGCCCATTCCATGCACTCACCAATCTCTGAGTAAAAACTTACCCCTGACATCTCCTGTGTACCTACTTCCAAGCACCTTAAAACTGTGCCCTCTCGTGCTAGCCATTTCAACCCTGGGAAAAAGCCTCTGACTATCCACATGATCAATGCCTCTCATAGAAACATAGAAAATAGGTGCAGGAGTAGGCCATTCGGCCCTTCGAGCCTGCACCGCCATTTAGTATGATCATGGCTGATCATCCAACTCAGAACCCTGCACCAGCCTTCCCTCCATACCCCCTGATCCCTTTAGCCACAAGGGCCATATCTAACTCTCTCTTAAATATAGCCAATGAACTGGCCTCAACTGTTTCCTGTGGCAGAGAATTCCACAGATCCACCACTCTCTGTGTGAAGAAGTTTTTCCTAATCTCGGTCCTAAAAGGCTTCTCCTTTATTCTCAAACTGTGACCCCTCGTTCTGGACTTCCCCAACATCGGAAACAATCTTCCTGCATATAGCCTGTCCAATCCCTTTAGGATTTTATACGTTTCAATAAGATCCCCCCTCAATCTTCTAAATTCCAGCGAGTATAAGCCTAGTCAATCCAGTCTTTCATCATATGAAAGTCCTCCCATCCCAGGAATCAATCTGGTGGAACCTTCTTTATACTCCCTCTATGGCAAGAGTGTCTTTCTCAGATTAGGGGACCAAAACTGCACACAATACTCCAGGTGTGGTCTCACCAAGGCCTTGTACCACTGCAGTAGTACCTCCCTGCTCCTGTACTCGAATCCTCTTGCTATGAATACCAGCATAATATTCGCCTTTTTCACCGCCTGCTGTACCTGCATGCCCACTTTCAATGACTGGTGTATAATGACACCCAGGTCTCGTTGCACCTCCCCTTTTCCTAATCCGCCACCATTCAGATAATAATGTTTTCCTATTTTTGCCACCAAAGTGGATAACCTCACATTTATCCACATTAAATTGCATCTGCCATGAATTTGCCCACTCACCTAACCTATCCAAGTCACCCTGCATCCTCTTAGCATCCTCCTCACAGCTAACACTGCCGCCCAGCTTCGTGTCATCCACAAACTTGGAGATGCTGCATTTAATTCCCTCGTCTAAGTCATCTATATTGTAAACAATTGAGGTCCCAGCACTGAGCCTTGCGGTACCCCACTAGTCACTGCCTGCCATTCTGAAAAGGTCCCGTTTATTCCCACTCTTTGCTTCCTGTCTGCCAACCAATTCTCTATCCACATCAATACCTTACCCCCAATACCGTGTGATTTAAGTTTGCACACTAATATCCTGTGTGAGACCTTGTCAAAAGCCTTTTGAAAATCCAAATATACCACATCCACTGGTTCTCCCCTATCCACTCTACTAGTTACATCCTCAAAAAATTCTATGAGATTCGTCAGACATGACTTTCCTTTCACAAATCCATGCTGACTTTGTCCGATGATTTCACCACTTTCCAAATGTGCTGTTATCACATCCTTGATAACTGACTCTAGCATTTTCCCCACCACCGATGTTAGGCTAACCGGTCTATAATTCCCCGGTTTCTCTCTCCCCCCTTTTTTATAAAGCGGGGTTCCATTAGCCACCCTCCAATCCTCAGGAACTGATCCTGAATCTAAAGAGTTTTGAAAAATTATCACTAATGCATCCACTATTTCTTGGACTACTTCCTTAAGCACTCTGGGATGCAGACCATCTGGCCCTGGGGATTTATCTGCCTTTAATCCCTTCAATTTACCTAACACCACTTCCCTACTAACATGTATTTCCCTCAGTTCCTCCATCTCACTAGACCCACTGTCCCCTACAATTTCCGGAAGATTATTTATGTCCTCCTTAGTGAAGACAGAACCAAAGTAGTTATTCAATTGGTCTGCCATGTCCTTGTTCCCCATAATCAATTCACCTGTTTCTGTCTGTAGGGGACCTACATTTGTCTTAACCAATCTTTTTCTTTTCACATATCTATAAAAGCTTTTACAGTCAGATTTTAAGTTCCCTGCCAGTTTTCTCTCATAATCTTTTTTCCCTTTCCTAATTAAGCCCTTTGTCCTCCTCTGCTGGACTCTGAATTTCTCCCAGTCCTCAGGTGAGCCGCTTTTTCTAGTTAATTTGTATGTTTCTTCTTTGGAATTGATACTATCCCTAATTTCCCTTGTCAGCCACGGGTGCACTACCTTCCCTGATTTATTCTTTTGCCAAACTGGGATGAACAATTGTTGTAGTTCATCCATGCGAGCTTTAAATGCTTGCCATTGCATATCCACCGTCAACCCTTTAAGCATCATCTTATACACCTCTATTAGGTCACCTCTCATCCTCCGTCACTCCAAGGAGAAAAGGCCGAGTTCACTCAACCTGTCTTCATAAGGCATGCTCCTCAATCCAGGCAACATCCTTGTAAATCTCCTCTGCACCCTTTCTATGGTTTCCACATCCTTCCTGTAATAAGGCAACCAGAACTGAGCACAGTACTCCAAGTGCGGTCTGATCAGGGTCCTATATAGCTGCAACATTACCTCACGGCTCCCAAATTCAATTTCATGACTGATGAAGGCTGATACACCGTATGCCTTCTTAACCACAGTCAATCTGCACAGCTGCTTTGAGTGTCCTATGGACTCGGACCCCAAGATCCCTCTGATCCTCCACACTGCCAAGAGTCTTACCACTGATACTATATTCTGCCATCATATTTGACCTACCAAAATGAACCACTTCACACTTATCTGGGTTGAACTCCATCTGCCACTTCTCAGCCCAGTTTTAGACAATAGACAATAGGTGCAGAAGTAGACCATTCGGCCCTTCGAGCCTGCACCGCCATTCTGAGATCATGGCTGATCATCTACTATCAATACCCGGTTCCTGCCTTGTCCCCATAACCCTTGATTCCCCTATCCATAAGATACCTATCTAGCTCCTTCTTGACAGCATCCAGAGAATTGGCCTCCACTGCCTTCTGAGGCAGCGCGTTCCACACCTCAACTCTCTGGGAGAAGCTGTTCCTCCTCAACTCTGTCCTAAATGACCTACCCCTTATTCTTAAACCATGCCCTCTGGTACTGGACTCTCTCAGCATCTGGAACATATTTCCTGCCTCTATCTTGTCCAATCCCTTAATAATCTTATATGTCTCAATCAGATCCCCCCCTCAATCTCCTTAATTCCAGCGTGTACAAGCCCAGTCTCTCTAACCTCTCTGCGTAAGACAGTCCGGACGTCCCAGGAATTAACCTAGTGAACCTATGCTGCACCTCCTCCACAGCCAGGATGTCCTTCCTTAACCCTGGAGGCCAAAACTGCACACAATACTCCAGGTGTGGTCTCACCAGGGCCCTGTACAAATGCAAAAGGATTTCCTTGCTCTTGTACTCCATTCCCTTTGTAATAAAGGCCAACGTTCCATTAGCCTTCTTCACTGCCTGCTGCACTTGCTCATTCACCTTCAGAGACTGATGAACAAGTACTCCTAGATCTCCTTGTATTTCTCCCTTACCTAACTCCACACCGTTCAGATAATAATCTGCCTTCCTGTTCTTGCTCCCAAAGTGAATAACCTCACATTTATTCACATTAAACGCCATCTGCCAAGTTTCTGCCCACTCACCCAGCCTATCCAAGTCACCTTGAATTCTCCTAACATCCTCATCACATGTCACGCTGCCACCCAACTTAGTATCATCAGCAAACTTGCTGAAGTTATTCACAATGCCTTCCTTTAAATCATTGACGTAAATCGTAAACAGCTGTGGTCCCAATACCGAGCCCTGTGGCACCCCACTAGTCACCACCTGCCATTCCAAGAAACACCTATTCACTGCCATCCTTTGCTTTCTATCTGCCAACCAGTTTTCTATCCATGTCAATATCCTCCCCCCAATGCCATGAGCTCTGATTTTACCCACCAATCTCCTATGTGGTACCTTATCAAATGCCTTCTGAAAGTCAAGGTACACCACATCCATTGGATCTCCTGCGTCTATCTTCCTGGTTACATCCTCGAAAAACTCCAATAGATTAGTCATGATTTGCCCTTGGTAAATCCATGCTGGCTCGGCCCAATCCTATCACTGCTATCAAGATATGCCGCTATTTCATCTTTAATAATGGACTCTAGGATCTTCCCCACTACTGATGTTAGGCTAACAGGGCGATAGTTCTCTGTTTTCTCCCTCCCTCCTTTCTTAAAAAGTGGGATAACATTAGCCATTCGCCAATCCTCAGGAACTGATCCTGAATCTAAGGAACATTGGAAAATGATCACCAATGCATCCGCAATTTCCAGAGCCACCTCCTTTAGTACCCTAGGATGCAGACCATCTGGACCTGGGGATTTGTTAGCCTTCAGTCCCATCAGTCTACTCATCACCGTTTCCTTCCTAATGTCAATCTGTTTCAGTTCCTCTGTTACCCTATGTCCTTGGCCCATCCATAAATCTGGGAGATTGCTTGTGTCTTCCCTAGTGAAGACAGATCCAAAGTACTTATTAAATTTGTCTGCCATTTCTCTGTTTCCCATAACAATTTCTCCCAATTCATTCTTCAGGGGCCCAACATTGTTCTTAACTATCTTCCTTCTCTTCACATACCGAAAAAAACTTTTGCTATCCTCCTTCATATTCCTAGCTAGCTTGTGTTCATACCTCATTTTTTCTCCCCGTATTGCCTTTTTAGTTAAGTTCTGTTGCTCCTTAAAAATTTCCCAATCATCCGTCTTCCCACTCACCTTAGCTCTGTTATACTTCTTTTTTAATGCTATGCTATCTCTGACTTCCTTTGTCAACCACTGTGGCCACTTTCCCCCCTTTGAATCCTTCCTTCTCCAGGGGATGAACTGATTTTGCACCTTGTGCATTATTCCCAAGAATACCTACCATTGCTGTTCCACCGTCTTTTCTGCTAGGATATCCGACCAGTCAACTTTGGCCAGCTCCTCCCTCATAGCTCCATAGTCTCCTTTGTTCAACTGCAATACTTCCACTTCTGATCTGCCCTTATCCCTCTCAACTTGCAGATAAAAACTTACCATATTATGGTCACTACCTCCTAATGGCTCCTTTACTTCAAGAACACTTATCAAATCCTGTTCATTGCACAACACTAAATCCAGAATAGCCTTATCCCTGGTCGGCTCTCGTACAAGCTGCTCCAAAAATGCATCTCTACAAACTCCCTAACCTGGGGTCCAGTACCAACCTGATTTTCCCAGTTCACCTGCATGTTGAAATCCCCCATAACTACTGTGACATTTCCTTTGCCACATGCCATTGTTAACTCCCCATTCAACTTGCACCCAATATCCATGCTACTGTTTGGGGGCCTGTAGATAACACCTATTAGGGTCTTCTTGCCCTTACTGTTCCTCAGTTCTATCCACACTGACCCTACTTCTCCTGATTCTATGTCCCCCCTTGCAAAGGACTGAATCTCATTCCTCACCAACAGGGCCACCCCACCCCCTCTGCCCACCTTTCTGTCCCTTCAATAGCACGTATACCCTTGTACATTCAATTCCCAGGTCTGATCCCCCTGCAGCCATGTCTCTGTTATCCCAACAACATCATAGTTACCCATTCCCACCTGAGCTTCAAGCTCATCCGCCTTATTTCTGACACTTCGTGCATTCAGATATAGAATTTTTAACCCATTTCTCCTCTCTGTTTAAATCGCAGCCTATTGTGCATAACCCAGCTCCCCGAACTCTCACTGGGCTATACGCCCCTTGAATTTTGTTGTCCTTCTTAAATTTACTTACTCTTTCTGCACATTTAACTCCATGCTCCGTCAGACCATCCCTCTACACATGTATCCTCCTTATCACTTGTTCCGCCTCACCTTTCTCTACTTCACACTTAATATTCCGGAACCGTGTAATCCCCACCTGCCCTTTATACTTCATCTCGCTATCCTCTCTCACATTCTGGATCCCTGCCCCCTGCAAATTTAGTTTAAACCCACCCCCCCCCAAGCAGCACTAGCAAACTTTCCTGCAAGAATGTTAGTACCCCTCCAGTTCAGGTGTAAACGGTCCTGTTGGAACAGATCCCACCTTCCCTGGGACAAAGTCCAATTATCTAAAAACCTGAAGTCCTCCCTCCTGCACCATGCTCTCAGCCACGTATTGATCTGTATAATCCTTCTGTTCCACGCCTCACTCGCACGTTGCACAGGTAGCAATCCTGAGATTGTTACCCTGGAGGTCCTGCCCTTCAGCCTTGCACCTAACTCCCTGAACTCACTACGCATTACCTCCTCACTCTTCCTACCCATGTCGTTGGTCCCTACATAGACCACAACTTCTGGATTCTTGCCCTCCCTCTCGAGAATAACCTGCACCCGATCTGAGATGTCCCGGACCCCGGCACCAGGGAGGCAACATACCATCCGAGACTCCCGATCTCCCCCACAAAATCTATCTGCTCCCCTGACTATAGAATCCCCTATCACTACCGCTGTCCTCTCTTCCCTCCTCCCCTTCTGAGGGTCCAACCTCAGTGCCAGTTTTTCATCCTATCAATGTCCCACTGTAACTTCTGACAGCCCTGCACACTATTAACAACACCCCCAACCTTTGTGTCATCAGCAAACTTACTAATCCATCCCTCCACTTCCTCATCCAGGTCATTTATAAAAATCATGAAGAGTAAGGGTCCCAGAACAGATCCCTGGGGCACACCACTGGTCACCGACCTCCATGCAGAATATGACCCGTCTACAACCACTCTTTGCCTTCTGTGGGCAAGCCAGTTCTGGATCCACAAAGCAATGTCCCCTTGGATTCCATGCCTCCTTACTTTCCCAATAAGCCTTGCATGGGGTACCTTATCAAATGCCTTGCTGAAATCCATATTCACTACATCTACTGCTCTTCCTTCATCAACGTGTTTAGTCACACCCTCAAAAAATTCAATCAGGCTCATAAGGCACAATCTGTCCTTAACAAACCCATGCTGACTATTCCTAATCATACTATACCTCTCTAAATATTCATAAATCCTGTCTCTCAGGATCTTCTCCATTAACTTACCAACCACTGAAGTAAGACTCACTGGTCTATAATTTCCTGGGCTATCTCTACTCCCTTTCTTGAATAAGGGAACATCTGCAACCTTCCAATCCTCCAGAACCTCTCCCATCCCAATTGATGATGCAAAGATCATCGCCAGAGGCTCAGCAATCTCCTCCTTTGCCTCCCACAGTAGCCTGGGGTACATCTCATCCGGTCCTGGCGACATACTATGCTCACAACTTACTAACCTGGAGGAAACTGGAGCACCCAGAGGAAACCCATGTTGTCATGAATAGAACATACTGTGCCGGGATCCTGAATTACCCTATGAACTGTGCTCATTTACCCCTATTAACTGTGCTTTTGAGAAGAAAGAGAGAGATATTTAACACCAACAGTTTGTTTGTAAAAGAGAGATAGAGACAAAGACTAACTGTTGGACTGTCACTTTAAGGCACTGGAAGTAACTTTTGGATTTCTGCTGAGTTGGAGACAGCACCAAGCAGCTCGTAAGTTGCTATGTTGACTGAGGGTGTTATTTGATGGACACTCAATGTTATGATTTTCGGCAGCGTGTTGATACTTCTCAAGGACAGTTCGCCTGCTTGTGATTTTCTTACAGAGAGTGGAAGCAGGAGTTATTTGAATGACAGCTGGTATCCAGTACGGTGAGATAAATAGGAGGTCAGATATTATAGACCTCGGACACATGTTTTGGACACTGAATGAGCATTGTTTTGCCCACAGGAAAAGTGGGTTTTGGAGGATGGATCAGGCCGATCGATCCATTGCTCTTGCAGTGGAAGGAGGAAAAGGGTTGACTGGTGGGGAGTTGTCCACGCGTCCACCCTCACCTGGGGGATAGCTCCACCACAGAAAACAGGTCCCTTTGTTAAAGTCACAGTTGGTGACTTTTAAAGGATTTCGAAGGACAATGAGATCAACGACCATCACTCAACTCAATACCACTAATTGAACTGAACTGAACTTTACTCATCATCGTAAGACTGTATCTTTTTACCCCTAGGCTTAAAGAAGCTTGGTTTTTCATACATATATTTCCACACTTACTGATATACTCACTTATATATATAAAACCATTGCTAACCTGTTTGATTTATCTACATTTATATTACTGTATTGCGTAGTTACTAATAAATAGTTTATAGCAATACTGGACTCCAAAGTGTTTTCCATCTCTGCTGGTTCTTTATTCCCGTCACAGGGTACGTGACAATACACCTAACAAACAGAAATGGGAATTGAACCCTAATTGCTAATCAAGGACACTGTAAAGTGTTATGTCAACTACTGTGGCACCATGTTTCAATGTACATGTGATAAATAAAGCTAATCTTTAATCCTACACCAGCCTCCTTTCTCAATGCTCCAGGTGCCCATAGTGGGGTTACCTCAATCATAGCTCCATATTCCCACAGTGTTCAGACTGGCTCCAGATCAGGGTAGTAAGTTTCTCCTTGAGAAGGGCAAGGCCAAGTGCGATGATAGGCTGCGTGGCTGAGAGCACAGCTCAGATGCAGGGCTTATCAAACTGAGGGAAAGCCTGGCTGAGCAGTTATCCCGATCTGCTTGGGAAATAGTAACAGAACCAAGAAAGCAGGGGACAGGAGGAGGGCAAGAGAATGTCAGGAAGAGACTGTGAGTTTTCCGAAGACAGCCATCACCCCCTCCAGAAGAGCCATAAGGTTTGGCTAACTTTAAAAGTGTTGATAAGATAAACGGAAGCAAAAATAGACGGTGCTATACCTATTTCAAGAAATACTTGTTATAATATGGATCTTATATTACTCAATTTTTAAAATTCATTCATTCACTCCTTTCCCCCCAACTAAATGAAAATATCTATATGGGAGGAATACACAGGGAAATCTTCTCTGTGTAATGGACATAGGCTTGTTCACTTACTTTTATGGGTACTGTAATGAGGGCCCCCAACTCACAGGGAGGAGGGGCGATCCCCCACGGCTAGATGATTCCTCCAGCTTAACTTAAGGTCATCTACTAGAGATCTCAGCCTTGGAATCACACCTTCGTAACCTTTTTATTATTCGCTTTTCTTGGTTCTTATTTGTTCAGGGAGTAGATTGATTAAGCTTTATTCTGCTAACTTCAATGATATATTAACAGATAAATACACATGGCTAAGGACAAAGTAAAATTCATTTCTTTTAATGTCAATGGGCTGTTAAATCCAATCAAACACAGTAAAATTCTATCCAAAATTAAAAAAGAATAAGCCCATGTAGTATATTTACAGGAAACTCACTTAAGCAATAATGAGCATGGAAAACTAATGAGAATGGGCTTCACTAATTCATTTTTCTCCTCATATAAATCAGGACATAGGAGAGGAGTTGCTATTCTTACCTCAAGCAAGCTAAATTTTGAAAAAGTATTCGAAATGGGAGATAAGGAGGGCAGATATATTCTGGTAAGGGGGAATATAGATGGAAATTCAGTTACTCTATTGAATATACAGCTCCCCCAGGAAGTGATAATAGTTTCTTTCAGAAAATTACTAATATTACAGTAACAGAAACAGAAGGTCTCCTGATATGTGGGGGAGACTTAAATTTACAATTACAACCAAAGTTAGACTCTTTCAATAGAAAAACCTTTGAAACAAAATCCTTACATAAGAGAGTTAATACACTTTAGAAGGATGTTGGTTTAGTTGATATATGGAGGGACCTTTTCCCCAACAGAAGAGATTACACTCATTATTCTGCCCCCATTCTGTATATACAAGAATAGACTATTTCATAACATTTGGAAAAAACAAAGATGAAATAAACACCTGTGGAATTGGGACAATAGATGTAAGTGACCATGCACCTATATATTTATCTGTTGATTTTGACCTACAACCAAAGAATACTATTTGGAAACTAAATTCAAGTCTACTCAATGATCCCTACTTTAAGGAACAAATTAAAAAAGAAATCAGTCTTTACTTAGAATTCAATGATAATGGAGAGGTTTCTATGTGATACTCCGAAGGCTGTCTTAAGAGGGAAAATTATAGCGTTATCTTCATACAAGAAAAAAGTAAGGAATAAAACATTAGAGGAATTACAAAATAGGTTGAAGGAACTAGAAAAAAAAAACAAATTGAATTTGGCACAGGATACATTAGAGGAAATTTTAAAAATTAGGAATGAAATTAATAGTTTGGCTATGCAAGAAATCAGGAAAAATTTAATGATTCCGAAACAGAGACATTATGAAAGTGGATCTAAGTCTATGTTTATACTGGCGTGGAAACTGAAGAAAAAGACAGCAAAAAATACAATTCATAGAATTAGAGATCTAAGAACCAAAATGATATAAAAAAATAAGCTAAGTGAAATTCAAGAAGCTTTTGAAGTGTTTTACAAAACTATATTCCAAAGTTCCAGGGGGAAGCATAACCCAAATTGACACTTTCCTGAATTCTCTGAGTTACCCACTTTAAGCGAAGAACAAAATAGAACAATGACTGCTGACATAACTGAAGTTGAACTAAAAGCTGCAATTAGCAGGTTTAAATTAAGCAAGTCACCAGGTTCAGATGGGTATACAGCAGAGTGGTACTAAGAATTTAAAAATGAGTTAATTCCTGTCTTACTCCCCACACTGAACTGGGCTCTAAAAAAGGCACAAATGCCACCCAGCTGGAAGGAAGCGATAATCTCAGCTATACCAAAAGAAGGCAAAGATAAAATGGAATGTGGGTCATTCAGACCAACATCCGTTCTTAATGTAGATTATAGATTATATACCTCCATCATGGCCAAACGATTAGAAGAGTTTCTACCCATACTGATACATAAGGATCAGACAGGTTTTACGCAACAACGCCAAACACAAGACAATATACAAAGGACGCTTCACATTATGGATCATATACAAAAAAATAAAATAGAAGCAATAGTGATAAGTGCGGACGCTGAAAAGGCATTTGATTCGGTTAATTGGAATTCTTTTTACGGAGTTTTACATAGATTTGGTTTCCATGAAACAATTATTAAACTATACAGGCACTATACGACAACCCTACTACTAGGATTAAAATCAATGGATATTTATCAAATAGTTTTACCCCAGAAAGGGGCACAAGACAGGGTTGTGCATGGTCACCACTACTCTTCACATTATATCTGGAACCATTACTCAATACATCAGACAAAATGAAGATATCAGGGGAATTACTATTAAAGGGACAGAGCATAAATTGGCCTGTTACGCAGATATGACATTTTGATCTATCTAGGGCAACCAACATACTCTTTACCTAAATTGATGCAATCCTTTGAACAATATGATCAATTATCAGGATACAAGATCAATATAGATAAAACCCAATTACTTTCACATAACTATAGCCCACCAAGAGAAATTGAAAGTACATATCCCTGGGCATGGCAAACAGAGTCTTTCAAATATCTGGGCATCAAGCCAAAAGATTTGGCAAAATTATCAGAATGCAATTATCAGCCTATATATAAAAAAATTAAGGAAGATATAGCAAGATGGAACCTAATTCCTTTTTTTAGTCTCAGTCCAAGGATTGAATCTATTAAAATGAATATAATGCCCAGACTATTATATCTCTTTCAGACCCTACCAATATAGATTAATCAGAATCAATTCAATGAATGGAACAAAATGTTATCAAGATATATATGGCAAGGTAAGGCCTAGAGTTCGTCTCAAAACTTTGCAATTAGCCAAGGAAAAGCGGGGATGGGGCCTACCTTTTCTTAGAGATTATTATTTTGCAGCACAGTTGAGAGCTGTGATATGTTGGTGCAATCCATCATATGACGCTCAATGGAAAAACATTGAGGAGGGGATACTTCCCATCCCCATACAGGCAATTTTGGCTGATAACAACGTACAGAGGTACATAAATACTATTGATAATCCATGGGTGAAATTGACTCTTAAAATATGGAAAACTATTATAAAAGAATATAAGCTAGAGGGAGATATTGCAATTGTTAAATGGTGTGCATATGACTCGGATTTTACGCCGAATAAACTGGATGCTAGATTTAAGGATTGGACAGCTAAAGGAATAACAGTTCTTTGCAATATAATGAAAGAAGGAACACTGTTCAGTTTTGAAATGCTCAAAGAGAAACACTTATTAGAAAAACAAGACTTTTATCGGTATCTACAGATGCAACAGTATGTTAACAGGAGGGTTAAAAATGTAACCAAGGCAAGCACGTGTTTGATAGAGCTATTTAGAAAAGCATATAATTCAGATAACGGTAGTAGAATCATTTCAAGCGTGTATAAGGGTTTGTCAAATCTTAAAACTCATTCAACTTCATACGTTAAAACAAAATGAGAAAAGGAAGGGGTAATTATATCTGAGGAAGAATAGACAGTAATATGAAGGTATCAATGGAAGTGTACCAGTTCACAGAAATGGAGGGAGTTTGGATGGAAAAACTTGATAAGATATTTTATTACACCCTCTCAGAAATCCCATTATGATAGTAATCTCCCTGTTTGCTGGAGAAATTGTGGAAATCAAAATGCAAACCATTATCATATTTTCTGGGAATGCCCCGTTATCAAAGACTATTGGAGTGGGATACACAAAGCCCTACAAGACATTTTTAAATGTGAAATACCTTTAGAAACCAAGACCATATATTTTGGGTATGTACCTCAAGGATGGTTGAAAAGAGATAAATATTTAATGAATATACTGCTGGTGGATGGTAAAAAGACTCTTACCAGGAAATGGTTATCACAGGAGAGCCCAACTTTAAACGCACGGATGGAAATTACGATGGACATTTACAAAATGGAGAAGATAACAGCATCTGTTAATCATAAGTTGGAACAATTTGATTCATACTGGGAAAAATGGTTTAACTACATAACACCTCACAGGCCTGATTTTATTCTCACAAATCAATGAATATGTTGTAAAAAAGATCACTCTCTACTTGTACATAGTTTTCTCCTTTTGCTTGTTCTTTCTTTCCTCTGTTTTCTATAGGTATATACCTCAGATAAATATGATGTGGAGATTTGAGGCAAATATGATTATATGATATATATGTACAATATTTGAAATACATCTTATGGAAATGTTTGATGATGAACTTCAATAGAAAATAAATTACAAATAAAAAGATGCAGGGCTTGGACCTCAAGCATTGACCATCCCTCTGGCTCCACGCAGTTTGTTTCTTGGACTCGATCACGTCCAAGCCAGCACTGCAACACTCTGGGGAACAGAGTGATTATCCACAGACTGGGTCTTCTCGGACTCCCAAGATATGTCTTTGATAAAAACATCAGAAATTCAAACACTTCTTTCACAATCTGTAAACTTCTGTTCTCTAAAAACTGTAAAACCAGCTGAGGAACTTTTATTACATAAGATTTTGACAATCAGAATGTGTCAAGACGATCCTTGATTGTTTTATGACTCACACCTCTTGCATTCCCTAGACATGGTGGGGTGTTGTTGCACTGACTGGACATTCGGAAGATCCCATGGCCCTGTTCAGCAGTTTGTGGTGGGAGAGATCTGTTTCCTGTTCCCTGAAAACTAACCTCTGGTTTTTGAAGTTGCCAGGAGAAACCCTACTGATCTGCCATCCACCAGTGAGGGTGGCCGTGAAAGGAGAATTAGCTGTTGTATTATTGACCACTGGTGCTGGACACTGATTGGGTTTATGGAGTCACAGAACATCCAGGCTATTGGTCAGTCTGAGCCCACCCAGCTCCTACCCCTCGGCCTTACTCAGTCAACACTAGCTTTTGCTTCACAGTTTTAATATTCTCACCAGACCCCTCCATAGTGGTGCTCCTTGCCACCTCTATAACTTCCCCCAGATGAAAATGCTGAGAGACCTCCTCTGCACAGTGCAGACTCCAATTTTGGTGGCCATAATTGCAACTACCTCGACCAAGATATAGCTAGATATCCACATAGATTCGAGGGTGATTAATTGTTTCATTGGCCTTTTCCCATTTACTCCCATTAAGACCACATCCTTCTATGCCTTGCCTGTTTGAATGTCACTTTGTACCTTATTCCACCTTGTCTTCTGACAGTGAGTTCTGGATATCAGCCACTCTATTTTTCTCACCTTAAATCTCTGTCCTCTTGTTCGGATATCCCTTCCTTGAGGTTACACTCAGCTCTCGACTATGGCTCTTTGCATGCAACAGCAGTCACACCCCAATACACCGCTTCATCCCACATTCCAAAGACAGGCAGACTAAACCAGTTGAGGGTAACCGGCAGGACTTGTACCCCGGTGAGATAGGGCCGTGTCTATGTCAGCTCTGGCAAACTGGGCAGGTGAGATCTAATGGCCAGGAAGGCAGATCTGCAATGTTCTGTGAAGAGCGACGGGCATGATGAAGCACAGAAGTCACTGTCATCCCCTGCAGTCAAGGAAGACCCCAGTGGTGATGACTACCCGTACCACCGCAACTGGACTTCCAAGCTGAAGAGTGGAGCAGGCCCAGTGCAATGGTTTTTCCACTTTAAGAACTCTCCCACACAGACCATCATCAGATATCATGGCAACCACCACCATGAGATGAAAACATTCTATCTAACCTACTTATGCCTCTTACAATTTTATGTTAGACTCTGCAGGGTGGCATGGTAAAACAGTGGTTAGCGTAATGCTTTACAGCCCCAGTGACCTGGGTTAATTCCACTGCTGTCTGTAAGTAGTTTGTACATTTCCCCTGTGACTGTGTGAGCTTCCTCCGAGTGTTCTGGTTTCATCCCGCATTCTAAAGACGTACAGGCCAGTAGGTTAACTGGTCACAGGGGTGTAACTGGGCAATGCAGGCTCATTGGGTTGACACAGCCTGTTACTGTGCTGTACCTCTAAATAAATGAAATTAAGTGTAGCTTTATCAGGTCACCTCTCAGCCTTTATTCCAGTAAAAACGAGCCCAGCCAATCCAACCTCTTCCTGTAACTGAGGTCTCAGAAATGCAGGCAACATCCTGGTGAATGTGATATGGTCAATAGTTACTATAAGGCAGGACCATGTAAATGTAGAGACTAAACTGTAATCACCAGTGGAGGTGCCTAGCTCGCTGGCCCAGACTTACTGCCCAATGCAAACAATGTCACAGATAGAAATACCCTTGTGAACATTAGTATTTTAATCTCCATTCTTACAACTGAAGATTGCATCACTCACCTTAACCAGCATGGATAGAATAGGTTTAAATTGTCCAGCATATGGTATCCTTGCCAGTTCATTCTGTTATTTGAAAGCACACATTAAAATTTGATTTTTCTGATTCGCTTACACAAAGGAATTATTTGGGTTCTAACACAAACTTTAAAAGAACACAACGACCAAAACAGATCGAGCGAAGGGATTTTAATGCAGTGTCTGCTGCTTCTGAGGGTATAATTTCCAGGATCAGGAAATCTGTCAGGATAAGCTGCAACTTGTTAGAAAGGAAACTGCTGGGATGTGGTAATAAAGGAGGCACATGTAGGGGTTTCAATGAGTAACACAGATATAATGGAAGCTGAAGCAACATTATGTCTGGGCAGAATCTTACATCAGGTCCCAAACATCTCCAGGCATACAAATCTAGAAGTGATATCACCACCGATCCCCCAGTAACTTCCCACCATCTCATTCAACTAGCCCAGTTGCCTCCATCAACAACCCAGCAAGTCCAGACAGCCTCACTATCTGGACAAGCCAAGTGCTGAGAAGTGCTTGAACTGGCCAACAGTGCAGATGGAGAGCCTCGTGATGCAGCGATTGCAGGTCTGCCAGTTCTGGTTTGTACCACCAGTGCGATCAAACCTTGAGGAATGGGGCTCAGTACCCAGTGTGGAACCTGTCTATCCAGGTCTATTCATTTATTTAGGGCTACAGCGTGGAACACGCCCTACCAACCCTTTCATCTGCAGTGCCAGCAATCTCTGACTTAACCCTAGCCTAATCATGGGACAACTTACATTGCCCAATTAACCTACTAACCAGTACATCTTTGGACTGTGGGAGGAAACCCATGCATGTCATGGAGCAGATGCACAAACTCCCAACAGAGGACACAAGGATTTAACTCTGAACACCCTGAGCTGTCACAGTGTTGCACTAACCACTATGCTACCATAAGGAGACGGTGAAAAGGGGGTTAGTACCCAGTGTGAGATCTCTCTACCCTGGTCTGTTCTGCCAACGCAAGCAAACAGTGAAATGGGGCTCAGTACCCAGTATGAGACTCTCCACCCCCTTCTGTTCTGCCAACGTTAGCAACCCAGTGTGAGATCTCTCTGCTGTGGATCACTGCAGCTCACAAGTTTTCACCCAGTAAAATGAACAAGATGAAATGGGATATGGACACACTTGGGAATGGACAGCCCTGATACCGTCCCTTCAGTGTAACGAAAGAATGAGGGGAAAATCGAGAGGATGAGGGAAGGACATTTGGCAGCTTGACGGGAATTGGTGCTAGTGCTATCTGTCAGTTTTGAGTGTGCTCGTGATTTGGACACAGTCAATTCTTCTGTTGCATCAAGGCCTCGAGTTCCTTCCAACCACAAGCACCAAGTGACAGGAATTTCAGCAACAGAAGCGTCATTGTGCAATGAAACCTTAAATTAGAGAGTCTGAGGTAAAGGCCCCTCTCTGTAAGATTTCTTTGGGTGTCTGCCCCCAGCCTACTGCTCCCCATTGCCAGTCTCCTGCTCAGATCCAGTGCCTTCAGTAAATGAGGGGTGCCCATTATCAGAAAAACTATGTGCGTACTCCAGGAACAAATCCTTTAAGACACTCAGTTCCTTGGTGAGCAGTTTGATCTTTGCTTCGAGCCTCTCGTTCTCCTCCTTCAGCTCGTCAACTCTCTGCTGCGTGTCGCGTGCCTTCTGTTTGCTCTTTAACCTGCTCTTCCTGACTGCCAGGTTGTTGCGCTCGCGCCGCTGCCGGTACTCCTCGCTCTCCTTGTTGTGCACTGCACTCTTCTTGCTCTGTTTGCTCGGCGCCATGGCCTTGCCACCCCCTGTGGGGTTGAGTGGGCTGAGTTGTGGCACTTGGCGGGCATTGATGCTCCCACTGACAGTGCTGGTGTTCTGGAGCGAGGCACCGCTCACTCCATTCTGACCGGTGCTCTCTTGGGGGTAGGTTGAAATAACAGGCTGCGCGCTCATTTGTCTCAGTGACCCCCTTGATGGACTGGCTCCTCTTCTCTGGTTAATAAAGCGTGATCCTTCCAATACAGGGAGTATCGTGCCCCAAGAGCGACACTGCAACAGGAACCTGAAGACCCTCACGATCTGAAAAGACACAAGAATAAATCACCATGGCTGACAAAGATCTGAAACTCAGATAAACTTCACTAGATGCACAGTGGGGAGTACCCCGACTGGTTGCGCTATGGCCTGGTATGGAAATACCCATGCCCAGAAACAGAAATGTCTACTGAAAGTAGTAGATGCAGCCCAGTCCATCACAGGCAAAGCACTTTCCACCATTGAGTACATCTACAAGGCGCACTACCACAAGAAAGCAGAATCCATGATCAAAGATCCCCAATAGGCCATGTTCCTTCTCACTATGACCATCGGGAAGGAGGTCCAGTAGCCTTACGTCCCACAGCACCAGCTTCAGGAACAGTTATTACCCCTCAACCATCAGACTCTTGGACCACTGTGACTAACTTCACTCACCTCAACACTGAACAGATTCTACAACCTACAGACTCACTTTCAAGATTCTAAACTCAAGTATTATTTTCATTTTTAACATATTATTTTACATGATTTGTTCTCTTTTGCACCATTTTGTCAGTCTTTGTTATATACAGTTTTCATAAATCCCATTGTATTTCTTTATTTGAATGCAAAGTCCTGCAAGGAAAAGAATCTGAAGGTAGTACATGGTGACATATACATACTTTGACAATAAACTGACTTTGAACTTTGACAGGTTTGGCAGATAGTATAAGAACCATTCCCAACATTCTATCTCAGCTGTGCTAACTTCATTTTACACTAGCATTAATATCTAAACACAATCAATCCTGAACATAGGCCCATACGTAGAGAAGTCCAAAGATTCACCATCATTCCAGAAAAGTGACAAATACAAGAAAATCTGCAGATGCTGGAAATCCAAGGCAAAACACACAAGGTGCCGGAGGCAGTATCTATGGAAGTGAATAACCAATTGGCGTTTCTCAACCCGAAACATCGGCTGTTTATTCGTTTACACGGACGCTGCTTTATCTGCTCAGCTCCTCCAGCATTTTGTGGGTTTTGCCTTCTGGGAAAGAAATTTCTTGAGACCATAAAACCATTGATATAGGCCTATTCGGCCCATCAAGTCTGCTCCATCATTTCATCATGACTGATTTCATCAGCCCCAATATCCTGCCTTCTTCCCATTTCTCTTCGTGCCCTAACCAATCAAGAATCTATCAACCTCTGCCTTAAATATACATAAAGACTTGGCCTCCACAGCTGCCTGTGGCAAAGAATTCCACAAATTCACCACTCTTTGGCTAACGAAATTCCTCCTCATCTGTGTCCTCTGGTCTTAAGACTTTCCCATTGTAGAAAACATCCTCTCCGTACCCACTCTATCAGGGCCTTCCACCATTCGATGGGTTTCAATGAGGCCACCCCTCATTCTTCTGAATTCCAGTGAATACAGGCCCAGAGCCACCAGGTGCTCTTCATGTAACAAGCCATTCAATCCTGCAATCATTTTCGTGAACCTCCTTTGAAACCTTCTCCAGTTTCCACCCTCCTTTTGAAGATGAGGGGCCCAAAACAGCTCACAATACTTCAAGTCAGACCTTCCCAGTATTTCACAAAGTCTCAAAATTACCTTCTTGCTTTTATATTCTTGTTCTCTTGAAATTAATGTTAACATTGCATTTGCCTTCCACAGTGCAGACTCAACCTGCAAATTAACCTTTCAGGAATCCTGCAAAAGGACTCCCAAGTTTTTTTGCGTCTCAGATTTTTTGTATTTTCTCTCCACTTAGAAAATAGTCAACGCTCTCATTTCTGCTAGCAAAGTGGTTGACCATACACTTCCTGACACCGTATTCCATCTGCCATGTCTTTGCCTTTTCTCCTAATCTGTCTAAATCCTTCTGTGGCCTCTTCCTCAAAACTACCTGCCCCTCCACCCATCTTCATATCATCTGCAAACTTTACAAAAAAGGCTATCAATTCCATCATCCAAATCATTGAAAAATAACATAAAAAGAATCGGTCCCAACACAGACCCCTGTGGAACACCACTAGTCACTGGCAGACAGCCAGAAAATGCTTCCTTTAATCCCACTCTGCCTCCTGCTCATCAGCCTCTGCTTTATCCATACTAAAATCTTCCTTGCAATATCATGATCTCATAAATTGTTAAACAGCCTATTGTATGGCACTTCTTCTGAAAATCAAAATCAGAATCAAGTTTATTATCACCAGCATGTATTGTGAAATTTGTTAACAGCAGTTCAATGCAATACATAATATAGAAGAAAAAAACTGAAATAAATAAACAAATCAATTACAGTATATGTAATTGTAAGTACTTGTAAATCCAAGTACACAACATCAACTGATTTTCCATTGTCTCTCCTGCTTGTTATTTCTTCAAAGAATTCCAAAAGATTTGTCAGGCAAGTTGTCACTTGAGGAAACCACGGTAACTATGGCCTATTTTTTCATGTGCCTACAAGTACCCTGAGACCTCATCCTTTATAGTCGAAACCAACATCTTCCCAACCACTGAGGTCAGACTAACTTGGCCTATAGTTTCTTTTCTTCTACCTCTCGCCCTTCTTGAACAGTGGAGTGACAGTTGCAAATTCCCAGTCTTCCAGAACCATGCCGGAATCCAGTGCTTCTTGAAAGATCATTACTAATGGCTCCACGATCTCTTCAACCACCTATTTCAGAACACTGGGGTGTACACCATCTGGTCCAGATGACTTATCTATCTTTCAGTTTCACAAGAACCTTTTCCCTAGTCATGGTAACTTCACACACTTCATGCCCCCGACATGTAGAACTTCCACCATACTGCTAGTGTATTCCACAGTGGACAGGTGCAAAATACTTATCTAGTTTATCCGCTATTTCATTGTTCCCCATTACTACCTCTCCAGCACTGTTTTCCAGCAGTCCAATATCCACTCTTGCCTCTCTTTTACACTATGCATCTGAAGAAACTTTTGGTATCCTCTTTAATATTATTGACTAGCTATTTTTGTATTCCCTCTTTACCTTCTTACTGACTTTTCTAGTTACCTTCTGTCAGTTTTTAAAAGCCTCACAATCCTTAACTTCCCACTAATTTTTGCTCCATTATATGCCCTTCTTTAGCTTTCATGCTGGCTTTGACTTCTCTTGTTAGCCATGGTTGTGTCATCTTCTAGTGAGCTCAACCACAAGCTGCTCTAAAAAGCAATCTTGTAGGCACTTTAGAATATCCTGTAATCCAGCACCAAACTGATTTTCCCAATCTATGTGCATATTGAAGACCCTCGTGATTATTGTAACATTGTCATTTTGGCATGCATTTTCTATCTCCCATTGTAATTTGTAGGTCACATCCTTACTAATGGTTGGGGTCTGTGTACAATTCCCATTAGGAGTTGCCGTTCCTTTACCCTGCCCAAAATGATTCAACACCTTCCAACCCTAAGTAACCTCTTTCTAATGATTCTAATTTTTTTAGCAACAAAGCAATGTCAACCCCTCTGCCTTCCTGCCCACCCAATGTGTATCCTAGGGCCATAAGACACTGGCCAAATTCTGATCCTTTCAGCCCATCAAGTCTGCTCCACCATTCAATCATGGCTGATCCCAGATCCCACTCAACCCTATACACCTGCCTTCTCGCCATAAACTCTGATGCCCTGATCGATCAGGAAACAATCAACTTCCGCATTAAATATACCCATGGACTTGGTCTCCACTGCAGCCTGTGACTAAAATAATTCCATTTTGTTCTAAAGGGTCACCACTCAATTTTGAGGCTGTGCCCTTTAGTTCTGGATACCCCCACCAAAGGAAATATCCTTGCCACATCCATCCTGTCTAGTCCTTTCAACATTCAGTAGGTTTCAATGAAATCCCCCTGCATTCTTCTAAAGTCCAGTGAGTACAGGCCCAAAGCTTCCAAACGCTCCTCATACGTTAACTCCATTCAGTCCCGGAATCATCCTCGTGAACCTCCTCTGAACTCTCTCCAATGACAACACATCCTTTCTGAAATACGGGGCTCAAAACTGTTGACAATACTACAAGCGCAGCCTGTCTAGAGTCTTATAAAGGCTCAGCATTATCTCCTTGCTTTTATATTCTATTCCCTTTGAAATAAATGCTAACATTGCATTTGCCTTCTTCACCACAGACTCAACCTGTAAATTAACCTTCTGGGGGTCTTGCATGAGGACTCCAAAGTCCCTCTGCACCTCTGATGTTTGAACCTTCTCCCAATTTAGATAATAGTCCGCACTATTGTTCCTTTTACCAAAATGCATTATCATACATTTCCCAACACTGTGTTCCATCTGCCATTTTTTTGCCCATTCTTCCAATTTGTCTAAGTCCTGCTGCAATCGCATTGCTTCCTCAGCACTATCTGTCTCTTCAACTACTTTCATATCATCTGCAAACTTTGCCAAAAAGCCATCAATTCCATTATCTAAATCACTGACAAACCATGTGAAAAGCAGCAGTCCCAATACTGACCCCTGAGGAACACCACTAGTCAACAGCAGCCAAGCAGAAAAGGTCCCTTTTATTCGCACTCGCTGCCTCCTACCTGTCAGCCATTCCGCTATCCATGCCAGTATCTTTCCTATAACACCGTAGGATTTTACCTTGTTAAGCAGCCTCATGTGTGGAACCTTAGCAAATGGCTTCTGAAAATCCAAGTAAATGACATCCACTGCCTCTCCTTTGTCCACCCTGCTTGTTACTTCCTCAAAGAATTCTTAACAGATTTGTCAGGCAAGATTTCCCTTTACAGAAACCATGCTGACTTTGACTTATTTTATTAAATACCTCAAATCCCCATCCTTAATAATGGACTCCAACACTTTCCCAACCAATGAGGTTAAGCTAACTGGTTTATAATCTCCTTTTCTTTGCCTTCCTCCCTTAAAGAGTGGAGTGACATTTGCAATCTTCCAGTCCTCCGGGACCATGAAGAATCAAGTGATTCTTGAAAGATCATGATCATTGCATCCATCATCTTTTCAGCAACCTCGCTCTGGACCCCGGGGTGTAGTCCATCTGATCCAGGTGACTTATCCACCTTAAGACCTTTGAGTTTGCCTGGCACTTTTCCTTTGTAATAGCAACGGCACTCACTCCTGCTCCCTGACACTCACGGACATCTGGCACACTGCTAGAGTCTTCCACAGTGAAGACAGGTGCAAAGTACCTTTACGTTAAGCTCCCTAATAAGACCAGTTTATGCTAACTCTCCATTAGACAATCTCAATCTAGGCACCAAGAAAGCTTGAAATATCTGCCAAATATCTGCAGATGTACCATGGACAGCATTCTAACTGGCTGTATCACTGTCTGGTAAAGATGTGGGGGAAGTGGCACTGCACAGGATCAAAATTGGGTTATTACACAACACAACACCCAATCTAAGATAGCCTTTCGCCAAGTAGGCTCAAGCACAAGCTGCTCTAAACAGCCATCGCATTGGCATTCAACAAATTTCCTGTTTTGCGATTTCACACCAACCTGATTTTCTCAATCCCCTTGCATAATGAAGTGCCCCATTATCCTCATTACATGCCTTTCCCAGATGCCTTTGCAATCTTAACCCCACACCTTGGCTGCTATTCGAAAGCCTATATATGATTCCCATAATGGATTTTTTACCCTTAATTTCTAAACTCCACCCACAAAGATTCAATATTCTATGACTCTGTGTAACCTCTTTCTACAGAAGTAATTCCATCTCTTACCAACAGAGACACATCACCCCTATGCCTTCCTGCTTGTCCTTTCGATACAAAGCATATCCTTTAATGCTAAGCTCCCAACTATGGCCTTCTTACAGCCATGACTCAGTGATGCCTACAACATCATACCTGCCAATTTGCAACTGTGCTACAAGTTCATCTACATTATTCCGTATACTATTCACCCTTTTCAATTTTGTCACACCTTGTTCAACCTTTCAATTCCTAACTTTGTCTGAGGTCTTACCAACATCTGCCTCCAAAACCTCTCCACTAACTGTTCTGGCACTCTGGTTCCCACCCCACTTCTCCATCTGTCATGTCTGTCTACAATGCCCGGGAGACACAGCATATCCTTCTCAAAGCACTTCCCGCTTTTGTATCTCTGGTATGGGAGGATCAAGAGTGATATATTCAAATCTTTAATACAGACAAGACAGCTGGAGTCTGGCACTATGAGAGTCAAGTTTACTCCCATAGGCATACATCCCTGGAGTATGACAGTAGTGACAGTGATCTTTTTGTGGCTGCAGCACAGTACAAAGAATATAGAACAGTACAGGCCATGATGTTGTGCTGACCTTTCAACTCACTTGAAAATCAAGCTAAACTCTTCCCTCCTACATAGCCTTCCATTTTCCTATCATCCATGTTCCTATCCAGTCTTAAATGTCCCTAATGTTTCTGTCTCTAGCACTGCCCCTGGCAGTGCATTGCACACATCCAACACTGTGTAAAATACCTACCTCTGATATTTCCCCTATACTTTCCTCCAACCACCTTAAAATTATGCCCTTTCATATTAGCTACTTCCACCCTGGGATAGTCTCGAGCTGTCCACTCTATGCCTCATTATCTTAACATAGAACATAGAATAGTACAGCACAGTACAGGCCCTTCGGCCCACAATGTTGTGCCGACCCTCAAACCCTGCCTCACATATAAGCAACACACATCAAAGTTACTGGTGAACGCAGCAGGCCAAGCAGCATCTGTAGGAAGAGGTGCAGTCGACGTTTCAGGTCCTGACGAAAGGTCTCGGCCTGAAACATCAACTGCACCTCTTCCTACAGATGCTGCTTGGCCTGCTGCATTCACCAGCAACTTTGATGTGTGTTGCTTGAATTTCCAGCATCTGCAGATTTCCTGTTGCTCACATATAAGCCCCCACCTTAGATTCCCCCACATACCTGTCTAGTAGTCTCTTAAACTTCACTAGTGTATCTGCCTCCACCACTGACTCAGGCAGTGCATTCCATGCACCAACTACTCTCTGAGTAAAAAACCTTCCTCTGATATCCCCCTTGAACTTCCCACCCCTTACCTTAAAGCCATGTCCTCTAGTATTGAGCAGTGGTGCCCTGGGGAAGGGGCGCTGGCTATCCACTCTATCTATTCCTCTTATTATCTTATTACCGGAGCTATCACCCCGGCGAGGGTGGACACATAGACAACTCCCCACCAGTCAACCCCTTCTCCTTCACTGGAATAGCAATTTGGATCGGTCCGCCTGGTCGATCCTCCAAAACCCACTTTCTCTGCGGGCACAACAATGCTCATTCAGTGTCCAGATCACGTGTCGGAGGTCTGTATCATCTGACCTCCCATTTATTTCTCTGTGCTGAGCATCACCTGTCACTCAAAGAGTCCCTCCCTCCTTTGTCTGTAAAGGAGTACACAAGCAGGCAACAAGTCCTTGAAAGTAACATCAACAACCTGCTGAAAATCATAACATCGAGTGTCCATTAAATAACACCGCCTTCGGTCACCATAGCAACTTACAAGCTGCTGGGTGCTGTCTCCAATTCCAAACTCAGTAAAAATCCAAAGTTACTTCCAATGCCTTAAAGTGACAGTCCAACCGTTAATCTTGCTCTCTCTCTCTCTCTTTTCAAAAGCAACATATCAGTGGTAAATAACTCTGTCTCTCTCTCCTTTCCAAACAGTTAATAGGGGCACTCCTGGATCCCCTCACAATTCCAAATACAAAAAATACTCAAATGGCAAAATGGTACAACCATAGCTGGCAAAGCTAATGTAAAAGCAAAAGATACAGCATACAACAAAGCAAAAAATAGTAGGAAGACAGAGGATTGGGAAGCTTTTAAAAACCTACAGAGGTTAACTTAAAGAGTCATTAGAAAAAGATAAAATATGAAAGCAAGTTAACAAACAATATAAAAGTAGATAGTAAAAGATTTTTCATGCAGGTAAAAAATAAAGAGAACTGAGAGTGGTTATAGGACTGCTGGAAAATGAGGCCAGAGAAATAACAATGGGAGACAAGGAGATGGCAGATGAATTAAATGAGTATTTTCACTGTGGAAGACACTAGCAGTATGCCAGATGTTGAAGGGTGTGAGGGAAGAGAAGTGAGTGCAGAAATTATTACAAGGTCAAAAAGCTGAAAGACCTAAGGGTACATGAGTCACTCAAGCCAGATGAACTACACCCTCGGGTTCTGAAAAGTAGCGGTAGAGATTGTGGAGGGATTAGCGATGAACTTGCAAAAATCATTGGACTCCGGCAGGGTGCCAGAGGACCGGAAAATTACAAATGTTACTCCTCTCTTTAAGTAAGGAGAAAGCAGCAGAGGGGAAGTTATAGACCAGCTAGCCTGACCTCAGTGGTTGGGAAGATGTTGGAGTCAATTATTAAGGATGAGGTAATGGAATACTTGGTGACATGGGACAAGATAGGACAAAGTCAGCATGGTTTCCTTAAAGGAAAATCTTGCCTGACGAACCTATTGGAATTCTTTGAGGAGATTACAAGTAGGATAGATAAAGGGGATGCAGTAGATGTTGTACATTTGGATTTTCAGAAACCCTTTGACAAGGTGCCACACGTGAGGCTGCCTACCAAGTTATGAGGTCTTGGTATTACAGGAAAGTTACTGGCATGGTCAGAGAGTTGGCTGATTAGTAAGAGGCAGCAAGTGGCAATAAATGGATCCTTTTCTGGTTGGCTGCCGGTGACTAGTGGTGTTCCACAGGGGTTGGTGTTGGGACCACTTCTTTTTATGCTGTATATAAATGATCTAGATGATGGAATAGATGGCTTTGTTGCCAAGTTTGCAGATGATACAAAGGTTGGCGAAGGGGCAGGTAGTTGTGAAGAAACAGGTAGGATGCAGAAGGACTTAGACAGATCAGGAGAATGGGTAAGAAAGTGGCAAATGAAATAGAATGTGGGAAAATGCATGGTCATGCACTTTGGAAGGAGAAATAAATATGCAGTCTATTTTCCAAATGGGGAAAAAATCCAAAAAATCTGAGATGCAAAAGGATTTGGGAATTCTTGCACAAACACCCAAAAGGTTAACTTGAAGGTTGAGTCGATGGTGAGGAAGGCAAATACAATGTTAGCATTCATTTCAAGAGGTCTGGAACGCAAGAGCAGGGATGTGATGCTGAGGCTTTATAAGGCACTGGTGAGGCCTCACCTTGAGTATTGTGAACAGTTTTGGGCTCCTCATCTAAGAAAAGATGTGCTGACATTGCAGAGGGTTCAAAGGAGGTTCACAAAGATGATTCTGGGAATGAAAGGGTCATCATAGAAGGATGGGTCTGTACTTGCTGGAATCTAGAAGGCTGAGGGGAATCTCACTGAAACCTTTCAAATCTGAATCAGAATCGGGTTTATTATCATCAGCATGGGACATGAAATTTCTTAACTTAATAGCAGCAGCTCAATGTAATACATAATATAGAAGAAAAAAATAATGAAATAATATAAGTAAATCTTATTCTGTATACTCTATACAGTATATGTATATTGAATAGATTAAAATTATGCAAAAAACAGAAATACTATATATTTTTTAAAAAGTGAGGTAGTGTCCAAGGTTTCAATGTCCATTTAGCAATCAGATGGCAGAGGGGAAGAAGCTGTTCCTGAATCGCTGAGTGTGGGCCTTCAGCCTTCTGTACCTCCTACCTGATGGTAACAGTGAGAAAAGGGCATGCCCTGGGTGCTGGAGGGTCTTAATGATGGACGCTGCCTTTCTGAGACACCGCTCATTGAAGATGTCCTGGGTACCTTGTAGGATAGTACTCAAGATGGAGCTAACTAAATTTACGACCCTCTGCAGCATTTTTTGGTCCTGTGCAGTAGTCCCCCCTCCCCCGCCCCCGATACCAGACAGTGATGCAGCCTGTCAGAATGCTCTCCACGGTACATCTATAGAACATAGAACATACAATAGTACAGCACAGTACAGGCCCTTCGGCCCACAATGTTGTGCCGTCCCTCAAACCCTGCCTCCCATATAAGCCCCCATCTTAAATTCCATCATATACCTGTCTAGTAGTGTCTTAAACTTCACTAGTGTATCTGCCTCCACCACTGACTCAGGCAGTGCATTCCACGCACCAACCACTCTCTGAGTAAAAAACCTTCCTCTAATATCCCCTTTGAACTTCCCACCCCTTACCTTAAAGCCATGTCCTCTTGTATTGAGCAGTGGTGCCCTGGGGAAGAGGCGCTGGCTATCCACTCTATCTATTCCTCTTACTATCTTGTACACCTCTATCATGTCTCCTCTCATCCTCCTCCTCTCCAAAGAGTAAAGCCCTATCTCCCTTAATCTCTGATCATAATGCATACTTTCTAAACCAGGCAGCATCCTGGTAAATCTCCTCTGTACCCTTTCCAATGCTTCCACATCCTTCCTATAGTGAGGTGACCAGAACTGGACACAGTACTCCAAGTGTGGCCTAACCAGAGTTTTATAGAGCTGCATCATTACATCGCAACTCTTAAACTCTATCCCTCGACTTATGAAAGCTAACACCCCATAAGCTTTCTTAACTACTCTATCCACCTGTGAGACAACTTTCAGGGATCTGTGGACATGTACCCCGAGATCCCTCTGCTCCTCCATACTACCAAGTATCCTGCCATTTACTTTGTACTCTGCCTTGGAGTTTGTCCTTCCAAAGTGTACCACCTCACACTTCTCCGGGTTGAACTCCATCTGCCACTTCTCAGCCCACTCCTGCATCCTATCAATGTCTCTCTGCAATCTTTGACAATCCTCTACACCATCTACAACACCACCAACCTTTGTGTTGTCTGCAAACTTGCCAACCCACCCTTCTACCCCCACATCCAGGTCATTAATAAAAATCACAAAAAGTAGATATCCCAGAACCGATCCTTGTGGGTCACCACTAGTCACAACCCTCCAATCTGAATGTACTCCCTCCACCACCACCCTCTGCCTTCTGCAGACAAGCCAATTCTGAATCCACCTGGCCAAACTTCCCTGGATCCCATGCCTTCTAACTTTCTGAATAAGCCTACCGTGTGGAACCTTGTCAAATGCCTTACTAAAATCCATATAGATCACATCCACTGCACTACTCTCATCTATATGCCTGGTCACCTCCTCAAAGAACTCTATCAGGCATGTTAGACACGATCTGCCTTTCACAAAGCCATGCTGACTGTCCCTGATCAGACCATGATTCTCTAAATGCCTATAGATCCTATCTCTAAGAATCTTTTCCAACAGCTTTCCCATCACAGATGTAAGGCTCACTGGTCTATAATTACCCGGACTATCCCTACTACATTTTTTGAACAAGGGAACAACATTCGCCTCCCTCCAATCCTCCGGTACCATTCCCGTGGACAACGAGGACATAAAGATCCTAGCCAGAGGCTCAGCAATCTCTTCTCTCGCCTCATGGAGCAGCCTGGGGAATATTCCGTCAGGCCCCAGGGACTTAACTGTCCTAATGTATTTTAACAACTCCAACACCACCTCTCCCTTATTATCAACATGCTCCAGAACATCAACCCCACTCATATTGTCCTCACCATCATCAAGTTCCCTCTCATTGGTGAATACCGAAGAGAAGTATTCATTCAGGACCTCGCTCACTTCCACAGCCTCCAGGCACATCTTCCCACCTTTATCTCTAATCTGTCCTACCTTCACTCCTGTCATCCTTTTTTTCTTCACATAATTGAAGAATGCCTTGGGGTTTTCCTTTACCCTACTCGTCAAGGCCTTCTCATGCCCCCTTCTTGCTCTTCTCAGCCCCTTCTTAAGCTCCTTTCTTGCTTCCCTATATTCCTCAATAGACCCAGCTGATCCTTGCTTCCTAAACCTCATGTATGCTGCCTTCTTCCTCCTGACTAGATTTTCCACCTCACTTGTCACCCATGGTTCCTTCACCCTACCATTCTTTATCTTCCTCACCGGGACAAATTTATCCCTAACATCCTGCAAGAGATCTCTAAACATCGACCACATGTCCATAGAACATTTCCCTACAAAAACATCATCCCAATTCACACCCGCAAGTTCTAGCCTTATAGCCTCATAATTTGCCTTTCCCCAATTACAAATTTTCCTGTTCTCTTTGATTCTATCCTTTTCCATGATAATTATAAAGGCCAGGGAATGGTGGTCACTGTCCCCCAGATGCTCACCCACTGAGAGATCTGTGACCTGAGCCAGTTCATTACCTAGTACTAGATCTAGTATGGCATTCCCCCTGGTCGGCCTGTCCACATACTGTGACAGGAATCCATCCTGGACACACTTAACAAATTCTGCCCCATCTAAACCCTTGGAACTAATCAGGTGCCAATCAATATTAGGGAAGTTAAAGTCACCCATTAACAACCCTGTTATTTTTGCACCTTTCCAAAATCTGCCTCCCAATCTGCTCCTCTGTATCTCTGCTGCTACCAGGGGGCCTATAGAATACCCCCAGTAGAGTAACTGCTCCCTTCCTGTTCCTGACTTCCACCCATATTAACTCAAAAGAGGATCCTGCTGCATTACCCACCCTTTCTGTAGCTGTAATAGTATCCCTGACCAGTAATGCCACCCCTCCTCCCTTTTTTCCGCCCCCTCTATCCCTTTTAAAGCACTGAAATCCAGGAATATTGAGAATCCATTCCTGCCCTGGTGCCAGCCAAGTCTCTGTAATGGCCACTACATCATAATTCCATGTATGTACCCAAGCTCTCAGTTCATCACCTTTGTTCCTGATGCTTCTTGCATTGAGGTACACACATTTCAGCCCTTCTACCTTACTGTCTCTACACCGTTTATTCTGCTTCTCTTTCCTCAAAACCTCTCTGTATGTTAGATCTGGCTTTACTCCATGCACTTCTTTCACTGCTCTATCGCTCTGGGTCCCATCCCCCTCGCAAATTAGTTTAAACCCTCCCGAACCATGCTAACAAACCTACCTGCAAGGTTATTGCTCCCCCTCGAGTTCAGGTGCAACCCATCCAATCTGTACAGGTCCCACCTTCCCCAGAAGAGATCCCAATGATCTAAAAATCTAAAACCCTGCTCCCTGCACCAACTCCTCAGCCACGCATTCAACTGCCATCTCCTCCATTTCTTACCGTCACTGTCACGTAGCACTGGCAGCAATGCTGAGAACGCCATCCTTGAGGTCCTGTTCTTCAGCCTTCTGCCTAGTTCCCGAAACTCACACTTCAGCACCTCATCCCTCTTCCTGCCTATGTCGTTGGTCCCAACATGTATCATGACTTTTGGTTGCTTTCCCTCTCGTACCAGGATGACGTGCACCCGGTCAGAGACATCCCGGACCCTGGCACCCGGGAGGCAACAAACCATGCGGGTGTCCTTTTCACGTCCACAAAATCTCCTGTCTGCTCCCCTGACTCCAGTCTCCAATGATGACAGCTCTCCTCTTCTCCGTCCCACCCTTCTGCACCACAGGGTCAGACTCAGTGCCGGAGGCCCTGCCACCATGGCTCACCCCTGGTCGGACGTCCCCGCTGACAGTATCCAGGGCGGTAAACTTATTATTCAGGGGAATGGCTACAGGGGTGCTCTGCACTACCTGTCTGCTCACCTTCACTTTCCCCCCTCTGACTGTCACCCAACGACCTGCTTCCGACAGCCCAGGTGTGACTACCTCCCTGTAGCTCTCATCTATGACTGCCTCATTCTCCCTTATGAGTCGAAGGTCATCCAGCTGCTGCTCCAGATTCCTTACACGGTCTTCCAGATCGCCCAGCCGTATGCACTTCTGGCATACTTATACATGTCTATTGAGTCACTCCTCATCCTCCTCCTCCTCCTTCGCTAAAAAGAAAAAGCCTTAGCTCACACGATGGATCTTTAAAAGACAGAATCTCTAATCAAGGCAGCATTCAGTTAAATCACCACATTCTTCCTATAATGATGGAACCAGAACTGAGCACAATATGTACAAGCACAATATATAAACTAACATGAATTCTACACAACTTACATGTCAAAATAAACACTGTAGTATGCCATTAGTTACAGCTTGAAAGACAAGACCAGTTTATGCTAACTCTCCATCAGCCAGTCTCAATCTAGGCACCGAGAAAGTCTGGAATATCTGCCAAATTTCTGCAGACGTGGCATGGAGAGTATTCTAACTGGCTGTATCACTGTCTGGTAAAGCAGTGGGGGAGGGGGCACCACACAAAGGTTGGTGGTGTTGTAGATAGTATAGAGGATTGTCGAAAATTGCAGAGAGACATTGATAGGATGCAGAAGTGGGCTGAGAAGTGGCAGATGGAGTTCAACCCGGAGAAGTGTGAGGTGGTACACTTTGGAAGGACAAACTCCAAGGCAGAGTACAAAGTAAATGGCAGGATACTTGGTAGTGTGGAGGAGCAGAGGGATTCTGGGGGTACATGTCCACAGGTCCCTGAAAGTTGCCTCACAGGTGGATAGGGTAGTTAAGAAAGCTTATGGGGTGTTAGCTTTCATAAGTCGAGGGAGAGAGTTTAAGAGCCGCGATGTAATGATGCAGCTCTATAAAACTCTGGTTAGGCCACACTTGGAGTACTGTGTCCAGTTCTGGTCACCTCACTATAGGAAGGATGTGGAAGCATTGGAAAGGGTACAGAGGAGATTTACCAGGATGCAGCCTGGTTTAGAGAGTATGGATTATGATCAGAGATTAAGGGAGCTAGGGCTTTACTCTTTGGAGAGGAGGAGGATGAGAGGAGACATGATAGAGGAGTACAAAATATTAAGTGGAATAGATAGAGTGGATAGCCAGCGCCTCTTCCCCAGGGCACCACTGCTCAATACAAGAGGACATGGCTTTAAGGTAAGGGGTGGGAAGTTCAAAGGGGATATTAGAGGAAGGTTTTTTACTCAGAGAGTGGTTGGTGCGTGGAATGCACTGCCTGAGTCAGTGGTGGAGGCAGATACACTAGTGAAGTTTAAGACACTACTAGACAGGTATATGATGGAATTTAAGATGGGGACTTATATGGGAGGCAGGGTTTGAGGGACGGCACAACATTGTGGGCCGAAGGGCCTGTACTGTGCTGTACTATTGTATGTTCTATGTTCTATAGATGTACCGTGGAGAGCATTCTGACAGGCTGCATCACTGTCTGGTATCGGGGGCGGGGGAGGGGGGACTACTGCACAGGACCAAAAAATGCTGCAGAGGGTCGTAAATTTAGTTAGCTCCATCTTGAGTACTATCCTACAAGGTACCCAGGACATCTTCAATGAGCGGTGTCTCAGAAAGGCAGCGTCCATCATTAAGACCCTCCAGCACATTCTATGTTCTATACACACACATTTCTTACTGTAATTTAGTTTTTTTAATCTATTGCTGCATAACAACAAACTTCATGACATATACCAGTGATATTAAACATGATTCTGATTACTCTCTCCTACACTCACTGGTTCACTGCAATCTTATGCAGCACCTCATTATAGCCCTTCTGAAAGTCCGTGTACACCCATTGGTTCCCCCTTAGTTATTCAGTTAACCACAACCTTCAAAGGGCTAACATTTGCCCAACTTGAACTTCCTTTCATAATTTCAACTTGGTTCTTCTCAAATCTATTTCTATTTTCAAACTCACAGTTACCACTTCCTTCATAATAGATTCAAGAATTGTTCTTCCCTAATGCTATATTTCAGTTTATTCTCTTCTTTCTTAAATTAGCGGGGTTATATCAGCTACTTTCCAGTCTGTGGGAACTGTTCCAAAATTATTTTTTTGATTATTTAAGGTACAGAATGGTAATAAGCTCTTCCAGCCCAACAATCCTACGCTGCCCATGTGACCAATTAACAATGAACAAGTGCATCTTTGAAACATGAGAGGAATTCAGACCATTCAGAGGAACCCCACACAGTCACGGAGAAAATGTACACACTCCTTTCGGACAGCAGCAGAATTGAACCCAGGTTATTGGCACTGTAATAGCATTAAGCTGACCATAGCACGACCATTCCACTCAAAAGTTCTGTAAATTCTGGAAGTTCAGAATCAAATTACCCATTTCCAGAGCCATCTTTTTCTAAACCTTAGTGTGCAGGTCATTACATCCAAGAGATTTGTTAGCTTTTAGTCCCATTAATTTCACCATTTTTAGTTTTACTAATTCTACTTCAGTTCCTCAGTCACACTGGACATCTTGTTTCCCCACTATCTTTTGGAGAAGTATTGTGTGCCTTCAACTGACGGAGAACGAATAATTTCTCCGCTATATTCTATTCCCCCAATATAATTTTGTGAGGGACTGTAAGAGGTAAATTTAATTCCACTGGGTATATGGTAAAATGTGTAACTCAAAATTGAAGTTTCTAGGATATACTGGAGTTAGTCTGGGATGTGGGAATGTTTGAAAGTATAAGTGAACCAGTCCACATTAATGTTTTAGAATTTTGTTCTCAAAACTGCAGACTTGAGAGTAGATATGGTGAGAAACATGTCTGTCTGAAAAGTGAGAGAGGAAGAAGTCTTGAAGGGTATAAAAAGGGCCAAGTTCCTTGTGCAAGGGGAATCCTCTCTTAGGCTGGGTGACAAGGCGATGGTAGATGAACTAAATGAGTATTTTGCATCAGTCTTCATTGTGGAAGACACTAGCTGTGTACCAGATGTTGAGGAAAGAGAAGTGAATGTGGTTACTATTACAAAAGAGAAGATGCTCAAAAAGCTGAAAGACCTAAGGATACATAAGTCACCTGGACCAGTGAACTACACTCTAGGGTTCTGAAATAGGTAGCAGTAGGGATTGTGAAGGTATTAGTAATGACCCTTCAAAAATCATTGGTCTCTGGCACGGTGCCAGAGGACTGGAAAATTGCAAATGTCACCCCACTCTTTAAGAAACGAGGAAGGCAGCAGAAAGGAAATTATGGACCAGTTAGCCTGACCTCAGTGGTTGGGAAGATGTTGGAGTCAATTGTTAAGGATGTATTTATGGAGTACTTGGTTACACGAGACAAGATAGGCAGAGTTACCCCCATGGTTTCCTTTAGGGAAAATCATGCCTGTTGGAGTCAATTGTTAAGGATGAGGTTCTAGAGCACTTGGTGACACAGGACAAGATAGGACAAAGTCAGTATAGTTTCCTTAAGGAAAAATCTTGCCTGACGAACCTATTGGAAATCCTTTGGGATTACAAGTAATACAGGACTAGGTGGTAAACCCAAAATTATCATAAAATACATAATAAAAGACCAACAAACACAAGATGATAGACAGAGAAAATGCCAAGAAAAACCAGTTATAATCCAACACATCACAGGATCCTGTAGCAGTTTAACGCAATCTGATTACTTACACAGGCATAATTAATTGGCGAACATCATTCACCAAAATCTTGTTTCAAAATACACTCATAAAAGAAACCAGACTTTACTGTAAATATATGCCTGATCCAGTTTCAGAGTCAGAATACCACGAATTATATTATAACCGATCGGTTATTACAGATAGGACAATCCATAATAACCATCCAGATATAATAATACAGGATCAGCAAGCAAGAAAGACTTACTTAATAGATATAGATACAAACACACGTAACCTACAGAAATCACTAAGTGAAAACACCAAAAGCATGCCGAATTAAAAGAGGAAATTTAAGTCTTTGGAACATGAACAGGGTATACATTGTCCCAAAGGTAATATTTACAACTGATACCATTCCAAAGTCACAACACAATAGCATGAAACAATTAGGGCTACACAGTAATATCTATGTGAATCTTCAGAAAGCCACAATACTAAACACCATTAGAATAGTCCAAAGGTTCCTAGCAATTAAGAAATGAGTGCACTTGGCTACGTCTGTACCATAGGTTTTACCAGCTTGAGCTGAAAAAAAATATTAATAACGCAATAAATATAAATACTTAAGGTAGTTTATATACGTAGATTGATTGTATGTCAATAAAATGACGCTAGGCACAGGAGTGTTGGTACATAAAGGGACTCTCTGACAGGAAATGAGAACGTAGCAGTGGCTGCTGCTGAATCAAAAAATAAGAAAGGAATTAAAAAATATTTTCTTTGCAGGGACCCATTTTAACTTTTGCTTTTTTTTTGCATTTTATATCTTTAGAAGAGCTCAGTTGCTTATGCTTTGTTTGATTCCTCATACTCTTTCCATTTCTTTATCAGCATTGGTCCTCTACTAAACCGTGAAACTTTCCCAATCCTCAGACTTACTGCTGTTTGCCAACAATGGAAGTTTTCTCCTTTCACCTAGTACTATCTTTACCTTCTCTAGCCAAATTGTTGTGATTTTAAAGGCTAAGCTGAGGACAACATAGCTGGGAGGAGCAGGGGAAAACACAGAGGATGGTGATAGAAATTGCACCCCCACATTGCTGTCTATATTGAGACTGCTTATAGACCAAGGCTGATTAATGGACGAGGAGACAGGAACCAACTCCCACCTGACCAACTCCCAACAAAGCAGTGAAGTTCAGCTCATTTCACCAGTCCCCAGAAACAGCTGCACTACAAATTGGCCCTTTGTGTCAGGAACTCACAGCCCCTGGAGGAAAGGCATGAGGGCAAAATAGCACTGACAGAATTGGGGTGCTAAGGACTTGGGTGTGACAAGGTTGTTAGCATTTAATGAGGCAATAATTATTACATTTTGAACAGACTTGTCTGGTTAGAAATGCATGACACACAAAAAAGGAAAACTACACACTTTATTTATTCAGAGATACAGTGCAAAACAGGCCATTCTGGCCCAATGACCTGTGCCACTTGGCAACCCACCTATTTAACCAGAACCTACTCACAGGACAATTATCAATGACCAATTAACCTACTAACCACTACGTTCTTGAACTGTGGGAGGAAACTGGAGAACCCGGAGGAAACCAACAAGCTCACAAGAAAATTTACAAGTTTCTTATAGAAACTTGCACTCTGAACTCTGATGCCTGAGCTGTAATAGCTTCACAGTAGCTGCCACGTTATTGTGACATACATGGGTGGTGTAATTCTAGCAAACAAAGGCCTAGGTTCCAAGGCTAACTGTGACTTGTAGAACAATCAATTGGTGATCTGTGAGAGACTGGAATGAATTCACTGAGTGATCTTTAGATGATTTCACAAAAACAAGCACCTTATCCAATGTTCTGAAAAGAAAGAGATGAGGAGGGTGGTGTATCTATGGAATTCATTGCCATAGACAGCTGTGGAAGCTAAGTCATTTATATTTAAAGCAGAGGTTGATAAGTTAGTTCTTGGTTAGTCAGAGGGTCTAAGATTAGAGGAGAAAGCAGGAGAGCGGGACTGAGAGGGATAATAAATCAGCCATGATGGAGTGGCAGAGCAGACTCTCTGGGCCAATGGCCTAATTCCACTCCTATGTCTTATGGTTTTATCTTATGTTTGAGACAAGCAAACTGCAGTGCCTGCAGGAAACCCACGTGATCATAGAAAGAACATTGAAAACACACTCAGAGAGCACCAAAGATCTGAGTGAGTTTTCCATGTTCTTTCTGTGATCACAACACAGAAACTGAATTGACTTTATTCCTTATATCCTTCAAATACATGAGTAAAAATCTTCATGTTACATCTCCATCTAAATGTGCAATCATAGTAATTTATAATAAATAGAACAGTCAATGTAACAGAGCGTGAGTTAATCGGTCTGATGGACTAGTGGAAGAAGCTGTCCCAGAGCTTGTTCGTCTTGGCTTTTATGCTGCGGTACCGTTTTCCAGATGTTAGCAGCTAGAATAGATTGTGGTTGGGGTGACTTGGGTCTCCAGTGATCCCTGGGCCCTTTTTACACACCCGTCTCTGTAAATATCCTGAATCATGGGAAGTTCACAACTACAGATGCGCTGGGCTGTCCACACCACTCTCTGCAGAGTCCTGCGATTGAGGGAAGTACAGTTCTCATACCAGGCAGTGATGCAGCCAGTCAGGATGCTCTCAATTGTGCCCCTGTAGGAAGTTATTAGAATTTGGGGGCCCATACCAAACTTCCTCAACTGTCTGAAATGAAAGAGGTGCTGTTGTGCTTTTTCACTACACAGCTGGTGTGTACAGACCACAAGAGGTCCTCAGTGATGTGGAAGCCAAGGAACTTAAAGCTATGTAACCTCTCAACTCCAGACCACTGATATCAATAAGGGCTAGCCTTTCTCCATTCCTCCTGTAGTCCACAACCAGCTCCTTCGTTTTTGCAATTTTGAGGGAGTGGTTGTTTTCTTGATCCCACTGTGTCAGAGAGATGACCTCTTTCCTGTAGGCCACCTCGTTATTGTTTGAGATTAGGTCAATCAATGTAGTATCATTGGCAAATTTAATTAGCAGATTAAAGCAGTGGGTGGTTACAGTCATGCGTATACAGGGAGTAAAGGAAAGGACTTAATACACATACCTGAGGGGCTTCTGTGTTGAGAGTCAGAGAGGTGGAAGTGAGGGAGTCCACTCTTACCACCTGTTGGCAACCTGACAGGAAGTCCAGGTTCCAGCTGCACAAGGCAGGGGTCAAGACCAAGGTCTCTGAGCTTCCTGTCAAGCCCGGAGGGAATTATGGTGTTGAATGCTGAACTGTAGTCCAAGAACAGCATTATCACGTAAGCAAACTTCTCCTCCAGATTTGTAAGGTCAGTATGTAGAGCAGTGGCTATTGCGTCATTTGTCGATTGGTTGTGTCAGTAGGCGAATTGTAGGGGGTCCAGTTTGGGTGGCAGCCAGCTGCAGATATAACCCCTGACCAGCCTCGCAAAGCATTTGCTTATTATTGAGGTGAGTGCAACAGGACGCAAGTTGTTCAGGCATGTTACCTTGGTCTTCTTTGGTACGAGGACAATGGTGGATAGTTTGAAGCAGGAGGGCACTCTACACTGGGAGAGGGAGAGATTAAAAATGTCTAGTTGTGCTGCACACATCCTGAGTACTCACCCTGGGATGCTGCCCGGTCCCACAGCCTTGCAACTGTCCACTCATTGGAAACATCTGCATGCCTCAACCTCAGAGATGACCAGGTTGCAGATTGTAGCGGTGGCTCTCCTCGGAGGCTCAGAGTTAGCGACATCAAACTGAATGTAAAAGCGATTGAGCTGATCTGGGAGAGAGGCCGTGATGTTGGTGGCACCACAACGTTTGGCTTTGAAGTCTGCAATGGTATGCAACCCTCGCTACGTCATGTGTACTACTCGTTGTGAATCTTGACTCACTCTGTCCCTGTATTGTTGTTTTGCAGCCTTGATAGGTTTGCACAGATCGTAACTGCTTTTCGTGAGCTCCTGGTGATTGCCGGCAATGTAAGCTCTGTGTCGTGTGGTAAGTGCTACTCGCACAGAACTAGTGATCCAGGGTCTCTGGTTCGGGAAGACCCTGACCAACTTCCGGTAGACAACATCGTCGATGCACTTCCGGATGAAGCACGTGACTCCATCCATGAACTCCGAGACATCCTCATCATGGAAGATATTCCAGTCGACGAAGCAGTCCTGCAGCATGGAGGTCGATTGGTCGGACCAACAGTGGACAGTTTTAACTATGGCCGCCTCGTTTCAGCTTCTGCCTGAACGACAACAAAAGCAGGTTCGGAGAGTGGTCTGATTTTCCAAAAGCTGGGCAAAGCAGAGCTTTGTAAGCGTGGCGGAAGGGAGTGTAACAGTGGTCAAGTGTCTTATCTCCACAAGTGCTCACCTGGATGTGCTGACAAAACTTCGGAGTGACTTTCGTCAGCAACACTCAAAGTTACTGGCGATGATGAAGGCAGCCTCTGGGTGCGCAGTCTCCAGTGTGTTGATGGTCTTATACAGTTCCTTGAGACCCAAGCCAGTATCAGCCTGCGGTGATACTGTGATGATAACAGCCGTGAACTCCCTAGGCAGCCAAGTAGGGTCTGCACAGCAGCACCAGGTATCCCAGGTCTAGGGAACAAAAGGACTTGAGAACATGTACGTTCTGGGGGTCGCACCAAGCACTGTTGACCATGAAGCATACCCCTACTCCTTTACTCTTCCCAGAGACGTTTTTCCTGTCCGCCCGGAACAGGGAGAATCCAGAGAGCTCAATAACGTGGTCCAGTATCTCCTCCATCAGCCAGGTCTCCACCAAGCGCAAAAAGTTACATTCCTTGGTTTCCCGCTAGCAGGAGATTCTGGCTCTCAGTTCACAAAGCTTGTTTTCCAGGGACTGAACGTTAACCAGGAGTAGACTTGGGAGCGGCAGTCAATTTGCACGCTGCCTCAGCCTCACCAGGACGCCAGCCCTTCTCCCTCGCTTCTTCCGAGGTAGTGGCGGTGTAAGAGATGAGTCTCCCATGGATCGCGCAAGCAGGGGTTCCCAGTGTTGGAAAGGCGGCACATAGTGGGTAAATGCTGTTTTTCCGATGTTCAGAACGGTCAGTCTATCGTATCAGTGTGACTATCAGCTACTTGAACAGAAAATGCTAAGAAAATTGTAGAAATTTGTATACTGTAGATTTGGAACAGAGCTCGCAACACCGCCACTCTGTGTGGCGCCATCTTGAATAGGAGTGGCATGTATGGTACCATTCTGCTTCTAAACTGCAACTGAGAGTTCCTGAGGTCTATTTATGTGCTTATCACTGGTCAATGAACAGTACAAAATTGAAGCTTTCCTTAACGATAGACTCCATTTGTAAGGCCTGTAGCATTTGTAATGAACTCAGTGTATAACAGGCAACACGTACCAACGACAAGCACTGGCAGAGCGATGTAATGTGAAGCAGTCTGCCATCAGTTAAAGACCTCCCCATCACTGAGAACATCTACAAGGATCGCTGTCACTGGAAAACAGCACCCACCATCCAGGCCAGGCTCTCTTCTCAATGCTGCCATCAGGAAGGAGGCATAGGAGCCTCAAGTTCCATACCACCAGGTTCAGGAACAGTTATTACCTCTCAACCTTGACCCACAGGGGATAACTTCCCTCAACCCAACACTAATCTATTCCCACAACCTATGAACTCACTTTTAAGGACTCTACTAGCTGTGTTCTTGGTACTTAGTTATTTATTTATTCTTTTCGTACTTGCAGTTTGTTGTCTTTTGCACATTGGTTGTTTGCTCTGTTGTGTGCGGTTTTTCATTGATTCTATTTTGTTTCTTTCCATTTATTATAAATGCACAGAAGAAAATGAATCTCAGTGTTGCACATGGTGACATATATGTGTACTTTGATAATAAATTTACCTTGAGCATTTGGATCAGAGCTGGGCAATTACTGCACCTTATACTGGTTTGATAGTAGGAGAGAAGACATTAGATCAGAACCCTAAACTGTGCTGACTATAGGGCCCGACACCACCCCAGAAACCTTGCTCTTCTCACACTGTTTCTCAATATTCAGAATGATTAACTGCCACAAATTGAAACACTGCCATGCAAACCACAGACCAAGCAAGATCATAGTTTCGATAGTCAGGTCTGGGCACGAAGAAGCCTTGGAACTTAATCCAGTTGGTAGGGAATTAACAGAAACAGCCAAACAAACTGGAACGCTGCCTTTGCGATTCATTTTCATTCTTCATTCTCCTCTCAAAACTTTCCTCTGCCTGCCAAAGAAAACAGCCTTTGGTGGCTGTACACTCTCCACTCTTTCTATACTCCCATGTCCCTTCACTCATGTAGTCTGGTATTCCATCACCTTAAACTTCACGAGGGTCTAGGTCTAATTCCCCCTCCCAACATTGCTTTTACAAGCAGGATATTGGTGTATTTGCCGTCTTGCCTGCCTCTCCATGTCAGTTTCTGGGCGTTCATCTCTGCCCTATTATACTCCTCTTTCTGGGGGACAGCTCTGCTTACCTCCTTTCTGATGAGCACTCCCCACCACCAACAAAAGCCAGACTTCACGGTCCCTCACCCCTCCATGGGACCATTCTCCCTCACCCACAATACTTCATTTCTGATTGTGATCTGGCACTCATTCTTTTCTATATTCCACAAACATTACCACGGTGACCACCACCCACAGCACTGAGGTGGTGAAGGACACCACAATATTGAATGCCTTCACCCAACTAGTTACTCGTCTGCGTTTCTTGCGGACTCAACCACCTTTGCTTGAAACACTGAACATTACAGCATGGTACAAGGCCTTCGGCCC
The DNA here is from genome assembly GCF_030028105.1 of Mobula birostris. Taxonomy (NCBI): domain Eukaryota; kingdom Metazoa; phylum Chordata; class Chondrichthyes; order Myliobatiformes; family Myliobatidae; genus Mobula; species Mobula birostris. Next base: position 82,333,433 of record NC_092384.1, read on the forward strand.
ATGATGTGCCAACATTTAACCCTACTTCAAGATAAGTGTAACACTTCCCTCCCAAATAACCTTCCATTTTCCTTTCATCCATGATGTTACGAACCAGCAGCAATAGATCACAGACTCAGCTTTTAATATTAAACGAATATATTTTCAATACCACCCCAAAAATATAGACATTTGAACAGATTAAACAGATTACTTCCCTAAACAAAGAAGACAGAAACAGTTTACTGCCACTTAGCTCACAAGTTGTGGAGGTTTAGAAACAGTTCTTCCCACGTCTTAGGATGGCAAACCAGAAGTTTCCCGAAACTACAGGAGCAGGTACAGATGCCTGCAAGAAAGGGTTCTAAAATCCACGTTAAGTTGACAAAGAGGTTGATCACAGGAAAATTCCAGGGGACAAGTGATTATCACGTTCACATGGGGACCACACAGGGAAAGCAAGGCAACAGTCACAGAAGGTTCCAGACGTCGAGTAGACGTCACTTAAAAACTGGAGTCCATGCGGGAGTAACAAAGTAAAGTCTGAGTTCCAAAATCCACGTAAGGATATCTGAAGGTGACAGTCACGGAATACTCCTTAACACGAGTGGTCGCCACGTAACACACCCAAATCCATTCTCAGATTAACAAAAAGTGGTCGCCACAGAATACTCCAGAAATCCATGTATGGATCATACAAAGTGACAGTCAAGTATCCAATATTTGCTGTGTGCCATTAAAGAGATAGTTGTTGACTTCAGGAGGACACAGAGCAACCACTCTCCGCTGAACATCGATGACTCCTCCATAGAGAGCGTTAACAGCACCAGATTTCTTGGTGTTCACCTGGCGGAGAATCTCACCTGGTCCCTCAGCACCAGCTCCATAGCAAAGAAAGCCCAGCAGCATCTCAACTTTCTGTGAAGGCTGAGAAAAGTCCATCTCCCACCACCCCCCCATCCTCACCACATTCTACAGAGGTTGTATTCAGAGCATCCTGAGCAGCTGCATCACTGCCTGGTTCGGAAATTGCACCATCTCAGATCGCAAGACCCTGCAGTGAATAGTGAGGTCAGCTGAGAAGATCATCGGGGTCTCTCTTCCCGCCATCACCGACATTTACACCACACGCTGCATCCACAAAGCAAACAGCATTATGAAAGACCCCACGCACCCCTCATATAAACTCTTCTCCCTCCTGCCAGCTGGAAAAAGGCACCGAAGCATTCGGGCTCTCACGACCAGACTATGTAACAGTTTCTTCCACCAAGCCATCAGACTCCTCAATACCCAGAGCCTGGACTGACACCAACCTACTGCCCTCTACTGTGCCTATTGTCTTGTTTATTATTTATTGTAATGCCTGCACTGTTTTGTGCACTTTATGCAGTCCTGAATAGGACTATAGTCTAGTGTAGTTTTTGTGTAGTTCAGTGTAGTTCTTGTATTGTTTCATGTAGCACCATGGTCCTGGAAAACATTGTCTCGTTTTTACTATGTTCTGTACCAGCAGTTATGGTTGAAATGACAATAAAAAGTGACTTGACTTGACGTGGAGAAATATTAGGATCGCCCACTGCTGCAGTGGACTCTTTAACTAACTCCATCCAGCTCACTCTCCCGCTGGCAGCTCACAGTTGTAGCTACTGTAATTTCCAGAAAACTCCCGATTGGAATCGAACAACCCTTCCCCTGTTTGTTATATGACGTCATCCCCCACGCACTTAAAATGATGCTTATGTTTAATCAAAGCAACGGTAACATGTAACACCTCCCCCCAAGAAGGATAAAAGTTTGATCATCTATCCCAGAGTCTCTTAAATGCCTTTAATGTATCTGCCTCCAATACCACTCCTAGCTGGGCATTCCACATACCTACCATTTTGTGTGTAAATAAAATTACCACTGACATCTCCCCTATCCTCTCCTCTAATCTCCTTAAAAATATGCCATCTTGTAGTAGCTATTTGCATCTTCACTAAAAGGTGCTGGCTGAATACCCTGTCTTATCTTATACACTTCTCATCCTCCTTTGCTCTAAAGAGAAAAGTCCCAGCTTACTTAACCTCTTTTCATAAAACATACTCTTTAATCCATGCAGCAGCCTGGTAAATCCCTCCTGCACTCTCTCTAAAGCTTCCACATCCTTTCTACGGTGAGGCACCAGAACTGAATCTAATATCCCAAGTCTGTATTACTTCAGGTTATCTTCTGGGTGCCTTTTCACTGTGGCATCTGTAATTAGGAGACACCATTTGTGGTGTAGCAAGTCTTTTATTTTGCAGATTATTTATAATTTTTGCTCTGTAACTCTGCTGCCACCATATTTTTCTATTCTATATAACTTTGTTAAAGTTGAAATCAAAGACTCAGCTTGGTCCTGCCAGGGTCTCCCCTTCTTTAGGCCTCATTTCCTCACTGGTCTCGCTACTACCATTGAGCAGGAGGTACAGGGACCTTGGGTCTCACACCACCAAGTTCAGGATGTTATTATCCTATAACCATCAGTGTCCTGAGCCAGCATGGATACAGTGCCTATAAAAAATATTCACCCCCACTGGAAGTTCTCATCTTTTATTGTTTTACAATATTGAATCAGTGGATTTAATTTGGTTTTTTTGACACTGTTCAATTGAAAAAGACTTTCATGTCAAAAATGCAAACAGATCTCTACAAAATGATCAAAATTAATTACAAATATAAAAGACAATAATTCATTGCATAATTATTCAGCCCTTCAAATCAGTATTTAGTAGATGCACCTTTGGCAGCAATTACATCCTTGAGTCTGTGTGGATAGGTCTCTATCAGCTTTGCATATCTGAACACTGAAAATTTTCCCCATTCTTCTTTACAAAACTGCTCAAACTCTGTCAGATTGCATGGGGATCATGAGTGAACAGCCCTTTTCAAGTCCAGCAACAAATTCTCTATTGGATTGAGGTCGAGACTCTGACTTGGCCACTCAGTGACATTAACTTCGTTGTTTTTAAGCCATTTCTGTGTAGCTTTGGCTTTATGCTTAGGGTCATTGTCTTGCTGGAAAACAAATCTTCTCCCAAGATGCAGTTCTCTTGCATCAGTTTTTCCTCCAGGATTTCCCTAAATTCTGTTGCATTCATTTTACTCTCCATCTTCACAAGCCTTCCAGGGCACGCTGCAGTGAAACATCCCCACAGCATGATGCAGCAAAAGCTCTGGGAGTAAACCCTGAGAAAATATCTGGAGCAAGAATCCCATAGGCAGTCCATTGCAAGTCCTGCAATGTCGCAGGTGCCAAACTATATCAGTGTCTGTCATAGCCTTACACCTGTGGTAGGAAAGCTGTTGGAAAAGATTCTTAGAGATAGGATCTATGGGCATTTAGAGAATCACGGTCTGATCAGGGACAGTCAGCATGGCTTTGTGAAGGGCAGGTCATGTCTAACAAGCCTGATAGAGTTCTTTGAGGAGGTGACCAGGCATACAGATGAGGGTAGTGCAGTGGATGTGATCTACATGGATTTTAGTAAGGCATTTGACAAGGTTCCACATGCTAGGCTTATTCAGAAAGTCAGAAGGCATGGGATCCAGGGAAGTTTGGCCAGGTGGATTCAAAGCTGGCTTACCTGCAGAAGGCAGAGGGTGGTGGTGGAAGGAGTACATTTGGATTGGAGGGTTGTGACTAGTGGTGTCCCACAAGGATCTGTTCTGGGACCTCTACTTTTCGTGATTTTTATTAACCACCTGGTGTGGGGGTAGAAGGGTGGGTTGGCAAGTTTGCAGACGACACAAAGGTTGGTGGTGTTGTAGATAGTGTAGAGGATTGTCGAAGATTGCAGAGAGACATTGATAGGTTGCAGAAGTGGGCTGAGAAGTGGCAGATGGAGTTCAACCCGGAGAAGTGTGAGGTGGTACGCTTTGGAAGGACAAACTCCAAGGCAGAGTACAAAGTAAATGGCAGGATACTTGGTAGTGTGGAGGAGCAGAGGGATCTGGGGGTACATGTCCACAGGTCCCTGAAAGTTGCCTCACAGGTAGATAGGGTAGTTAAGAAAGTTTATCGGGTATTAGCTTTCATAAGTCGAGGGATAGAGTTTAAGAGTTGCAAGGTAATGATGTAGCTCTATAAAACTCTGGTTAGGCCACACTTGGAGTACTGTGTCCAGTTCTGGTCACCTCACTATAGGAAGGATGTGGAAGCATTGGAAAGGGTACAGAGGAGATTTACCAGGATGCTGCCTGGTTTAGACAGTATGGATTATGATCAGAGATTAAAGGAGCTAGGGCTTTACTCTTTGGAGAGAAGGAGGATGACAGGAGACAGCATCGAGGTACAAAAGATATTAAAAGGAATAGATAGAGTGGATAGCCAGTGCCTCTTCCCCAGGACACCACTGCTCAATACAAGAGGACATGGCTTTAACGTAAGGGGTGGGAAGTTCAAGGGGGATATTAGAGGAAGGTTTTTTACTCAGAGAGTAATTGGTGCATGGAATGCACTGCCTGAGTCAGTGGTGGAGGCAGATACACTAGTGAAATTTAAGAGACTATTAGACAGGTATATGGAGGAATTTAAGGTGGGGGGTTATATGAGAGGCAGGGTTTGAGGGTCGGCACAACAATGTGGGCCGAAGGGCCTGTACTGTGTTGTACTATTCTATGTTCTATGTTCTTTAGATTCATCAGCTGCATGGAGAGGGGAAACCTGCTGTATGGTCAACAGCTTGCTCTCCATATCATACTGCCCTGTGTATACATAGACAGCTAGGATGCAACATCTATGATTGACCGACCAATGGAGGCCTCAGAAGTAGTTTAAGTGTAAGTAGTGGTTGTTAGAGATATTCCCCAATTCCACCTCTTCTGACTCCACCTGAAGAGATCTCACAGAATGCAAGACTTTAAAAGTACAAAATTCTGACTATGTTAACTGCATGACAGCGTCACTAGCTGAGCACATATGCATCTCTCAGCACCGTTAACACATGTACAGCACACTCATACTGTTCAATATCACAAGGAATCTGTCTCTTTGGAAAGTGAGGTGGGGAAAATAGTTACAAAATTGGCAAAAAATGAACTCAAAATCTGTGTTAGAAAGATGATTTGCCTGAGCTTGGCTACTGTGTTCTGAGGCATTCTGGCAGGATACTCCTGCTGGAAAGGAGCCACACAACTGAAATGTTGTTCCATGTCCAGACCTGCATACCCAATGACTGCACAGAAAATGGGAACGTGTTAGAGGAGATCTGTAACATGTATTTCCCAGACATCCTAATCTTATACTTAATCAAAATACACGCCATGACCCTGAGGAATTGTGGATCTGACAACACAACAACATTCTTGCATATTAAATCTCACAAGCGTGTGACTTGTTTCTTAAATACTGTGGCTATAAGAGGTCAATTGTTGATTGACATCCTGAATTCCCAGAGCTATCCCACCACCTACAAATCAGAAGCATGATGGAATACTCTCCACTTGCCCAAGAAGCACAACAGCATCCAGGGGAACACAGTGCCGATCCACCACCCTAAACATTTATTCGTCCCCTTCGCACCCCCTCCTCCCACTCCCATCAGCATACCATGGCCATAACATGTACCACGTACAATTTGCATTGCAGTCACTCAGAACCAACTCCCTGACCTTATCTTTACCTCCCAAAAGGTTCAAAGGCAGCAGGGTAATGGAGAACTGCTGATTTTCCTCCAAGTCACATACCTCTCAACTTAGACCATAAGACTTTGGAGCAAAGTTAGTCCCTTTGGCCCATGGAGTCTGCTCTGCCATTGCATTAAGGCTAATTTATTATCTCTCTTACCCCATTCTCCTGTAACTTTTGATACCCTTATTCATCATCAACTTGTCAACTTCTACTTCAAATATACCCAATGGCTTGGTCTCCACAGATGTCTGCGGCAATGAATCCCAGATTCATTGATCATCACCCTTTGGCTAAAGAAATTCTTTAACTTGGAAATAGCTTGTCATTCATCATCACCAGATCTAAATTATGAAATTCCCTACAAGCCTTTTCCAAACAAGGCTTTTCCCACAGGACTGCAGAGGCTTAGAGTGCCAATAAATGTCACTCACAATTGAATAAAACCTGCTCATTCCCAACATCACACACCCATTTCTCAGATCACTTCCTTAAACACACAAGCAGTAGGTATATAAGAGGTTAGGGGAGAAGGCTGGAGTATAGAGTTCAGAGAGAGAGAATAGGATTCAGAAGGAGAATAGGGTTAATTAGTAAGGATGTCAAAGGTTACAGTGAGAGGGATAATAAATCAGCCATGACTGAATGGCAGAGCAGACTTGATGGGTTAAATGGTGTAATTCTGCTCCTATATCTCATTGTGAGGGGACAGGAGCAGAGCGAGGGGATAGGAGCGTTGTGATGTGGAAGATCTAATTAGCCCTCTAGTGAGGGATGAAAATTCTGGGTTGCTATCGGCCTTTGTGGATAAATGGCAAAGTGCACTGGCAGAGAGCCAAAGTTACTGTAGGCTGAGGATGTTCTCGGAGTGACGCCCAACCCGAGGGAGAGGAGGAGGAATATGAAACTTGGGCGGAGCAGACCTCTCAGATGCTGGATGAGTGGCAGTGCTCTGATAATCGAAAAGACAGCAACTGGTAGAGAGTCTAGAAGGTCCGGCTGCTGAAGTAGTGAGGTCCTTAAAGGCAGAGAACTCCTTAGTTAGCTCTGCAGGCTACGTGCAAGCACTAGAAAATGTTTTTGGCATGACAGGAAGCCCAATGGTGTATGTTTCAGGAGAAGGGGGAGAAACCTTCCACCTACATTTTTTGGCTAGGGAGACAGCTGCATTGTTTGTGATGTACAGGGGCCATCCAAATGGCTGAGGTGAATCAATTAAGGATGGACCAAGTGACAAAGGGTACACAGTCACAGGACATGATCGCCTTCAGCCTCCAAATGTCTTGTAAGATACGCCCTCATCCCTCGTTTGTTGATCTGATCAGAGAAGTAAGAGAGGAGAAAATGTATTGGAAGAACAGGAGGCCTCCGTCAGGGCCGAGTCCTTGGTAGTAGCCTCTGTTGCTGAAGTGACCCTTGATGTCCCACAAGCGGGGGTGATACAGGAGTTCATGGCAGATTTTAGAGCTGAGCTATTTCGGTTGTAATCAGTGGTGCTGCCACCAAGCATGACAAAGATGATGACAGGGAGTCGGACCCATTGATGAGGTGTACTAAGCAGAGTTCTGCTATTGAACGGGGTCCCTTGAAAAGGGGAATCGCTGGTATTGTTTGTGGTGAGGAGGGGGAACTGTGTGAAGGACGGGGAAACCTCTGGAAAGTGAGCCTACAGTCACTTAAACAGACGGGGAAGTCGGGAAACTTCGCAGAGACCCAGTGATGGAACGGCATGGTATTTCAGAGGGATCACGTTCCAATCAATGTGTCAAGGAAAACATTAAAGTGAAAAACCCTATTCCTGAAGGCTTAGTGGGGCCAGGCTCCAGTATCCTTATGGATCAAGGGTATTTATGCTAGAGCCATACTTGACACAGGTTCTCAGGTTACTCTGCTGTACAGATCCTTCTACAACCGGTATTGGACGCATTTACCATTGATACCACTCAGTGGTGTCCTCATAACCCTAGAGCTGATGACCACTTCTCTGATGGTTACTTGACTTTGAAGCTGGAGCTTTTGGAAGTAGATGTGGGAGTAGCTGAGGTCCTTGGTTTGTCTGGATCCGGTCAAGGGGGAAGCTTCAATTCTTGTGGGAACAAATACTCCTAGTGTGACGATCTAGTGGGTGCTTGCAAGGAAAAAGTTGGAGAGAGAGCTTTCTGAAAACCTTGTCCATTCACCATGTTCAGAGCTGCTTTTGAGGAAGTATGCACCTGTCCTAGGCTGGATGATGAGCACAAATGTGGAACTGTGTGGTACACCCAGTCCAAACCCATCATGTTGCAGCCTGGGGAAGTAGCAAGAGTGATGGAAAACCCCTAATTTCCCAGAATGCCTGATGCCGAGGCCCTCCTGGTGATGCTCCGGAACACCACGAACAACAGTCACACTTATCTGCTGGGGTACTGGTGAGGCCCGACCTGCAGAAGACATCAGTTGTACAGGTAAACAGGATGACACTGATTGTCAGGAACACCTCGGAGAGGGAGGTCACTCTCAGACGCAAAATGCCGATGGCACAGCTTTATCCAGTGACTGTAATGTCTAGTTTTCTGGTGAGACAAACAGCAGAGAAACCCTCTCCTGGAAAGGAAATGTTGACAGCCAATCATTTAACTTTGGTAACTCTCCGGTTCCTGCAGGGTGGAAGAGGAGATTGACAGAAAAGATGTTGAAGTTCAAAGCTGTCTTTTCTACTGCTGAGTTAATGTGGGTTGTTCCAAGAGTACTCGTCACACCATCCAAATGACAGAGGACACCCCTTTCAGAGAAAGGTCTCAGCCACTGGCACCCGCTGAGGTGGAGAACATTCAGCAGCACCTGCGGAAGCTGGAAACATCACTTGAGTCCAGGAGTCCCTATGCATCCCCCATAGAGGTGGTGAGGAAGAAGAAGGGTAAGGTACAAATCTGTGTTAACTTTCGGACTCTGAACTGACGCACAGTCCCCGACCAGTATATTATCCCGAGGATCGAGGACGCATTGGCCTGCCTGAGTGGAGTGAAGTGGTTTGGTGGACTGGACCTAAGGAGTGGGTATTATCAGATACCTATGAGTGAGGCTGTCAAAGAGAAGACGGCATTTATATGTCTACAGGGATTCTTCCAGTTTGAAAAGATGCCCCAGGGAAAATCGGGAGCCCCAACGACTTCCCAGCATGTTATGGAGAAGACTGTTGGGGATATGAACTTGCTTGAGGTGTTGGTATACCTAGATGATCTCAGTGTTCGGGTCCAACTTGGAGGAACATGAAGCGAGACTACTAAAGGTGCTGGGCCACCTAAAAGCTCAAGGGTTAACAGTTTCCCTGGACAAGTGCCAGTTCTACAAGGAGTCTGTCAATTATGTTGGGTACATAGTCTCATGGAATGGAGTAGCTATGGATCTGTCTAAGATAGAGGCGGTGAGCACATGGCCAAGGCCCCAGACTGTGAGCGCCCTGCACTCGTTCCTTGGATTCTATGGGTACTATTGGAGGTTCGTGCAGGACTACTCTAAAGCAGTTGTCCCCAACCACCAGGCCGCAAAGCATGTGCTACCGGGCCGCGAGGAAACGATATGATTGGCGATATAAGTCAGCCGGACCTTTCCTCATTCCCTGTTACGCCCACTGTTGAACTTGAACGCACACAAGGTCATTATGCACGCGTCATCCATGTCAGTGCGGGAAGAAGATCAACTCCTCAAGCTTGCAAATGACGGCAGGCTGAAAAGTATGTTTGACATAACATTCCTGCCGGCATTCTGGATCAAAGTCAATGCTAAATATCCTGAGATAGCCACTGAAAACGTTGCTTCCCTTTCCAACATATCTCTGCGAAGCGGGGTTTTCTGCAATGAATGCAATGAAAACTAAATTGCAGAATAGACTGGACATAAGGAACCCCCTTCGAGTATCGCTGTCTCCCATCACCCCTCGATGGGACCATCTTGTTGCAGGGAAACAAGCCCAGGGCTCCCACTGATTCAGCAATATTGGTGTGTTGCAATGAATTTATATGCTCATACGAGGAAAATATGCGGTGTGTTTAATATCCAAACGTTACTTAAAATGTTATGATGCTATTGACTTATAAGTGACTTACAAATATATAATTGACTTACCACTATATTCATGCAAGGAAAATAAGCGCTGTGTGTTTAATATTAAATTCGTTAGATAAACCCTTTTAGAAACAAAATTGAGCGTATTAGCCACTTATAAGTGACTTATAGTTGCCTTATCACCTATATTCCGGTCGTGATTAACACCCACCCCCCAGGGTTGCCAACTGACCTGTATAGCCGGGATATCCTGTATACTGGGCTAAATTGGTTTGTCCCATACAGGACCGCCCTTGTCCCGTATTTCCCCCGCTAAGGTAGAGCATTCCTATGAAACCTTTGGTGCTGAAATGGCGTAAAGCAAAGAAGCAATTACCATTAATTTATATGGGAAAAATTTTTGAGCATTCTCAGACCCAAAAAATAACCTACCATACCAAATAACACATAAAACCTAAAATAACACTAACATATAGTAAAAGCAGGAATGATATGATAAATACACAGACTATATAAAGTAGAAATAATGTATGTTCTGTAGTTTCACTGAACAGAATCGTCAAAAACGATTTGTAGAAAAAAAATCGGCACGTACGTGCATGTGCACGTCATGTATGCACAAGTCACGCATGCACACACGGGTGCCCGCACAAGGCTTCATGGTCATGGTAGTCTTTCTTGGGGTAAACACAAGTGTCTCGTATTTGACTGCTACTCTTGTCCCTTATTTGGGAGTGAGAAAGTTGGCAACCCTAGCGCCGCCACCCCCCACCCCCGGGGTTGGTCGGTCCGCAAGAATATTGTCACTATTAAACCAGTCCGTTGTGCAAAAAAGGTTGGGGACCCCTGCTCTGAAGTGAGTCACCCTTTAAATCAGCTTCTGTGCAGTTACCCTCCCTTGGGGACAAAAGGAAGGAGGACGAAAAGAGAGGATGCTAAAGATTATCTTAGCCCTTCAGAGCCTTTTGGAGTAAGATGGGTTGCAAAATGTAAAGATGCCTTTCAGTTGCCGAAGGAGCTGCTGACGAAAGTGCCTGCGTTGGTTTTTGCAGACCCCGATTTCCATATGTATTGCTTACAGATTTTGAGCCTACTCTCAAAATCCCTTCCCTGATTGCTATGCATCTATCTGGGAAGATCATAATGAATGAAATACTTCTCCTGTAACACTTTGGCCACGGTGGCTGCCCCCTGATCCTTTGTAGGGAAGGCTTGTGCTTATCCGGTGTAGCCATCAGTAATAACCAAGACATTTGCCCTGTTGCTGGAATTTGCTTGGAAATGACCCTTGTATAGATGCCAGTGGAGGATATTGGATGCCACAGGCCATTGTTGGTAGGCGGCATTGTTTGCTTATGATTTCAGCCTGAAGGACCAGCAAAGGAGCCGGAACAGAGATTCAGATGATTTGTCCCGACGTGCGCATGAAGAGCTGGAACTGGACAGAGAGTAGGAGAGCGTTCCTGCACTCGGACTTAAAGCAATGTGCCAGGTTTCCATCACGGGGAGGCAAGGCAAGGGCAGAATCGAGTGGTGGATCATTTGGGAGCTTCTGATTACACCATTCCACAAGTTTACTGCAACCTGACTGCAGTGAATACAAAGCAATTGCCCCAGTTGAGTCCAGGGGAAGTGGCTGCCACTCAGTGAAATGACCCTTGTACAGGAACCATTTGGTCAGCTGTTGCAGGAGATATAGCCAAAGCTGAAAAGATGAAACACCCTGCCATATCACTACTGCTGAGAGAATGGAACAAACTGGAGTTGAGGAACCAGATTCTATACTGGGTCACGTCTCCTCCAGACAGGCCTCAGCACTTCCAGTTGGTTCTGCCTGAGAAGTATCGTAGGATTGTGTTGAAGTCCCTTCATTTAGGGGTTAACACGACCTATAGATTGGTCAGAGATCGGTTCCAAATGAAACCTGAGGTCAAAGAGCACAGCAAGTCATGCATTCAGAGGAAGATACTGCCTACGAGGGCCTTTCCTTTATCCCATTTGCAGAGTGCGGGGCCACTTGATCTGGTATGCATGGATTTCCTCTCCATGAAGCCCAATTCCAGCAACAGGGCAAATGTCTTGGTTATTACTGACGGCTACACCAGATATGCGCAAGCCTTCCCTACAAAGGATCAGGGGGCAGCCACCTTGGCCAAAGTGTTATAGGAGAAGTATTTCATTCATTATGATCTTCCCAGACAGATACATAGCGATCAGGGAAGGGATTTTGAGAGTAGGCTCATACATGAGTTACTGAGCATGCTTGGTGTCAAGGATTACGCCTTGTGACCTTCAGGGTGATCCCCAGCCAGAGAGGTTCAACCAGACATTGCTAGACATGCTCGGAACCCGGAGCTCAGCAAGAACAAAAAATAGAATTAGCATATTGGGCATTAAGTCCACTGCTACAACTGTACACAGAATGAAGCTACTGGATATTCGCCTACTCGCCATATTACTTAATGTTTGGGCGCCAAGTGAGATTGCCTGTTGACCACTGTTTTGGGACTGGTGGGGAAGATTTGTCACAGAAGACCTATCTGAAGTATGTGCCTGACATGAGGAGGGAATTGCAAAAGGCTTATGAACTAACAGGGGTCTCTGCTACCAAGCAGAATCAAAGAAATAAGAAGAGAGATGATCAAAAGATTAGGTTCTCCCAACTGATGCCTGGAGACAGTTCTCGTAAAGAACCTGGGGCTACCAGTGAAGCATAAGTTGTCTGCCCGCTGGGTACCTACGCCTGACATGGTAACCCTAGGTAATTTCTAAGTAAGTACATGCTTGGCACAGCATTGTGGGCCGAGGAGCCTGAATGGTGCTGTAGGTTTTCTATGATGTGATGAAACTGGGGGGTGGAGAGGCAGGCTTGTGGCTGAACAATGAAAAGGGGACTGGGCTCTAAAGTAACCGGGAAGCTGATCTGAGCCAAGTGACAGGGTTATCTGATTTGCCAGAAGACATGAGTAATAGACAGGGAGAGGCCTCTCCATGTAGAGGGGAAAGATGATAGAAAGTGTCCAAAACTGAGAAGCAGATGATGGGATAAAAGAGTCAGGAACCATATCACACCGAGGGAACAGAGTATTGTGCCTATTTCACCAGTGATATGTGTCACTACCAATTTACAAATGGGTCAGAGATTCTGACATCATGAAATTCCTTTGAAGACTGTGTTATTAATGAAGAGTTGATGTATAATTTCAAGTCATGAGGACATGACTATTTTGGTGGGGGTAGGGGAGACGGTCAAGTGTAACACCCCGGTAAAGGTTTTACTTCTAATGTTGTAGGGTATTTCATGTAATGGTCTTTCTGTAGAAGCAGTGTTTGGGTTACTGTTGGAAATAAGGGACGCTTAGGAAGGTGGGCCATCCAATCAGGAGAATGGAACGGGAAGAAGGTTCTAGAGAAGGCTGAGGAAGCGGTTTTGTGACTGACACCAGCGAGAGATGAAGAGAGAAGGCGCTAGAGAGAACTGTTCGTAGGATTCGATCTGGTGGGGAAACGCAATTCGATGGAGCCCAGGTGCAGAGGTCTGCTGAGGATCGGTGAATGTGATTTTTGGAAGATTTGAGCTCCAACCTGTGTATATTTGACCGTTTAAATATAATGGGCCCTTTTGTTTCTTTTCTTTACTAACTCTTTGGATAAGTTAACATTCACAAATATAATTTTGATAATTGTATAAAGTGGCGTGCCTCAGGGATCTGTTCTGGGACCCCTATTCTTTGTGATTTTTATTAATGACCTGGATGAGGAAGTGAGCATTGATCATATGGATAGTCAGAGGCTTTTTCCCAGAGCTGAAATGGCTAGCACGAGAGGGCATAGTTTTAAGATGCTTGGAGGTAGGTACAAAGGAGATGTCAGGGGTAAGTTTTTTTACACAGAGAGTGGTGAGTACATGGAATGGGCTGCCGGCGGCAGCAGTGGAGGCGGAAACGATAGGGTCTCTTAAGAGACTCTGGATGGCTACATGGAGTTTAGAAAAGTAGAGGGCTATGGGTAAAGCCTAGCTAGTTCTAAGGTAGGGACATGTTCGGCACAGCTTTGTGGGCCGAAGAGCCTGTATTGTGCTGTAGGTTTTATATGTTTCTATGTATGTAGAGCGTGATCTGTTATTTCATGCTGACTGGCTATTACAGGGCAGTAAATTACACAGCATTCACACAAACCGTGGTTTGGATGGTCAAGACATCCCAATCTCACGGATTTGGCGGGACCAAAGTCGTATATACCTTAGACGTACGAAGCCAAAGAAAGGTGGGTTGTCACCGCAGAATTCAATGGCTGTTAGTGAGGAGCTAACAAGCCATATTTCCAGAGACAGTAAAAGGGGATAATAAATTAGCCACAACTGACAGAATGGCAGAGCAGACTTGATGGGTCGAATGACCCAATTTTGCTCCATTATCTCAAAAGTACATATGATCTTACTGACATCAGATTTCTGTAAATGTACTTTGGGACGTTTCCCTATGAATGGCTCCACGCAGGTTTTTAGTGTTATATGGAACATGGCGACTCTGAACAGTGGGAAGCTATGGGAATATGTCACTTGTAAAGGTCAAGCTCTTTATCCTCATGCTATGTTATAGCAGCACCAATCAGCAAAGCTATGATATCAAATGAACAGATGGAAAACAGCAAGATACGGACAGGATCAGACATGTCAAATGTCATGATCAAATCAGTGCCTACTTCCAACAGCAAAGTCTGCAAAGTTTTCCAAATGCCACACTGACCACTTACATTTTTCAAATTATCTGATGTCAGTTTGAATTATGGACTCTAGATAACAATTTGGTTACTAGAAATTGGACGCTATGTTTAGATTTTCTTTAAAAATATAAATACAGCAGTAATTCTCACCAGTTCAGCAAACAACTTAAATGTACAAGTATCTCTACCGAACACATTAGATTCAAGATTATTATTTGTCATGTGAACATCAAAACATACAGTGAAATGTATCGCTCGCAGTAACAACCAATACATCCCAAGGGTGTGTTGGGGGCAGTTCAGATTATGACTTTATGACTTTACAGATAAATATTTGAATGTTTTGCTACATTTACAAAATGTCCCATTCGATGGGAGGGAGGCCCTCTATTAGTCAGGGTCGACCATGGACGTTGCCTCCTAGCTGTCTGCATTGTCAGTGCAGTGCTGTCACTTGAAACACAAGGCGGTACAATATGGGGAGCAAGCTGTTGCCCATGCAGCAGGCTCCCTCTTTCCACTCAGCTGATGAATCTAAAGGAACAGCTGAGACCGATACAGTTTGGCACCAGCGGTGTCGCAGGAGTTGCCAGTCAATGTTGAACTCAACACAGGACAGCTTTAGGGACCAGCTCAGGATTTTTCCCCTCAGAGTTAACTCACAAAGCCTTTCCCATGAGTGGATAGGACAGGCAGGAAGACATAATCAGTGGTGAGGCTATGTTGGTAAGAGATGGAATTAAATCTTTAGAAAGTGATGACATAGGGTCAGAGAATGTCGAATCTCTGTGGGTGGAGTTAAGAAAGTGCAAGGGTAAAAAAACCATTATGGGAATCATATATAAGCCTCCAAATAGTAGCCAGAATGTGAGGCTGAGATTGCAAAGGGAGCTGGAAAGGGCGTGTAATAAGGGTAATATCGCAATTGTAGTGGGTGACTTCAATGTGCAAGGGGTTTGGGGAAAATCAGGTTGGTGTCAGATCACAATTTGTTGAGTGCCTACGAGATGGCTTTTTAAGGTAGCTTGTGTTCAAGCCTACTAGGGGAAAGGCCATCTTAGACTGGGCATTGTGTAATAATCCAGATCTTATTAGGGAGCTTAATGTAAAGGAACACTTAGGAGACAGTGATCATACTGCAGTTTGAGAGGGAGAAGCACAAGTCACATGTATCAGTATCACAATGGAATAAAGGAGATTACAGAGGCATGAGAGAGGAGCTTTCCCAGGTGCATTGGAGGGGGATACTGGCAGGGATGATGGTGGAACAGAGGTAAAATCTTGGCTGACAGGGAAGTTGAAGACTGCATAAAGCAAAGGGCATATAAGGTAACAAAAGTGAGTGGGAAGTTGGATGACTGGGAAGCTTTTAAAATCCAACAAAAGGCAACTAAAAAAAAGCTTTCAGGGAAAGATGAAATATGAGGGTAAACTAGCCAATAATATAAAGCAGGATACCAGAAGTTTTTTTGTTATATAATGAATAAAAGGCATGTGAGACACAAGGAAATCTGCAGATGCTGGAATTTCAAGCAACACACATAAAAATTGCCGGTGAACCCAGCAGGTCAGGCAGCATCTATAGGAAGAGGTACAGTTAATGTTTCGGGCTGAGGCCCTTCGTCAGGACTAACTGAAAGAACAGCTAGTAAGAGATTTGAAAGTGAGAAGGGGAGGGGGAGACCCGAAATGATAGGAGAAGACAGGAGGGGGAGGGATGGAGCTAAGAGCTGGAAAGTTGATTGGCAAAAGGGATATGAGAGGATCATGGGACGGGAGGCCGAGGGAGAAAGAAAGGGGGAGGGGGGAAGCCCAGAGGATGGGCAAGGAGTATAGTGAGGGGGACAGAGGGAGAAAAAGGAGAGAGAGAAAAAAATGTAATAAATAATGGATGGGGTACAAGGGGGATGTTGGGCATTAACGGAAGTTAGGGAAGTCAATGTTCTTGCCATCAGGTTGGAGGTTACCCAGACGGAATATAAGGTGTTGTTTCTCCAACCTGAAAGGCAGGTGAGAGTTGATATTGGACCACTGGAAAATGATGCCGGTGAGGTAGTAATGGGGAACAAAGAAATGGCAGATGAACTTAATAAGTACTCTGCTTCAGTCTTTACTGTGGAAGACTCTAGCTGTATGCTAGAGGTCCGCGAGTGTCAGGGAGCAGGAGTGAGTGCCATTGTTATTACAAAAGAAAAAGTGCTAGGCAAACTCAAAGGTCTTAAGGTGGATAAGTCCTTTTGACCAGATGGACTACATCCCAGAGTCCTGAGAGAAGTTGCTCAAGAGATAACGGATGCATTGGTCATGATCTTTCAAGAATCACTTGATTCTGGCATGGTACCAGAGGACTGGAAGATTGCAAATGTCACTCCACTCTTGAAGGGAAGAAGACAAAAGAGAGGAAGTTATAGGCCAGTTAGCCTAACCTCAGCGGTTGGGAAAGTGTTGGAGTCTATTATTAAGGATGAGGCTTCGAGGTACTTGGACACTAATGATAAAATAAGTCTAAGTCAGCATGGCTTCTGTAAAGGGAAATCTTGCCTGGCAAATCTGTTAGAATTCTTTGAGGAAATAACAAGCAGGGTTGTCAAACGAGAGGCAATGGATGTCATTTACTTGGATTTTCAGAAGGCATTTGATAAAGCACCACACACGAGGCTGCTTGACAAGATAAAATCCTATGGTATTACAGGAAAGATACTGGCATGGATAGAGGAATAGCTGACAGGCAAGGAGGCAACCAGTGAGAATAAATGGGGCCTCCTCTGGTTGGCTGCCAGTGATTGATGGTATTCCTCAGGGGTCAGTATTGAGATTGTTACTTTTCACATTGTGTGTCAATGATTTAGATAATGAAATTGATGGCTTTGTGGCAAAGTTTGCGAATGATATAAAGTTAGATGGAGTGATAGGTAATGCCGAGGAAGCAATACAATTGCAGCTGGACTTAGACAAGTTGGAAGAATGAGCAAAAAAATGGCAGATGGAACACAGTGTTGGGAAATGTATGACAATGCATTCTGGCAAAAGGAATAATAGTGCAGACTATTATCTAAATGATGAGAAAATTTAAACATTAAAGGTGCAAAGGGACCTAGGAGACCTCGTGCAAGACTCCCAGAAGGTTGAGCCTGTAGTTAAGAAGGCAATTGCAATGTTGCCATTTATTTCAAGGGAAATAAAATATAAAAACGAAGAGATAATGCTGAGGCTTTATAAGACACTAGTCAGGCTGCACTTGGGAGTATTGTCAACAGTTTTGGGCCCCATATCTCAGAAAGTATGTGTTGTCATTGGAGAGAGTCCAGAGGAGGTACATGAAAATGATTCCAGGAATGAAGGGGTTAACCTATAAGCATTTGGCAGCTTTGGGTCTGTACTCAATGGAATTTAGAAGAATGCAGGGAGATCTCATTGAAACCTACTGAATGTTGAAAGGACTAGACAGGGTCTAGTGGAGTGGATATTTCCTATGGTGGGGGTATCCAGAACTTGAGGGCACAGCCTCAAAATTGAGGAGCGACCTTTTAGGCAGTGGACAATTCAATGGCTAATGGCTAGAGGCAATTCCAAGGGCATCCACACTCAGTGATAATAAGAGGCAGAGTAGAGTGCTGAAGGCTGAAGCATTTATAGCCATATTCAGCCAGAAGTGGATGATTTGCCTTGGTTCCCTGCTGAGATCTTTATCATCAGTCTTCAGCTAATGTAATTCATTCATGTTATCAAAAGACAGCTGAATGGGTTGGATACAGCAAGTGTTATACAGAACCAAACAAAATCCTGGCTGTTGTACTGAAGGTTTGCTGTCCCATACACTACAACTCTGGCATCTAAGTGATAATGTATACGTGGCACTATAGTGCAGCAGCTCAATTCCCGTCGCTGTCCATGAGAGTTTTTACTATCTACTGTGACCGCGTGGGTTTCCTCTGGATGCTCCAGGTTCCTCCCACATTCCAAACACGTACTGGTTAGGGTTAGTAAGTTGTGGGCCTGCTACTTTGGTGCCGGAAGCATGTCGACACTGTGGGCTGCCCTCACCTTATCCTCGGACTGTGTTGACCATTGACACAAACAACGCATTTCACTGTACATATTACAAATAAAGTGAATATTATCTTATATGCAGATAGTTGCCCACATACACCCTTTCCAAAGAAAAAGAACAAATCCAAACCAGAAAAGCATATGCAAGTTTCAATTGTGAGGAGGTTGACATAAGGTGTTCTCAATTAAACTTTCATACAATACTAATTCATTGGTAACCTGCTTAACTAGCATTAAGTTTGGCCTTCACTAGCATCAATTTGCCCCAGAACTCAAAGACTTGGTCTAAGCATAGAACCAATGCCTGAATTCCAGTGATGAGACTACCAAGTACAGCAAAATAGACACCAATGAACATCAAGGGAAATCAAAGACTACTCACGATTCACAGTTATTAGCAGTTAGTCGTCCCTTTTCTAGGAATCACTGCAGGAAATAAAAATTGAAAAACTGCAGATATGGAAATCTAAAACACAAACAGGAAATACTGGAAACACTCAGCAGGTCAGGCAGCATCTGAGGCAAGGAACAGGGTTAACATTTCAGGCTGAAGGCACTTCATTAGCATAGACCCTACCTAATATGCGTAGTGTTTACTGCATTTTATGTTCTTGGTTGGTGGTGTTGTGGTAGAAACACAATGTGACATTGACAGGATGCAGAGCTGGGCTAAGTGGCAGATGGAGTTCAATCTAGAAAAGTGTGAGGTGACTCACTTTGGAAGGTCAAACTTGAAGGCATAATACAGGGTTAATGGCAGGTTTCTAACAGTGTGGAGAAACAGAGGGATCTTCGCATTCAAGTCTATAGATCCTTTAAAGCTGCCACAAGTTGATCGGGTGGTTAAGAAGACGTATGGTTGTTGGCCTTTATTAGTTCAGGGAACTGAGTTCAAGAGCTGCAAGGTAATGCTGCAGCTCTATACAACTCTGGTCAGACCACAGTCGGAGTATTGTGTTCAGTTCTGGTTTCCTCATTATAGGAAGGATGTGGAAGCTTTAGAGGGGATGCAGAAGAGAGAATGCACTGCCAGTGGTGGGAATAGAAACGAATACATTAAGGACATTTAAGAGACTCTTATAGAGGCACATGATGAAAGAAAACTGGAGGGCTAGGTGGGAGAGAAAGATTAGATTGATCTTAAGAGTAGACTAAAAGGTCGACACAAATTGAGGGCCAAAGAGAATGTACTCTTCTGTATTGCTCTATGTTCAATTACTTTATTTGTACCCTTTTATACAAGTTCATTAGTGGCCAGCTTTATTGAAGTTTCCCTGATAGAAACATAAAACTACTGGAAAAATTCAGCAGGTCACGCAGTATCCATTGAAAGGGAATTTTCTCAGTTCTGATAAAGGGTCTTAAACCTGAAACATTCACTCTGTTTTTCTTTCCACATATGCTGAGTTAATTCAGCATTCACTGTTTTTATTTCAGATCAGGAGGAGCTTTTTAAGCCATTGTGTGTGTGGATGATTAACTCTGCCATGGACAGTCCCAAGCCCAGCTGCAAAAGGAGGAACGGTGGGCATGGACATAGCAAACCCATCCTGTAAAAAAAAACAGTACAACAGAAATGCCAACAGAAGCTCCCTGGGAGATGAAGGATCCTCAAAGATGGGCTGCACCTGGGTACAACTTGAAAGACTGGCCCAGGATAGAGGACTATGGCCAGCTGCTATCAGCGGCTTATGCCCCAGTAGGGGTGATGAGCTTAAATAAGGTAAGTGCAGATGGCGGCATGAAGGAAGGGCAAAAGTGGACCTAATTTTAGTGAATGGAACCAGGAAAATGGTTGAAGGTTTAATGTGATCTTAATTCTGTAAATTTCAAACAAAAAGTACTTATAGAAAGGGCAAAGGGTGGTCTAGAAATTAAGATCCTGAACTGGGGAAGACCAATTTCAGACAGGACTTGGCAAATGCAGACTGGGAGCAGCTACTTACAGATACATCTTACAACAAGAGGGACTCATTCAGAAGTGAAGTAATGACAGCTCAGGGATACAATCCATGTCCCCATAATGTGCCTTCATCAATCAAAGTATGAGTACAGGAGTTGGGACATTATGTAGGAGTTATGCAAGATGCTGGTGAGGCCAAATTTGGAGTAGTGTGTGTAGTTCTGGTCACCTATCAATAAGATTATCAGTGTGCAGGTAAAATTTACAAGTATGTTGATGGGACTGGAGGACCTGAGTTATAGGGAAAGGTTGAAAAGGATAGGACCTTATTTCCTGGAGCATAGGAGAATAAGGGGCTATTTGATAGAGGTATACAAAATTATGAGGGGTGGAGATAGGGTAAATGCAAACAGGTTTTTTTCAACTGCGGTTGGGTGAGACTAGGGTTAAGGGTGAAATGTGAAACGTTTAAGGGGTGCATCTTCACTCAGACTTGAATTGAATTGAATTGACTTTATTACTTAAATCCTTCATATACAGAGGAGTAAAATATCTTTATGTTACATCTGTCTAAATGTGCAATTTATAGTAATTTCTAATAAATATTATGTACAACAGGATAGTCAATATAACATAGAAATACAGTTGTGTCAGTATGAATTGATCAGTCAGATGGCCTGGTGGAAGAAGCTGTCCAGGAGCCTTTTGGTCCTGGCTTTTATGCTGTGATACCATTTTCCCAGACTGTAGTAGCTGGGAACAGTTTGTGGTTGGGGTAACTCGGGTCCCCAGTGATCCTTTTTACACGCCTGTCTTTGTAAATGTCCTGAATCATGGGAAGTTCACAACTACAGATGTGCTGGGCTGTCCGCACCACTCTCTGCAGAATCCTGCGATTGAGGGAAGTACAGTTCCCATACCAGGCAGTGATGCAGCCAGTCAGGATGCTCTCATTTGTGCCCCTGTAGAAAGTTCTTAGGATTTGGGGGCCCCATACCAAACTGAGGTGAAAGAGATGCTGTTGTGCTTTTTAATCACCAGACAGCTGGTATGTACAGACCACGTGAGATCCTCAGTGATGTCTATGCCAAGGAACTTAAAGCTGTTCACCCTCTCAACCACAGATCCATTGATGTCAATAGGGGTTAGCCTGTCTCCTTTCCTTCTGTAGTCCAAGCTTCGACATGAGTATTGAATCGGCTGCTAGCAAAAGGGCTAGCTGTGGGTTCATTGCAACATTTAAAAGAAGTTTGGATAAGTATATAGATGGGAGGGTTATAGAGGGCTATGGTCCAGGAGCAGGTCGATGGGACTAAGCAGGATAAAGGTTCAGCACAGACTAGATGGGCCAAAGGGGCTGTTTCTGTGGGGGTCCTATTTTACGTTCTATTTACAATGCCTACATTTTTTTTTGGGATTGACAAAGGAAGTCAAGGGCAGGAGAAGTGTAGGAATACCATTCCCTGTTGGCTGCACTCCCAGTCCAATACTTGGAAATACTTCATCGTCCATTAAATCCTAGAACACCCTACTCAAGCGCATTGTAGGAGCACCTCCACAAAAATGTCTGTAATGCTATAAAGCAATGCTATCAGTTTCAAGGAATTAGGAATGGGTAAAACTTGGAAGGGACAACACATACATCCATGTGTTTTTCCTCTTTTGCTAAATCTTCAGTCTAAATCTGGATATTATCCAGCAAACCACAGATGTGCCTGTACCTATATTTCAAGGATACAAAGAATAACCAACAATTTAATTATCCTAATTTGCTTCACAATTTCCATTTAACCCCTAGAGACCTGCTTCACTTTGGGCTCCTGATCCCATTCTTAGTCAAAGTTATTTATTTATTTATTTAGAGATACAATGTGGAATAGGCCCTCTGACCCACTGAGCTGTGTCACCCAGCAACCACCAATTTAAGCCAAGCCTAATCATGAAACAATTTACAATGACAAATTAACCTGCTAACCAGTACATAGTTGGACTGTGGAAATGAAACCTGAGCTCCCGGTGGAAACACACAAGTACATGGGAAGGAACGTACAGATTTGCTTACAGAGGCCAACAGAACTGAACTCTGAACTTCGATGCCCTGAGCTGCAATAGCGATGCACTAACCACTACGCTACCATGGTGCCTTAAAGTGGGCATGACATCATCTAGATGCATGCTAGTTCTGGCAGATAAGTAGCAAGGTGTTCATGTCCTATTTCATTACTGAGAACTCCTTTCAGCACGTCACTGATGAATGGGTGAGAATGGCCAAGTTCAACTTGCACTGACATCTGTGATTAGGACATACTTGGGAGGTCTTCCTAGTGTGGGCTAGATGTCGAAGCACCAGCCAAATTTGAAGTTTGTTTAGGGAGCTCTAACTCTGGTTCATAGACCTTGAACACAAGAGATGTGGATATCATCAGTCCCTGACGGATCAGTGTGCATCAACCATTCTTTAATGTCATAAGGAAGTTAAATTACCCACATACTGGATACAGTATAGCACAGAAGGAAAACATTTGGTCTAACCAGTTCCAGCACACCCCAATCCTATTTAATTAGCCTCCTTCCACCGGACATTGAGAACAAATCCCACCAAGCAGGCTGGGATTTTTAATTTCTGGTTCATTTAATAAACTGAATCTTAAGTAGATTTTATTAGCAGTGACAGTGAAACTTCATGATTGTTATTATAAAAATATATTAATTTTCCACAGGGTAGGAAATCTGCTTTTATTACCTAGACTGGCCCATTGTGTCTCCAGACCTACAAAAATACATTCAATTCCT
This sequence comes from Mobula birostris, assembly GCF_030028105.1. Lineage (NCBI taxonomy): Eukaryota > Metazoa > Chordata > Chondrichthyes > Myliobatiformes > Myliobatidae > Mobula > Mobula birostris. The sequence goes on from NC_092384.1 coordinate 82,356,577, forward strand.
AACTACCCTCTGAAATAGGGCAACACAGTAGTGTAGAAATTAGAGCATTGCTTTACTGCACTGGTGACTTGTGTTCAGTTCCTGCCACTGTCTGTAAGGAGTCTGTATGTTCTCCCTGTGAACCGTGTGGGCTTCCTCCAGGTGCTCCAGTTTCCTTCCACAGTCCAAAGATATACCTGTTAGTAGGTTAATTTTCCTGTGATTATGCAAGGGTTAAATTGGCGGGTTGCTGAGCAGTGCAGTAGGGCCTGTTCTGTGCTGTATCTCTCAATAAAATGGCTTGGTAACCCACAGCACAAAGGCAATAAATACTGGTCAAAGAGCATTGGGCATTAGTGCGAGGCACTGGTGTAAACTCTGAACTTGCAGACTGGGAGAGCATCAGGCTAGCTTGAATCGCCTAGTTCCTTCTGTTTATGAACTTGTGCTATGATAGTCACATTCTGAAAATAAGTAGAAAAGAAACATCTCTTCAAGTAATTATCCAAATGTGCTTTGAAAGTTCCTGTGAAATCTGATCTGGTTCCTCCCCCCCCCCCCCAACTCTCCACCCCATCTTCTCAGTCAGTTCATTCCAGATTACAACAATTTCTAAATTTAATACTACTGTACTTCTTTTGCACTGAAGGCAACTGGTATTAGACTCGGGTCACTGGTTTGGGGCAAGCTAAATGCAAAAATCAGACAAGTGCCTTCAGAAGAAATCCACCACTGCTGCAATTACCCTGGTAAAAAGGCAAAGAAACTTACCAGATGGTATAAGTCTTCAGAAACTTTCAAGACCTTTCAAAACTCTTCTTTCCCTCCAGTTTGTCTCACATAATACATTGTAGAGTGAAAAGCTCTTCACTTAAATTTACTGTACATGCCTCAGTAACATTCAAAATGAATAATTACACATGGCCTCAGAAATGTTCTGCCAAAATGAAGATTAAAGGTTTTGATCTTACACGAGTCATCTGGCCTCAACAATGCTCAAGAGTTTCAGAATTTGACTTGAAGAGGAATTATATCACGGAAGTTATTGAGATTCCTCGGGAACTAAGAAGCAGTGAGAATGACCAAAAAAAATCACTCATGACAGTATCTTGCAGAATAAACAATTCACCATTCTGCAGTCTCTGCATGAACACGACAAACCACATTGTTTATACAGTGAGAAAGGAAACAGATTTAATATTTCAAGTCCCTGATCTATCACCTGAAATGGGGGGGGGGGGGGGATAAAACAATAAAAGAAGTAACTTTGCTTTAGGTTACAGAAAGAGGTGAGGGTGGAAAGAACAAAGGGAATATCTAGGGTAGGATGGAGACCAAGAGAATACAGAAGACACAAATGCCATTAGTGTTTTCTGACAAAGATTTATAAAGAATTGTTCATCATGGCAAATTTGTCATGAAGACAACTGTGAGAACAAAATGCTGAACACAGTGCTGATGGAAATCTAAAGGATGTTGGAAGTACTCATCCAATCAATAACATGTTTAGAGACAGAAAATGTGGGTTAACCTAGATTTACATCAAAAGTGGACAGTTCTTACACAAACTGGAAAGGACAGTTATTGGACATTTTGAATTTAGTACTGAGTTTTAAGAGCTGCAATGCACCAAAATGATGGACAAGATGCTGTTCCTTAAACACATTGGGCTTTAACAGGGCAAGGAGATCACAGTGAAAGTTGGATGATGAATGAAAGTGATAGATAATTAGAAACTTGGGAGTCACCTTTGCAGGCAGAATGGAGGTGTTCTGCAAAGCTGTCTAATTAATAGTCTGTTTGGTTTATCCAAGGTACAAGAGCCCACACCATCAACACCAACCGTCATGCACTACTATACAAATAAAACCGTAAGACACAGGAGCAGAACTAGGCCATTGGCCCATCAAATCTGCTCCACCATTCAATCACGGCTGATCCTTTTTCCACTCCTCAGCCTTCTCCCCATAACCCGATACTGTATCCAATCAAGAAACTTTGAATCTCTGCCTTAAATATACACCTGGTCTCCACAAATTCACTATTCTCTACTAAAGAAACTTCTCTGCATCTGTTTTAAATTTTCATCCCTGTCCTGAGGTTGAGCCCTCTTGTCCTAGACTCCTCAACTATGGGAAACATTCTTGCCACCTCTACTCTGTCTAGGCCTTTCAACATTCAAAAGGTTTCAATGAGATCCTGCCCCCCACATTGTTCTAAATTCCATCAAGTATAAGCCCAGAGCCATCAAAAGTTCCTCGTATGATAACCCTTTCATTCCCAAAATCATCCTTGTGAATGTCCTCTGAACCTTCTCTAATGCCAGGACATCTTTTCTTAGATGGGGAGCCCAATACTCAAGGTGAAAGCCTCAGCATCACATCCTTGCTCTTGTATTCTACACTTTTGAAATCAATATTAACATTGCATTTGCCTTCCTCACCATTGACTCTACCTGCAAGTTAACCTCTAGGGTGTTCTGCACGAGGATTCCCAAGTCCCTTTGCATCTCAGATTTTTGGATTTTCTCCCCATTTAGAAAATAGTCAGCACATTTGTTTCTACTACCAAACTGCATGACCAGACATTTTCCAACACTATTTCATTTGCCACTTTCTTGCCCATTCTGCTAATCTGTCCAAGTCCTTCTGCAGCCTGTTTACTCAACATTTACCAGCCCCTCCACCAATCTTCAAATCATCTGCAGACTTGACAACAAAGCTATCTATTCCATCATCTGAATCACTGATATACAACATAAAAAGAAGTCGTCCCCAACACCAAATCCTGTGGAACACCATTACTCACTGGCGGCCAACCAGTAAAGGATCCTTTTGTTCCTACTCGCTGTCTCCTACCAATCAGCCAATGCTCTAAACATGCCAGTAAGGGCTCTTAACTTGGTAAGCAGCCTCATGTGTGGCAACTTGTCAAAAGCTGACTGAAAATCCAAATATACAACATCCACTGCATCCCCATGTATCTATCCTACTTGTAATCTCCTCAAAGATTTCCAGCAGGTCCGTCAAGCAAGATTTTCCATGAAGGAAACCATGGTGACTTTGTCCTATCATCTCCTGTGTTGCCAAGTACTGCATAGCCTCACCGTAACAATTGACGCCAACATCTTCCCAACCACTGAGGTCAGGCTAACTGGTCTACAATTTCCCTTCTGCTGCCTTCATCCTTTCTTAAAGAGTGCAGTGACATTTAGAATTTTTCAGTCCTCTGGCACCAAGCCAGAGTCCAATGAGTTTTGAAAGATTGTTACTAATGCCTCCACAATCTCTACTGCTACCTCTTTCAGAACCCTCGGGTGCAGTTCATCTGGTCCAGGAGACTTATGTACACTTAGGTCTTTCAGCTTTTTCAGCACCTTCTCCCTTGTAATAGTAACTGCACTCATTTCTCTTCCCTCACATTCTTCAACATTTGGAACACTGCTAGTGTCTTCCACAGTGAAGACTGATGCAAAATACTCATATAGTTCATCTGCCAACTCCTTGTCCCACGTTATTATTTCTCCAGCCGCATTTTCTAGTGGTCCTCTATTCACGCTCATCTTATTTTTTTTTACATACTTGAAAATGCTTTTACTATCCACTTTGATATTGTTTGCTAGCTTGCTTTCATATTTCATCCTTCTCTCCTAATGATTGTTTCAGTTGCTCTCCGTAAGTTTTTTTAAAGCTTTCCAATCCTCTATCCCAGCGGTCCCCAACCACTGGGCCGCAAAGCATGTGCTACCGTGAGGAAACTATATGAGTCAGCTGCACCTTTCCTCATTCCCTGTCACGCACTGTTGAACTGGAACATAGGGTTGCCAACTGTCCCGTATTTGCCGGGACATCCCCTATATTCGGCTAAATTGGTTTGTCCCATATTTCCCCCGCTAAGGTAGAGCGTTCCTATGAATCCTTTCGTGCCGAAATGGCGTGAAGCAAAGAAGCAATTACCATTACTTTATATGGGAAAATTTTTGAGCGTTCCCAGACCCAAAAAATAACCTACCAAATCATACCAAATAATGCATAAAACCAAAAATAACACTAATATATAGTAAAAGCAGGAATGATATGATAAATACACAGCCTATATAAAGTAGAAATAATGTATGTACAGCCTAGTCGGGAAGATGAAGGCAAAGCCGATTTGTGGGAGAAAAATCAGCACGTACGTGCATGCGCACACAGGTGCCCACGCAAGGTTTCATGGTCATGGTAGTCTTTCCTTGGGTAAAGTGTCCCGGGATTTGACTGCTACTTTTGTCCCTTATTTGGGAGTGAGAAAGTTGGCAACCCTAACTGTGAAAGACATGCTGAGGTGAGTTTAACCCTACTTGAACACCACCCCCCCACCACCCCCGGGGTTGGCCAGTCCGCAAGAATATTGTCAATATTAAACTGGTCCGCGGTGCAAAAAAGGTTGGGGACTCCTGCTCTATCCTCCCACTAATTTTTGCTTGGTTGTATGCCCTGTCTTTTGCTTTTACATTAGCTTTGACTTCGCTTGTTAGCCATGGTTTACTATTTTGCCATTTGAGTATTTCTTTGTTTTTGGAATATACCTATCCTGCACTTTCCTCTTTCTTCCCAGAAATCACGCCATTGCAGTTCTGCTGTCATCCCTGCCAGTATCTCTATCCAATTTACATAGGTCAACTCCTCTCTCACACCACTGTAATTTTTTTTTACTCCACTGAATTATGGCTATGTCAGACTTTACTTTCTCCCTATCAAATTTCAAGTTGAACTCAATCATATTGTGATCACTGCCTCCTAAGGATTCTTTTATCTTCAGCTCCCTAATCGTCTCTGGCTCATTGCATAACACCCATTCCAGTACAGCTGATCCCTTAGTAGACTCAATGGCAATCTACTCAGGCATTCAACAAACTCACTCTCTTGAGATCCATTACCAACCTGATTTTCACAATCAACCTGCATGTTGAAATCTTCCATGATTAACATTGTCCTTTTGACACACTTTTTCTATTTCCTGTTGTAATCTGTGGTCCACAGCCCAGCTACTGTTGGGAGACCTGTATATAACTGCCATCAGGATCCTTTTACTCTTGCAATTTCCTAGCTCAACCCACAAGGATTCAACATCTTCCCATCCTATGTCACATCTTTCTACTGATTTGATGTCATTCTTTTCCAGCAGAGCCACACCATCCCCTCTGCCTACCTTCCTATCCCTCCGATACAACATGTAACCTTGGACATTCAGCTCTCAACTACAACCATCCTTCAGCCATGATTCAGTGATGGCCACAACACCATACCTGACAATGTGTGATACTGAACAAGGTCATCCCCCTTATTTCGTATACTCACTACACTGAGATATAACACTTTGAGTACTATATTTGCTATCCTTTTTGATTCTGCATCCCTAATGAACTGATACTCATCCTGCTGGCTGCATTTTGTCCTATCATCTGCCTGCCCTTCCTGACAGTCTGACTGCATGCTTTTTTACCATCTGTCCTATCCTGAGTCCCTTCACTCCAGTGAAGCACCAATGAACTGCTACTTCACCTGGAAGGACTGCTTCAGTACCTGTAGGGTGGGAAGGGGGGCGGTAAAATGGCATTTATTACACCTCCTGCAGTTATAAAGAGAGGTGCCGTGAGAAGATGCATAGTTAGACCAGAGGAAATGGCCTCTTCAGAATGCTGTAAGGGCAGGGGAGAGGAAGATGTACATTGCTGTTCCAGTAATGGAGCAGACATGTGCCAGCATCTGACATTCACCACCTCTTGGACTTGGGCATCTGATGCAGGCATACACAGGTGCAGGCTGTGCTGAAGCATAGCAGTTGATAGCTGGTTGTCTTGTTTGTAATTGGAATCTATCAGCATAATTCAATACCATGAAAATAAATAATGCTAATATCAAGCCAGTTCTACAATAAAATTCGAAACTAGTTTGAAAGCAGCAAGTTGAATTGTATCCGGATACATTTCCAATACGAAATGTGCATAATTCATGAAAGATACAAATTTGAAAAGGGAAGTAGCAATTAACAGTGCCAATGTATATTAGTGCAAGGTAGCAGAGCACCAGGGAACACCCAGCTCAGATAGCTGAATTCTGAATTAGTAAATCTGATTTACACACAAGACATAGAACCGGTTTAGCACAGAAGGCTGCATTGCCCTGTAAATTATTTCTCTCAAATGCTTATCCAATTTCCTTCTGAAACTCCTGATTATCCCTTCTTCTACCATCCCCACATGGTTTGTCCTGCACTTTAATCAGTGTCCCTTGGTTTTCAAATCATCCTTTAATATTCCTCTCCTTTCCCTACTGAATCCATCATTATTTGTGAAGGTCCTAGGAACAATGTAGAAGACTTTCATTTAATTAGTTCTAGGAAGACTCTCTTTCCTCCTAAGGAAAACAATTCCAACTCCTTCAGCATAAAATTATTACCAATACATCACACTCCTGGAGCTAATTAAATGAATGTCTTCTACATTTTTTCTAGGACCTTCACGAACTTTTTCAAGTATGTGGTCTCCAGAATTGGACAATAATCTCCAGTTCTGGCCTATCATTTATAAAAGTTCAACAAAATCATCCTATCTTTCTGTTCCTACACAGATCCAAGGATCCCATATGCTTTACTAACCACTCTATCAACACGTGCTGCCACTTTTGCAGATTTATGCACATTTATACATCCAGATCCTTCTGTTCCTGCACACCCTTTAGAACTGTGTTATCTAGCTTCACCTCATTGCTTGTGCCAAAATGCATCACTTCACACAAGGAGATTGAAGTTCCATCTGTCACTGGTCTGCCAAATCTGCCTGTCTATACGCTCCTATTATCGCTATCCTTTTCCTTGTTACCACACCTCAAAACTTGATGTCACTTTGAAATTTTATCCTGCACACTCATCTCCAATTCATTAATGTATTATTTTTTTAAAGCAGTGATCCCAATTTGAAGGACATATATTTGCCGTGACCTTTGCTTTGTATTGAGTTAATATTTTATCCACACTGTTCTTCAACCCTTTACTCCATGACCTGTTTTGCAAAACTGTCTTTTATTGTCACATTTTTGGTAATCCATAAGGACATTGTGGTTTTGTCCAAGTAACTGCAAACTTATAAAATAATTTGCTCAATTTATTTCAGAGTTGCAAGCAAGTTTTGTATTTACTACTCATCCCTAACCGCTCCAACATGAAGTAATTATTTCAGAAGCTAGTTAACCAAAGCTTAACCAAAGTTGCAGATGTCTTTTTTTATATGAAGAACACACATAACACCAGACTGGATAGATGGAATTTGTTTTCCTTAGAGGGAAACCTTCCTGAGATGATTACAAGGGCCAAAGATGAGGTTGCTAGAAAGAAATTATACCCTGTAACAGAGGTGTCTAAAATCAGAATTCTGAAAGGATCTTCCAATCAAGGTGGTTGGAACCTCAAACCCATTCTTTAAGTATCTAACAACAAATATATAGCCTACCAATAAGGCATAGAAGACTCCAGAGAGCTGGAAAACAGCAGTTTATTTTGATGTGGATAAGCAATGGCTAGCATGGACACTGAATAGCCAAAGGGCCTGTTTTTATTCTGTACATCTGTATGACTCACAGATTGTTTTCACCATAAATACTGGTTCCATGGTTACTAATAACAACAACTAACCCCATTGATGTTATTCTAAAATTACTTAATCCAAATTTAAATTCACAACTGCTTTGATGGCATTTTAACTATCTATAGGTCATTGTCCCTATTGAGACTCGACAACCCTCTCTGTAACTGGATCTTGGACTTTTTGACTGAAAGCCCCCAGTCAGTCCGAGGTTGCAGCAACATCTCAAGCTCCGCAGCGCTGAACACAGGTGCCCCCAGGGTTGTGTGCTCAGCACACTGCAGATTCATGACTGCACTGCCTGATCCAGCTCATACCACATCATCCAGTTCACTGATGATACAACGGTGGTTGGCCTCATTAGCAGCAAGGATGAGTCAGTATCAGAGAGGAGGTACGGAAGCTTATGAAGTGATGTGAAAACAACAACCTGAGTCTCAACATGGACAAGGCAAATAATTGATTGTGGACTTCAGAAAAATGCAGGCCAACCACTCAACATTGCACATCGCTCTGCCTTGCAAAGAGTGAAAAAGCACAAAATTCCCTGGTGTGCACATAACGGATGATCTAACCCAAGACCCACAACACTCCTCATTAGTCATGAAGGCAAAGGAGCAGCTACACTGAGGAGATTGAGGCGTGTAAAGTCCTCATCCCCATTCTAACAGCTTCCTACAGGAGCACCACTGAATGTTCTATCTGGCTGCAGCATTGCGTGGTACAGGGTCTCCTGCCCCTATTTGTGACACTTACCTGGAGCGTTGTAGACGAAGGGCCTGAGTCTCCGGGATATGTGGTAGTAGGGATCCTCAACAATTTCTCTGACCCACTACTGTCAGGAAGGAGATACAGGAGCATTAGGACCAGGACTGCCAGACTGAGTAACAGCTTCTTCCCTCAGACTCTGAGACTTATGAATACTAGGAGAGTGAGCTGTTTACTGTCCTGCTTACCTGTGCTGTTCACTTCATATGCATTTTGAATTACATTTTATTAACATATTTGTGGTAATATTTGGTTTATGTGCTGTGTAATATATGTGTTGTGGGTGTACCTTGGTCAGTTTGGTTGCATATATCTACAGTCAGATAACAAAAAACTTGAAATCAAACTTACCTAGGCCTCTGGATTACCAGACTAGAAACATCACATTGCTACCACACTCCTTAAATAAATAAGCAATATTTCCAGGGCATCCTTCTGATTCTGTCCTGTTCAAATAACATAGGGAAAAATAACACCAGGGGTTCGCTACCTATTTTATAGCATAGACCAATACCATTAAACAAGGGGTCCATGGACCCCAGGTTGGGAACTCCTGCAATAAATGAATGTTCCTACTATTAGTGGATAGACATATCGGAATGGGATTGGGAAGTGGAGTTAAAATGGGTGGAGCAACACACATCAAAGTTGCTGGTGAACGCAGCAGGCCAAACAGCATCTCTAGGAAGAGGTACAGTCAACGTTTCAGGCCAAGACACTTCGTCAGGACTAACCGAAGGAAGAGTCTCACTGGGAGACCCACATTTCCATTTCCCATTCCGATTATGTCTATCTCTTTCACCAAACAACTTCTCAGCTCTTTACTTCACACTTCTCCACCTGGTTTTACCCATCATCTTGTGTTTTTCCCTCCCCTCCTCTCACTTTTTATCTTTACTCCTCATCTTTTTTTCTCTAGTCCTGCTGAAGGGTCTTGGCCCGAAACTCTTTTCCATAGATGCTGCCTGGACTACTGAGTACCTCCAGCATTTTGTATGTTACAAACTAAATCCAATGCATTTCAATGTAGTGCAATTTTAAATCAATCCGAACAGTACTCATCAATTTTATCACCTTTACAACAAACTGCCACCTTGGGCTCATGGACCATTTCAGACATTTCTCTTCCTTTTCTGGACCGGTTTCAACTCAGGAGGCAAATTAGCCACTAACATCTGCTACAAACCCAACAACTCCCAATAACTACACCTTGTTCTACATTGTCTTCTCTAAAAACCTCATCCCCTTCTCGCAATCTCTCTTCTCAGACACATCTGCTCTTAACATGAGTGCTTTCTGTTCCAAGGCTTCCAAACGGTTCTCCTTCAGAAATGCGGCTTCCCCTCTGTCATAGTTAGAGCCCTCAGACACATTTCCTCCATTTGCTGCCTATCTACTCTAACCCCAGCCCTCACCTAGACAGAATGGAGACGGAATTCCCCTGATCCTCACCTCTCACCCTACTAGCTAGGCATGCAGTATATGTGTCACCCTGCGCCACTTTCACCAGCAGCAATGAGACCCCACCATGCCAGATCTTTTCCTCTCCCTTCTTCCCCAATTTCTGCAAGGACAGCACTCTCTATGACTCCCTGGTGTGCTCCACTCTCTCCCTGTCTCCTGGCACTCTGCCTGCAACTACAGGAGATGCACCACCCAGAGATTAAATAGCCCTTCCAGGTACAGTTGTAAGAAAAAGTTTGGTAACCCTTTACAACTACCTGGTTCTCTATATTAATTACTCATAAAATGTGATCTGATCTTCATCGGAGTCAAAATAATTAACAAACACTATCTGCCTAAACTAATAAACAGTGATAACAGAGCTCTTTGAAGAGGCATTTCTCGCAGGTCGGCAGTGATTATTTAAAAAGAGAGATCCATGGGCATTTGTCCATTGTACAGGGCCTATCAGTGGTGTCAACATAGCTCTACGAACTAAATAAAAGCACAGAAGGGATAAATGGAGCAGCCATTGTCGGGAGTAGGCCAGTAGTGCGAGTAGGAGCAACAGGCTTTGGCTCAAAGAGGCTTCAGCTCTGTGTAAAGTATCTGTTAAGGTTTCCTTTTTATCTTTTTTCCTATGTTACTGTGTCATTTAAATGGCTGTAGTGTGTTCTTCGTGCCAGATGTTAGAGAACTGGGAAACCCAGCGTCTTCCGCGGAACTACATCTGCGTGAAGTGCATCCAGCTGCAGCTCCTTGAAGACTGTGTTAGGGATCTGGAGCAGCGACTGGATGATCTTCAGCTTGTATGGGAGAGTGAGGAGATTATTGATCAAAGCTACAGGGAAGTAGTCACCTTGAAGTTGCGGGAGGCGAGTAGCTGGGTGACTGTCAGGAGAAATGGAAATAGGCAGTAAGGACAGAGCACCCCTGTGGCCATTCCCCTCAAAAACAAGTATACCACTTTGGATACTTTTGTGGAGGATGATCTCCCGGGAGAATGCGACGGCGACTGGGCTACAGACACTGAGCATGGTCCGTGGTGCGGAAGGGAAAGAGAGAGAAGAAGGGACATATTGCACCAATGACATAGGTTGAAAAGGGTAGGAGGTCCTGAAGAGAGCTTTTAGGGAGCTAGGTAGAAAGCTGAGGAACAGGACCTCCAGATAGTAATCTCTTAATTGTTGCCTGTGCCCCAGTGAGGGCAAGAATGGGATGATTTGGCAGGTGAATGCATGGCTGAGGAACTGGTGCAGAGGGCAGGGGTTTAGATTTATGGATTATTGGGATCACTTCTTAGGAAGGTATGACCTATGCAAAAGGGACAGGTTACACCTGAACCGAGGGGGTCCAATATCCTTGCAGGCAGGATGGCTAGAGTTGGGTGGGTGGATTTAATCTAATATGGCAGGGGGATGGCAACTGGAACGGTGGTGCTGAAGATGAGGTAGTTGGTTTACAAAGAGAGGCAATGTGTAGTAAGACTCCTGGCAAGGAAAGGCTGATGATAGGGCAACATTGCAGTCAACAGGATGAGTTGCAATGTAAAATGTGGCCAAAATTGAGAAGGGTGAATACAGGACTAAAGTTGTTACATTTGAATACATGAAGTATACAGAATAAGGTCAATGAACTTGTGGTACAGGAGTGCTGGCAAGCATGATGTTGTAGGCATCACTGAATCATGGCTGAAAGAAGATTATAGCTGGGAGTATAATGTCCAAAAATAAACATTGCATCGAAAAGATAGGCAGGAAGGCAGAAGAGATGGCATGGCTCCGTCGGTGAAAAATGAAATTAAACCATTAGAAAGAGCTAACATCAGGTCGGAAGGAGTTGAATCATTGTGGATAGAGCGAAGGAACTATAATGGTAAAAAGACCCAGATGGGGGTTGTATACAGACCCCCGTACAGTAGCAAGGATGTGGTCTACAAGTTACAACAGGAGATAGAAAATGGATGCCAAAAGGGCAATGTTACAATAGTCATGGGGATTTCAACATGCATTGAGATTGGGAAAATCAGGTTGGTGTGGGATAACAAGAGGGTGAACTTTTAGAATGCCTAAGAGTTGGCTTCTTAGACAGCTCATGGTTGACCCACTAGGGCTTCAGCTTTTCTGGATTGAGTGTTGTGCAATGAACCAGAATTGATTAGAGCGCTTAAGATAAAGGAACCCTTAGGAGTCAGTGATCATTATATGATATGATCGACTTCACGCTGAAATTTGAGAAGAAGCTAAAGTCAGAAGTATCATTATTACAGTACAGTAAAAGGAATTAGACTATTAGAGGCATGAGAGAGGAGTTGGCCAGAATTGATTGGAAAAGAATACTAGCAGGGATGAAGGCAGAGCAGCAACGGCTGGAATTTCTGGAAGCAATCTGAAAGGCACAGGATATAGTCCTCCCAAAGAGGAAGAAGTATTCTAAAAGCAAGATAACACAACCATGGGAATGATAGGGGAACTAAGGGCTATGGGGAAAAGGCAGGTAGGTGGAGATGAGTCCATGGACGGATCAGCCATGATCTTACTGAATGGTGCCGCATGCTTGACAGGTCAGATGGCCTACTCCTGCTCCAATTTTTGTTCTTATGTTCACAGCCAACAAGGGAAGTCAAAGCCAACATCAAGCCAAAGAGAAGGCATATAATAGGGCAAAAATTAGTGGAAAGTTAGAGGATTGGGAGCTTTTAAATACCAATAGAAGGCAACTAAAAATGCCATTAAGGTAAAGATGGTATATCAAAGTAAGCTAGTCAATAATATTAAAGAAGATAAACTGAATAAGTACTTTGCATCAGTTTTCACTGTGGAAGACACTAGCAGTATGGTGGAAGTTCCAGGCATCAGGGGTGTGAAGTTACCATAACTTGAGAGAAGGTTCTTGGGAAATTGTAAGGTCTGTAGTAGACAAATCACCCTGACCAGATGGTGCAGACCCTAGAGTCCTGAAAGAGGTGGCTGAAGAACTTGTGGAGGCATTAGTAATGATCTTTCAAGAATCACTAGATTTTGGAATGATTCCAGGAGACTGGAAAATTGCAAATGTCACTCAACTCTTCAAGAGGGAGAGAGGCAGATGAAAGGAAATAAAAGGCCAGGTAGTATGACCTCAGTAGTTGGGAAGATGTTGAAGTTGATTATTAAGCATGAGGTCTCCAGGTACTTGGAAGCAATGATAAAATAGGCTGTAGTCAGCATGGTTTCCTCAAGTGAAAATCTTGCCTGACAAATCAGTTGGAATTTTTTGAAGAATAACAAACAGGATAGATAAAGGAGAATTGGTTGATGTTATGTACTTGTATTTTCAGAAGGCCTTTGACAAGGTGCCACACATGAGGCTGCCTAACAAGCTACAAGCCCATGGTATTACAGGAAAGATTCTAGCATGGATAAAGCAGTGGCAACTTGCCAGGAGGCAAAGAGTTTGAATAAAGGGAGCCTTTTTTTGGTTGGCTTCCAGTGACGAGTGGTGTTCCAAAGGGGTTTGTGTTGGGACCGATTGTTTTTATGTTATCTGTCAATGATTTGGATAATGGAATTAATGGCTTTGTTGCAAAGTCTGCTGATGATATGAAGATAGGTGGAGGTGCAGGTAGTGTTAAGGAAGCAGAGAGGCTGCAGACGGACTTAGAATAGGAGAATGGGCAAAGAAGTGGCAGATGGGTTATAGAGTTGGGAAGTGTATAATCACGTACTTTGGTAGAAGAAATAAAAGGATTGACTATTTTCTAAATGGACAGGAAATACAAAAATCTAAAGTGCAAAGGGACTAGGGAGTCCTTGTGCAGGATTCCCTAAAGGTTAATTTGCAGGTTCAGTCTGTGATGAGGAAGGCAAATGCAATGTTAGCATTCATTTCAATAGGACTGGAATAGAAAAACGAGGATGGAATTTTGAGACTTCATAAAGTACTGGTGAGGCCTCACTTGGAATATTGGTCCCCCTGGGATTCAAGTGCAACCCATCCCTTTTGTACAGGTCACACCTGCCCCTGAAGAGGTCCCAATGATCCAGAAATCTGATTCCCTGCCCCCTGCTCCAATCCCTCAGCCATGCATTTATCCTCCACCTCATTCTATTCCTATACTCACTGTTACGTGTCTGGTCAGATCACTCGTCTGAGTGCTACTGGTGCCATGTAACCTAGTACTACCTGTCACATGGTCAGGTGGTCGACGACTAAACCGGCTCCCCCACCTGGAGAGGAGGGTGGCTAGACACCCTGCAGGATGAAAAACAAGACCTGTCGAAGGGCGGATGAACCCTCTCGTAGGGTCAACGGCCATCTAGCAAACACGTGCCATGAAGCGCGGAAAGGGCATCCCTTGCATTGAAGCTTGGTCTGTCCATTCACTGCAACAGAACTTCCCCCAAACGTCTTGGACCCCATCATGCCACTGAATCCGGGAAGGGATGTCGAGAGGGTAGGTCTGGAACTGTGCAACCCCCACTCACCGAAAATCTATTCACGCACACGCTGTTCCTTTCTGAGGAGTGGGGTACCACCCCACTAACTGACTGAAAGGAAAGATCATCATCCTATGGGATGGACAGAGACAGAGACACGTGCACAGGCAGTAATCCCGAGATTACTACCTTTGAGGTCCTGCTTCTCAACTTCCTTCCTAACTCCTGTCGTCTGTTTTCAGGACCTCCTCCCTTTTCCTACCTATATCATTGCTACCAATATGTACCACGGCTTCAGGCTGTTCTCCTTCCCACTTCAAAATATCGTGGACGCAATCAGAAACATCCCAGACCCTGGCACCTGGGAGGCAAACTACCATCGCAGTTCTTTCCTGCGTCCACAGAATCGCCTGTCTGACCCCCTAACTATAGAGTCCCCTATCACAACTGCCCTCCTCTTTCTTTCCCTCCCCTTCTGAGCCACAGGGCTAGACTCTGTGTCAGAGGCACGACCACTGTTCCTTCCCCCAGGTAGGCCATCTCCCCCAGCAGTACTCAAACTGGAGTACTTATTGTTAAGGGGGACAGCTACAGGGGTGCTCTCTAGATTCTGCCTCTTGCCCTTCTCTCTCCTGTTACCCACTTATCTATCTCCCCAGGAGTGACTACCTGCCTATAGCTCCTCTCCTTCACCTCCTCACCTCCCTGACCAGATGAAGGTCACCAAGCTGCATCTCCAGTTCCCTAACAGGGTCCCCAAGGAGCTGCAGCTCAATGCACCTGGTGCAGATGTGGCCGTCCGGGAGGCTAGGAGTCTCCAGGACCTTCCACATCTGACACCGAGCACAGAACACCGGCCTCACACACATACTTTCTGTCTGTATTCTACACAGATAACCTACCTCGCTTCGACCCTTTATCACCAAAGCCCCATTGAGCCAAAGCCTTCCAGCTCTGTCTCCCTCTACTCCGACGCCCGCGCCTCTGATGCCCACTCTGTAAAGCTTCTTTTTAAACTCTTCCCACTGTTCTCACTGGCCAACCTCCATGCACTTGCACAGTCGTGCCCCGTTCAAACCGTTGAAGAATAGAGGGGCATCCTTTTAGAACGGAGATGATGAGGAATTTCTTTAGCTACAGAGTGGTGAATCTGGGGAATTTCTTGCCACAGGAAGCTGTGAAGGTCAAGACTTTATGTATATTTAAGCAAGAGGTTGGTAAATCCTTGATTGGTCAGCATGAAGGGATACAGGGAAAAAGCAGGAGATTGGGGCTAAGAGGAGAAATGGATCAGCCATGATGAAATGGCGGGGCACATGCGA